>NW_027142355.1:40942862-41395362 GCF_026170545.1 Melanerpes formicivorus | reverse complement strand
GAGAAAATTCTTCACTGAGAGAGTTGTTCGCCATTGGAATGTGCTGCCCAGGGAGGTGGTGGAGTCACCATCCCTGGAGGTGTTCAAGAGGGGATTGCATGTGGCACTTGGTGCCATGGTTTAGTAGTCATGAGGTCTTGGGTGATAGGTTGGGCTTGATGATCTTTGAGGTCTTTTCCAACCTTATTGATTCTATGAGTCTATGCTTTTAAGTGAGCTAAGGCCATTGTTGTAGACTATCAGCTTTGATCCATATTCAGCAGCATGAGATAAATACTTCAGAGCAATACCCAGTATATAAATACTTTAGTTATTTGATTTCTGAAGAATGATGTTGCTTAAGTGAGCCAGTCTATACTGGCAATTTACATGTATCATGCAACACCAGGACCAAAATACTCTGTTACCCTGTGAGAACACAGTATATTTTGGTATGTGTCTTATGCAACACACAAATCACATGCCTTATAACAGATAAACATATCCTCAAATACCCATTAAAAGCCTCATTTGCTTCATAAAAGAGTAATTCTAATAGACATAACTAGAAGATAAGCAGCAAAAAGCTGAGTGTCACCTTAGTATCACAGCTTCAGATACAACCTGCCTGGTATAAGGTATCTGTTACAGAACATAAGAATTTGCTTCCTATATTAATGCTCAAGTTTTCCTTCCCCCTGAATTGGTAACATGGCCTTTGATATCTGACTTAATATTTGAGAGGTAGAGTATACACACAGGGAGGAAAAGGGAAAACAAAATTAGTCTATGGAAAAGGTCAGATGAGAGCAACATACTCTAAAGACCATAACAAGACTCTTAGTGATTTTTCCCTCCTCACCCCAGTAGAATTTGAGTCAAAGTGCAAGTTTCATTTGTCTTGAGTAAACATAATAAGTGGCAAAATAACCCAGTGCCAAACCACATTTCAGAGTTGAATGAATACAGTGATCAAAAGGTTATATTCCTGTGGAAAAAAATCTTTGTGGAAGATAATAAATAGAAGCCCTGGCATCACAAAAGGTTTTTACCATGAAAGCTCCCTTGATTTGTGATTAGAAATGTCCTACTTGGAGCAAAGAATGCAATGTTGATTTTTTTCTCAAAGCTGAACTTGTTAACTTGTAAGCAGAGCTGGCTTCAGTAACTCAATCATCACAGGAAAGTAATTCCTTATGACTTGCAGCACTCCCCAAACGAAGCTCCCTGAGGAGGGCAAGGATACCTCAAATGACAAGGTTACAAGGAGCGGCATTATTAAAGACACCTGAGCAATAGGATCATTTGCCGTAGCAATGGGTTTGTGAAACGTTGCCCAGGCTGAATATAAGTCAGTCTAAGTAACAGGAAAAACAGTCTCTGCAGTAGCGGAAATGAAAGATTTGAAGAGACACAACCGGCTGTGTGATTTCTATTCTCATGCTGATAGGAGAATAGAATAGAATAGAATAGAATAGAATAGAATAGAATAGAATAGAATAGAATAGAATAGAACCAGACCAGACCAGTTTGGAAGAGACCTTCAAGATCATGGACCTTCGCGTCCAACCTATCATCCAACACCACCTAATCAACTAACCCATGGCACCAAGCACTCCATCAAGTCTCCTCCTGAACACCTCCAGAGATGGTGACTCCACCACCTCCCCAGGCAGCCCATTCCAATGGGCAATCACTCTCTCTGTGAAGAACTTCTTCCTGACATCCAGCCTAAACCTCTCCTGGTGCAGCCTGAGACTGTGTCCTCTTGTTCTGGTGCTGGGTTGCCTGGGAGAAGAGACCAATCTCTGCCTGTCTACAACCTCCCTTCAGGTATTTGTAGAGAGCAATAAGGTCACCCCTGAGTCTTCTCCAGGCTAAGCAACCCCAGCTCCCTCAGCCTCTCCTCACAGGGCTGTGCTCCAAACCCCTCACCAACTTCGTTGCCCTTCTCTGGACTCTTTCCAGCAAGTCAACTTCCTTCCTAAACTGAGGGGCCCAGAACTGGACACAGGACTCAAGGTGTGGCCTAACCAGTGCAGTGTACAGGGGCAGAATGACCTCCCTGCTCCTGCTGGCCACCCTGTTCCTGATACAGGCCAGGATGCCATTGGCCCTCTTTGCCACCTGGCCACACTGCAGGCTCATGTTCAGCCTACCATCAGGCAGTACCCCCAAAAGCTTTTGTCCCTGACCATACTTCTGCTGGCCAGGTTAATTTAAATTCCACTTAAATTAAGTGAAAGGAGCTTCATTTGCCTCATAACCTGAAGAGTGAAGTAGAGCAGTCCCTTTTCTCTAAGAGGAATTTGCATGCTGCAATTATAGTGGGTTTATGATTTAATTGGTTTAAGAAATCTTAGAAGAAAAGCAGTGTCTGAAAGGCTATAAACTAGAAATGCTGAAGTGAGAAGCAGCAATCTTCTGAACTGTTGCTCAGACTGTATTAAAACCAAGCCAAAACAACCCCAAAACCTGCAGGAAATTAAAATCTAAGTATACAGTAACATTTCTAAGGAATCTTGGAAGACTCAGCACTAGGTCTAGAAAGATAGTTCTTGCAACAATAAAGCAGTTTTACATTAGCATTAAACCCAACATATTCACACCCAGGAAGGAGGTGTAATTGAGAGAAGAGCCTGTCAGGGCTGGCAACCCAGGAAATCCTCATGTGAGCAGAGAAGGGCAACAAGGCTGGGGAGAGGCCTTGAGCACAGCCCTGTGAGGAGAGGCTGAGGGAGCTGGGGTTGCTTAGCCTGGAGAAGAGGAGGCTCAGGGGAGACCTCATTGCTCTCTACAACTACCTGAAGGGAGGTTGTAGCCAGGAAGGGGTTGATCTCTTCTCTCTAGCAACCAGCACCAGAACAAGGGGACACAGTCTCAAGCTGTGCCAGGGGAAGTTTAGGCTCAAGGTGAGGAGAAAGTTCTTCACTGAGAGAGTTGTTAGCCATTGGATTGGGCTGCCCAGGGAGGTGTTGAAGAGGGGATTGGATGTGGCACTTGGTGCCATGGTCTAGTCCTGAGGTCTGTGGTGACAGGTTGGACTCGATGATCTTTGAGGTCTCTTCCATCCGTGGTGATTCTGTGATACTGTGAAAGTGCCAATAAAGCTGAGATTAGTGACGAGATCTGATACATGAATGGGCCATGTGCTGTAGAGAAATCTTTTCTGACAGGAACTCCAGCTGTGCAATTTTCTTTCTAGTAAAACATAATATTGTTTGGACTCCTGAGAAATTACTTTGCTAGACCATATTTTGTGAAGGCCCACTTACAGTATTATGACACAATAGAAAAATATCTAAATCATGCTGTAAACCAATTTCCCTTTCAACTCATTCTTCAGTGCTTGGCTAGTATAAATCAGTCCCTGCAGGTAGGATTGAAATCCACTAAGTTCCAAGCACCACAAAGACTTATGAATTCCTTTTAAGCAATGGGGTCATAACCCCTCCATCACACTTTTCCACTGGACACATTTAATCACTAATACTACTAATTAATACCAAATTTAATTAGTGCTCCAAGATGTATGACCACCACTCAACTTGTATGCTGCGAATATCAAAGTGCTTTACACATAATAGTTCTCCTGGCGAATTGTCAAGTAAATTTTAACAGGCTCCTCTGAGGCTTTGATTTTATGCTGAATGAGCACATTTTCAACTGGTCACATAGTCTATTTTTTCAGGTTTCAAAGTTATTTGGAATTCAAATGAGCTCAAGTTGTCTGCCAGTCCTCATTCATAGCTGGTAGATTCCTTTCCTTGCTGAACACACCTAGGAAACAATTTTTGTTGTAATGACTATGGGATCTTTAGGAAAACAGTTGCAGTTTTGCTTAGAGCTAACCAAAATGGTTTTGATGGTTACCTCCAAGGAAAGGAGAGTTTAAGGCAACAATATAGGGTTTGTAGGCTGACATGGAAAGAGCAGGTCTGATGAGAGTTAATGGCTGTTTAGTCAAAGCTGCTGACCACAAAACCATATGTATGCAACATTTGGTGTTGGCGTGTGAATTCTGTGATAACATGTGGATTAAACTGTAATGTTCTCATCAGTCCATCACAAAACTGTGGTAGTTTATGCTGGGTGCCTCCTGCTGCTACCACACAAGATGCTCCTTTGTTGCCCCGGGTGTCCAGCTCAGTGGGTGGACACAGGAAGCTGCGTATTTCATACCCATAATGTCCTGCTCCCTATAAATCTGTCAGCAAGGTCTCACACCTTCTCTTTCTTCCCTTGCTGCTCCTGTGGGAGATGATCCCTATCTGGAAATGGAAAGGGAGTTATCTCAAGGCCTCTTAAGCCTGGCTAGGCCTAATGCCAAGAGGAGAAGGGGGAAAGGCAATCTCAGATGTGGCCAGCTGAGATTAGCCTAACAGTGGAGGGGGGAAAAGAAAGAGCCCTGGGGATTTTGGGTGCACCCTCAGGTAGGGAGAAGGGGAGTGCTGGGAGGTTTCTGGGTATGCTTCAGGACCTCTTTTGTCACTGTGCTTGTAGCTTCTGTAAACCACTCACTGCTTTTCCATTTAAACTTTCCAACACTTCTGCAATCCGTTTGTGCAAGCCTCATTTTTCTGCCCTGGTGGGAGGCAAGGGAGGATCTGCCTTCCAACCCACCACAAAAACCTACTGAGAGAAGCCCCAGACTGCAGCAGGATATCATGATTTTATATTTAATTTAGAATAATTTTATTTCACTGTGTACAACTCACAGCAAAATTCAGGTTGAAACATAACATCGCTTACCAGTTGAATAAAGAGGTTATCCTTGAAACTTGCAGAAAGCCTCCCTGGAAACAAAGCAAGCCCATTCCCAACCAGCATTTCTTTTTAAGCTTCACTGTGGAATTAAGTGCAATTGAAATCATTGTTATTATGCTGTTCTAGCCAGTTTAACCAACCTTACATATTAGGAACACAAAAAATAATTTATCATAGACTAGAATTACTGAAATTAGGCAGTTTTTGTTGCTGTAAAAATGTATTAAAAGTTTCTGTAGCTTCAAAATTAAAACCTAAACTTTAGAGGACCTGTGAATGTTAGGACATCTTCAAATCACTTTGCAGTCAATCCTCTTCAGCATCACTCCAAGATTGGAAAGAATTACCTTTGTGCAGTGGAGAAAACAAGCTGCAGCACAAAGGCACAGTACCTCACCTGCCACTTGTGTGCCTAGATACTATACAAGAGCAGAGAACAATGCCCAGAGCAGATCACATCATCTGCAGCCAGTATACAGTACATTAATCTCTTTTCTATATTTAATCTTCACACACTTGTCCTGTTCATCATTTTCCATGCCTGTGCTACACTTTTAATCATTCACTTTCCATAAACATGCATCTTCTATCTGCTTCTCTCCTATACATGGCACTGAGCTTCCCTGGTATCCAGCAAACCTTTTCAGCTGCCTGTATCGCTCTGAGCTTCGTTCCTCAGGGGACCCAGACAGCCAGGCTCCATTTTATTTCCAGTAGCTCTTACAAAGTCACAATGCAAGAGGGCTAGATACTGAAAATGGGCTTTGCTGTCTCTGTTCCTGAAGGACAAAGCTAAGCATATAAGGGCACAAATCTAAAACAGAGTTCTGTTCTTCATCAGCTTGTATAGGTCTCTCAAAGATTTAATATATGTTAGCAATCTTCAAAATAGTTTCCTCTGTCTAGTCAGGAAGTCAACATTTTCTAAGTACTCCTGCTAAACATACTGATAATTTCACACAGCTTTTTCCCTTAGTCACTTAAAGTTTAGAACAGTTACATTCATAGCTCAAATCTGGTACTCAAATACCTAAAAGGTGGCCTCTGTTTAATGGTACAGAGTGACACTGAATACAAAAGACAGCAAGACCTTCACACATAAACACTGCAAACAACAGCCATCAGTATTTATGTTTGTTCCCAACTATCTATTTCAGAGGCTAAATTTAGGTGCTCTGGGAGACGGGACAAAGTCAGTTTGAAGAACTCACACCAAATCCCCTGTGTTTCATAGCACCCTACCCAAACAAATCTTGTTAAACAGATACTCATGTCTTGCTCCTCTGTACATTATCTTCCCAGATGCTGTAACTATAGTTCGAGCAGCTCTTGGCTTGGAGAGGGCTAGGGGCCTTTTTCCTCTCATGCCCGGTTCATGGTCTGGAGCTTTTCCTTGGCTCAGAGAGGGCTAGAGGGGCCTCTCTGCCTCTCTTGCATATGCTCTATCACCAGGCTAAAGGCTCTCCTGGAGCTTTCCCTTTCTGCCTTGGTCCAGGCACTTGGTTTCAGTACGACACACAAGAAGAATCGAAACACCATTGCTTGCCTTTGTTTTGGTCTAACACAAGGCTGTCATTATTCCTGCTTTTCTTTTCAAGAAGGCACCAACACCTGAAAGGCTCTAGATGTTGCTTGATGACAAGGTTGAAGTAGCTACGAGGGGACCTATTCTACTAAACTTGTTGAAGGCAGCCTATCTTAACTAGAGCAGGGTTAATTCCTTAACAAAACCAAAGAATGTTAAGATTTTCCAGATAAATATGCAAAGTGTTTGAGGTGGTTTTCTCTGAGTGTACACAGAGAAGTTGGATGTTCAAGTTATTTATTTTTTTTCCATCTCACACCACAGAATTCAAGATGGTCAGGAAGAACAAGGTGGAGGTAAATATAATTTTTATGGAGGACACAGTCACAAAGCCATTTAAAAAGTAATAATAATGAGTTTCAGAATGAGCCTTCACAGCTTTTCATAAGGAACAACTGCTCTTGCTTGAAATTCAGCTGCACACTACTCCTCTTCAGAGAAAAAGTAGAGGAAATTCACTACTTTAAGTTCCCCCTTTTATTCAGTCTTACAAGGAATTAACTTCCATTTGTGTTCAGAACTGAGTGAACCAGCCAGGAAACCACTTCTCTTCCTACTCAAACCAAATTTCAAAACATCCTCAGTCTGAAACCCTGAAGGGACTATTAAATCCATACTTCCCTGTCCAGAGAGTCTTGGCATTTTATACTGACTTGAGAACACCTGGTGCAAATAATGTAGGGCATTGTTTCTCCTGGCAATACACTGTATAAACTTGCAGGACATATACCTTAAATGACTGCTAATAATAATGGCTTGATAAAGGTGGTGTACTGGGACTAGGGCAATCAAAGTTAATTTTCTCATTCTTTACAGGGTCCTACCTAAAGTGAGCAAATTTTCTGTCTGTCACAGCCATATACAATCCACCCTTCACCTGCTCTCTTGTTTTGTCCATGTGACCTTCCAGGACTCTGCTTAAAGTTTTGTGATGCTGCCATAATAAAAGCAAATAGCAAAATGTGGGAGACCTGGCCTTTATTGTCTAAAGCAAATACAGCAATAGGATATGAAGCTTCCATTCATTTAAAGGGAATACTTCCAAGTTTATTTTTGGCTTTGCATGCTCAGAAGGGCAGCTGGGTCTATGTGCAGGCTTAAGATTAGTACTTTGATTCCCTTTGAGGAGAACTATGCACAAAATAAAATTTAGACCAAAACAGTCTTTCAAACACAGCTTCAGAGTTTTCTTTCATGGTAAGCAGTAGGAAAGGAAAACCACAAGTATTTCCTCCATGCAGTATCTTTTTTGATGCTTCCATTAGAAGTCACAACTGTAAAACTGAAAGTCTCGCTTGCTGTATGTAAACAACCAACATTTCTTCCAGGAAAATTAAGTACACTGCCCCAGCTCTCATTTCTAGGTGTTTAATCAGAAAGACATTTCCTAGGAACATAAAGCAGGAGATTAAGTTAAATCCTGTATTTACAAGCATCTCCTTAAGCAAGCAGCTATTCTGCAGCACATACACATTCCTAAGGGTCGTTCAGTCATGGTTTCTGAATAGTTGAGAATGCTGATAGATTAAGTGCACAGGATTCATCCCACTCCTAGACACCCTGCTCCCTCTTTAGCAACACAAGTGTTAGAAGTTCATCAGCAGTGTAACTAAAGTGCCCAGGGGCAGCTGAGCAAGCACTGGGTTTGGTTTTTTTTTTTTTTCTTTCCTTTTATTCTTTTCTATCAGTTCTAGATACAAACAAACACATTTTCAAACACAGCTTGAGGCTGCAGAGGTGGCAGCTCCTTCCTGCATCTACCAGCCATGTTCTTAGGATACTCACTCACTGCCTCTTAGGAGAAGGAAGGAGAAGCAAAGTGTGTTGCCTCTGGAAGAAGAGGGGGGTGTGTGTGTCTCTTTTCTTAATGAGGTAGTTCCACCAAAGATTAACAGGAGCAGAACCTAAGATCTACAGGTCCAAGTACTGAGCCTCATCATTGTTCATTTACTGTCTCTCAATAAGTCTGACCTAAAAATGCATTTGCTTTCCACGCTGAACTAGTCCATTGAAGACTCTAAAGCAAAGGAATATCTTCATATAATTTCAATATCTGACTTATTTTTTTTTTTTGTAGAAATACTGTCAAAAAGAGAACAAAACTCCAGAGTCTTATTTTCACTTCTGCTCTTGCCCACCAAAACTATCCTCTAACTCATGAATCATACTTAGAATATTCTGTTTATACTGGGGAAAAAAACCAACCCAAACAAAACAATAGACTTTGTTTAAAAGCAGATACTTCCAAAAATAATTTTCAGATTCTTTTATATTCTACACACATTAATGAATATACATGAGCATCAGTCATGCTGAAAATCTTCCTAAAGAAATATGGAAACTCCATCAAGCTGTGGAAAAGTAACAGGCCTAACTGGATGGCATGAAATCCTGAACTCTCAGGGCAGCTGAGAGAACACCATTCACGATCTGCAGGCTAAGGTAGTCCATCTATAACGTATCATCTGGAAATCTCAAGATGTAGAAGGGAGTAGCAAGGCAGGAAGAGTCCACACACAGGTCTAGTTCCCATGTTAACGGCGAAACAATGATAACAACTCTACTGTGTGATGTGGAGGTCCATATCGTATTGCTGCTGCTGGGGAGCTTAGGGAAAGGGGATGCTAAGATGCCTTTCCTGATAACCCATCCCTCTGCCTCAGGAAGTGCCAGCTGGCTCCATGCCACTGTTCTTCCAGAGGTCTCACAGGTTTCTCTCCTTTTTCTTATTTTATGGTCTTATGTCAATAAAAGTATTCAAAATGTTAATTTTCCTGGCATTAAATGGTCTGTGGTATTGGGACATTTGAGTGAGGAGAACAGCTGTTTTCAGAGGAGGTGGGCTGCTGTCAAACTGGCAAGTCCAGGGAGAGCTAGTCATGAGGTCTGTGGTGACAGGTTGGACTCGATGATCTTTAAGGTCTCTTCCAACCTTGGTGATACTGTGTGATGCTGTGATACTGTAATATTTACTATCATTTTTATAGTACTATGAATTACTTCCTAGAGCCCAAATCTTCGCTTTGTCTGTTGTACCTACTAGCTGGAGGACAGGTGTGAGGGAAGCTGGGTCTGATACCCCCTGAGATTCCTCACTCATATGGGAATACACATTGCTGCAGGTAAGACCTGTGCTGGCAGCACAGCAGTGTAGAATCATAGAAGGGTTTGAATTGGAAGGGACTCCTAAAAGCTATGCAGCCCAGCCCCCCTTCAGTGAGCAGGGACCACTTTAACTAGCCCTAGCCCAACCTTGAATGTTTCCAGGGATGTGGGCTTCTACCACATCTCTGGGCAGGTGTTCAAGTGTTTCATCACCTTCATTGAAAAAAAAATGTCTTCCTTATGTCTAGTCTAAATCTACCTTCTCCCCAGTGAGTGGGGAGGAAAGCTTTGTGTTGTCACTGCAGTAAGCAAAGCCACTTGTTTGAGGTGTGCTCCCATGAACCCTGCCAAACATCAAAGTGGCAAGAAAATGAACAGCTTAGCAGGCCTTAGAAGAAGAGAAGGAAACAGACAAGCAGTATTAAAAATAAAACAGCACCTAAAATAGTCCAAAAGAAACAGCGATCAACAGCAAGAATGAGGCGCTCTGCTTAAAAACAAATGAATCCAGAGAATAGTAAGTTACCTATTTTTGTGCTGCAATGAAAAGGGACATCCCAGAACTTGAAACAAAGAGCCCTTTGCTGCATATTAACCTGAGGAGAAAACGACTGTTTCTGCTGCCTGGGTAAACAGAAGTGAAGTGTTCCATTGATGATTAAATACTGAAGAGTGGATGTCTGTGTTATCAGAGTGAGGGAGTGTTTCATAGAGGCATGTAGTAAGATTACGTTTGCAGGGACATTATGGCATAGTGGCTGCCTGAGAAGACCTGGCCAACTTCTGGCCCAGGAGCAGGCAACAAAAGAAGGAGTATACCTGTGCCTCAGTTTTGACCTAGGCATAGTTGCAGCGTTTAAGTGTGTGGTGGTTCAGGCTGGGTGCCTCCTGATGCTACCACACAAGCTACACCTGCGGTGTCCCAAGGGTCCAACCAAGTGGGTGGATGCGGGAAGCTGCGTACTTCATCCCATAATGCACTGCTCACTATAAAACCACCAGCAAGGTTCTACACTTCCTCTTTCTTCCCTCACCGCTCCTATGGAGATGGTCCCTATCTGGGCCTCTTGGGGCCTGGCCAGGTCTAATGCCTGGAGGAGAAGGGGGAAGGGCAGTCTCAGATCTGGCCAGCTGAGATTAGTCTAACAGTGGAGGTGGAGGGGAGGAGGGGGGCGGGGAAGCAAGATCCCGGGGCTTTTGGGTGTACCCTCAAGCAGGGAGAGGGAAGTGTTGGGATGTTTCTGGGTATGCTTTGGGATCTCCTTTTGTCACTGTGCTTGTGGTTCTCTGTAAAACATCCACTGCTTTCCACCACTTCTGCAATCCATTTGTCTGAGTCTCATCTTTTCTGCCCTGGTGGGAGGCTAGGAAGGATCGGCCCTTCAACCCACCACAAAGTGTTCCAAACCACACTAAGAATGATGTAGATGAAGTCTGGCACTACGTGATTTTGCTTCTACATAGGCAGATAGACAACTACTTATGATAAAATCAGCCCACCATGTCCTCTGTGTTAGCAGTGTGACTGAGACAGCTACAGATGTCGTCTCCATGTGAAGCTTCCCCTTGCTGATCATGAACATCCATCCTTGTTCCCTTCAGAGCATATTAATCTGAGTGTAGCTGCACACACAGATCCAGACACCTCATTACAATTCCTCAGGGAACACAAAGATGACAGTCTACTTCTAGAAAGATAGGGTATAGTTTAGAAAATGAAGTAGCTGTGATCTTTGCATCAGACAGCTCCCATATTGCTTAACCACTGTTCTTCTCCTCCAACTCTCAGTAGTTTGCTCCAATCATTTTTGAGACTTCACTTTCTCAAGACATAGCCAGTCCAGTGTCACAAGTTACCGTGCTATGGGGAAAATTAAGTCCTGACAAATTTACCTGCGTGCCAGCTGTAAATTATAGCAGTTCAGCAGCTGTGCCTGCAAATGGGGCAGGGTTTATATTTTAAGGATGGGAGAAGAGCAGTTTATCTCAAATGGGTACACCTGGTGTTATGAATCGGCCACAAGAGTCAGGAGAAACTGGATTAGGCAGAAATTCCCTTTTATTCCCCTAAAGTAAATTCTGTGAGTATAATGGTGCAATTATGAGGCATTGTTACTCAAATACAGGAGAAAATTGCTCAGGAATTAAATGTTATAAGTCACTTTGAGTCTTGTATCTTAAAACTGACAAAACAGAAAATCAGATTGTTGATGAGAGCTGGTAATTATTCCACATAAGATGGAGATCCAAGCCCCAGATGGCTCTCTAGATTCATGTGAAACTGAAGGCTGTTTTTAATTCAAGAAAGAGCTTTCAGTGGCAATGATTACTGAAGTTATTCCCACTCCATGCATCTTGTGCTCCTTTGCACAACACAGCACCTGCCTTAGCTTGAGCAGCCACATTGTGAACAAGGTCAAGGAAGTGATCTAGAAAAACTAACAGGCAAATGGCAAAACATTATTGTTGATACCAACTTTGTCAAGTGCAAACACTGCACACCCTACAGTTCTGGAGTAATCAGGCTGTAAACTGTGATAGCCAAGCCTACCAACACAGAATACAAATATTTCACAAAAGGATAGTCCTTAAATATGCTTTTACTTGAAGAAGTTAAATTCTAGCCTAATCCATATCAGTAGGGAATATCCTCTGACTTCAGAACTGAGAGTTCACTCTCACAGTTAAGGGAACCATTTTGGTACATCAAAAATAGAACCATATGGATTCCCTCTTCAGTTTTCAGTTTTGAGGGAAACTTGGAAGCATCTAGAATCCCAGAGGAGAATAAAACTAAATGCAAAGTTATGAAAGTTTATTTCAACATTTGGTCATAACTCTGTTAATGTGCATTGGTGTAGCTTGTTACCTATGGGTTAGCTCCATTGTGAACTCGAGGTGGTCCATCTACGCCACCCGAGGCAGCATTGCTGTTTGGTTTCACACACATAGGGAGATCCCAGTTTGTTCCTCTGTATTCCAAGTTCTAATTGTTCTAGATTGTTATTCTACTATATATCAGTCTTACAGAATCAAAGAATCAGTCAGAGTTGGAAGGGACCACAAGGATCATCCAGTTCCAACCCCCCTGCCATGGGCAGGGACACCCCACACTACGTCAAACCAGCCAGAGCCTCAGCCAGCCTGCTCTTAAACACCTCCAGGGATGGGACCCCAACCACCTCCCTGGACAACCCATTCCAGGGCTTCACCACTCTCATGGGGAAGAACTTCCTCCTCACCTCCAGCCTGAATCTCCCCACCTCCAGCTTCATTCCATTCCCCCTAGTCCTGTCACTACCTGAGATCCTGAGAAGTTCCTCCCCAGCCTTCTTGCAGGCTCCCTTCAGATACTGGAAGGCCACAATGAGGTCACCTCGGAGCCTTCTCTTCTCCGGACTGAACAGCCCCAATTCCTTCAGTCTGTCCTCATAGGAGAGGTGCTCCATCCTTCTGCTCATCCTCATGGCCCTTCTCTGGGCATCTTCTACCATGTGTAATCAACCTATCATCAACCAAGGAAATGAATCTCAATCAAATTGGCTTGGGTAAACAAATTTTGATATTTAATAGATAATATTCATATTTCATCGTATTTCTGGCCAATAAATTTATACACTAAAACAGTTGCCAATGGTCTTATCTTTTTTTTCTTTACAGTTTAAATTAGTTTGTTGTCTCTGGATTTTTGATAATATTGTTTAAATTGTTACATGTTCCTGCTGGTGAGGTATATGTTCCACAGCTGAATATTTCAAACCAGTAAGTAGTTTGTATCAATATTTTCCCTGGGACTTTTTGTTATTAATAAAGTTATTAATATTTTAATTAATCATCCCACCTATTACATATTAACAACCACCATACAACCATAACACCTATAGAAGATGGTGTTGCCATGTACCATGAAACCTGAGATCTAAGGGCTTTTTTAAAGGAGTGAGCACCAGAGTTTGAAAGAGTCCTAATCTATTATGCTTTCACAAAAGCTGACAAACTAAATTAAAGGGTTGGTCTCTTCTCCCAGGCAACCAGCACCAGAACAAGAGGACACAGTCTCAAGCTGTGCCAGGGGAGGTTTAGGCTGGATATCAGGTGGATAAGTTCTTCATGGAAAGAGTTATGTGCCGTTGGAATGTGCTACCCAGGGAGGTGGTGGAGTCATCATCACTACAGGTGTTTAGGAAGAGACTGGATGGGGTGCTTGGTGCCATGGTTTAGTTGATTAGATGGTGTTGGATGATAGGTTGGACTCGATGATCTCAAAGGTCTCTTCCAACCTGGTTAATTCTATTCCATTCCATTCTATTCTATTCTATTCTATTCTATTCTATTCTATTCTATTCTATTCTATTCTATTCTATTCTATTCTATTCTATTCTATTCTATTCTATTCTATTCTACAGCTAACTCCAACAAGACACACTATGTCTACCATGCATCCTGAACTGCATGCTAATGAAGTATTAAATAGTAGTTATGGCACTACATCACTCACAACAACACTGCCAGCAAAGCCTCTGCTTGAGATTGCTTCTATTATGACTTTTTCTTTGATTTGGAAAGCTAGTTGACTGAAATTGATTTTTCATCTGACTCAAATAGTTTTCCAAGTATGTGTGAGTGCCTTTATAAATAATAGTAAGATTAATACATAAATTAATCTGGAAAGATAACATTATTGAAGTGCAGACTTCCTTGGATGATGGAGCATTAGTCAGTAAAAAAACAAATAAAATGGTTTGGTTTTCTCTTAAATGTAATTGACAATAATCAGGACAGAGATCCATCATGTTTGCCATTTTACTCATCACATCATTCCTTCACTCTGTGCTGCTGTCATTATTTGTTATTAATTTTTGGTATTGATTTTTAACAGTCAGAGTCTAAGCCTACAGTCAAAGCTTCTGCCATAGCTTGATGGGTTTCATGGCAGCCTTGGAGGTAGTGGTGGCACTGATTAGTGGGAGAAATTTCTCCTGCAGGTATTCAGAAATGTTGCAGATCTGAGCACCTAGACCTGCAGTGTCTCTTTCTTTTATGCAGTCTGTTCTTATTCTCTGTATCTAGAGAGGCACAGAAAGAGAAGAAAACGAACAAAGCAGCTACCGTATTTCCCCACACTCCTCAGCTGTAGCATATCAGTCCCCCAGTCTCACAAGGGAAAGAAGGATAAAGCTCTGACAAATGCATATGCCATAAGTGTATGGCTAAGCTGGCAGCAGGGCAGAGACTCAGGCCCACATCCTGCTCTCAGACTGTCCATTGCTTGCTTCATGCAGATCATAACCCTCAGATGGCTCAATTGGTAGCGCGTCAGACCCTTAATAGGAAGGTCATGAGTTCAAGCCTGCAGTGGGCAAGTATTGTCCTCCCTACTCTAGTCATGAGGTCTGTGGTGACAGGTTGGACTCGATGATCTTTGAGGTCTCTTCCAACCTTAGGAATACCGAATACATCGTCAGGAACAGTGTTGCTGTGAAACAGGCAGTATGATAAACCATCAACAACGAAGCACCTTGAGGTTCTCTGCATGGACACTGCAGCAGCACTAAACTCGGTTGACAGCTTCCTTCCCAGAGGCATTTTCAGAATGTGAGACAGTTTTATTGCACCCTTTTCTTAACTAGTTTGGAAAGACTTTTGTCATTTTGGTAAGCTATTCATGCCTGGGGAGCATAATGCTCTTAAAAAAATAGGGTGGCTCAAACTCATGGCCTGCCAACATTTGAAAAGGCAGCTGAAGTACTGAGATTGCTCAGGAAATAAAAATGACAAACACAACTTCCTGAGCTGCAGGACATCTCTTATTTTCTGGCATTCCCTGGGGAAGGAAAAAACCCCAAAATATCATAAAACACGTAGCCAAAAGTAATCTCTGGGACTGCTGATTACTAGAAGAGATTTTAGAGATGCCTACCAAATTTCTTGGAGTCACTGGGAACCTGGCTGCAGAGCCCAAAGAAAGTCACAAAGGAAAAACCAAACCAACCAGCCCAAGCATTTTTGCCCTCCAGCAGGGTTAGAGAGGTACACAGCAAATCTGGAGCATGAAATTGGTAAATAATGACTTTATTGCCAGCTTCTTTTACTGAAAAATGTACTGTGCAAGGAAAGGCCCAGTCTCTATGGGCAAATTCCTTTGGTCTCTCTCTTCTATGCACATATTAGCATTAACCAAAGACTGACTGCCCCCCATCTCCCAAATTTGCAAGACAAAATGTAACAGTTCTTCTTGAGAGGTAGTAAAGCTTTTGCTTTTATTCGGGAGAGTCAGCAAAGAGCCTTCGAGGCCTGAATTGCAGTTAATGATCCATATGCTTCTCTAGCATTAGGCTAAAATCCAATAGTTATATTTTTATGAGCTTGCAGAATTGATCTAGATGGAATCAGAGTAGCTGGAAATTATCTGGAGTGTAAACAGTTGATGTTCCTGGGAAATTTCATTAGCATTTGAAGTCACTTGTGCATGAATACTAATTAAATTGCCATAACTCTTTTTGGGGAGGGGATACAATTTTCCTAGCTTTCTCTTAGTACACTTCCAAAGTTTACACTGACCATTTTCCCCCTTTGCTAGGAAATATGTTACCTCACCACAAACAACTACAAATTGGTGGTTTGGCTGCTGCTCGTGCTTAAGTACCTCCTAGACTTTTTTCCGAGTT
The DNA here is from genome assembly GCF_026170545.1 of Melanerpes formicivorus. NCBI lineage: Eukaryota > Metazoa > Chordata > Aves > Piciformes > Picidae > Melanerpes > Melanerpes formicivorus. The sequence goes on along the minus strand of NW_027142355.1, from coordinate 41,379,258 downwards.
ACCTGGGACATTACAGAAGGGATTTTGATGAATTATTCTTAGCAGATAGAGATGAATGTGCTGAATTTCTTTCTTACTTTGCTTTTCTTCTTAGGTATATATGATCTAGCTAGCAGTAGTAACACCTGTTTTCATATAGTATTTTTGTCCTTCAAAGACAAGCCATTAAATGTACACATATGTGTGTGTGTGTATATGTGTGTGTGTGTGTGTGTGTGTGTGTGTGTGTGTGTATATGTGTGTGTATATAAAGTAAAATGAGACTATTTGACCAAAGTCACTGCTCATATCACGTGCAGGCTAAGGAATAGAACTTCTGAGTCTCAGAGCATTGCACACTTTGGAGCAGAGGTGGAAAACATCAGTTCTGAAGGAAATAATCATCACTCAGTGCTGAATTAACTTAAGGGGGAGCTCCCACCTATTTCTCACATAGCTCTGTTAACTAGCCTTGACAACAGTAGATATTTTCATTTACTTTCAACTTTGCCTATCCTATTAATAAATGTGTAGTCTTGAAGAGAAGAGCAACTGTGAAAAGTATATGCTTGGAAAGTTCATTGTCACCAAACATTCCAGACTTCCTAGGCATAAACACGGTGCTAAAGTAATACTTTGCAAACAAAGCAAGCATCAAAGCTTCTGTTAGATTTGCTTTCACACATTATCTGAATTAACACCTTAACGTCTCTGCCATTCCCTCGGGAAATTTTCTCACCTATCTCAGACTCATTTGAAAGCCTTTGTCTGGACTAATTTGGGAGAATGAGCCAAGTAAATGGAAGCCTCAATTCAAAAGGTTTTTTGAAAGTTTTCAAGCCTGGTCAAGAATTTAAGACTGAAATTATGCTATGGCTCTGTTAGTAACTGCACTGGATTAATCCCCTGGTGCTTTTCTTTCTTCCTCTCCACTGTTTCTTTCTTTCTTTAGCTTAACTGTATTTCAGGTCAGAGATAATCTCTCCTTTTCCTGTAGATCACCTGATCCAACAAGACCTTGGGCTACATTTGGGATACTAGGCTTTACAAAAGAAATTCACGAGTTGGGTCACGTGTTTTTTGCCCTCATGGCCTTTGTTTGTCATCTATACATTCTTCCTGAACCCCTCTGTAGAGATGCAGTGGGAAGAACTATCAAAGTTAATCTTGTTTGTTCTGCCTTTTAATTCAAGTAGTTGTCATTAACATTCAACTAAGAGGTTTGAAACATGGCAGTATCCAAAGACAGAGCACTGCAACTGACAGGTGGAGGCTAGGTGTGCAGTTGAAAATTGGAACTGGTGCTGATTTGCAGCAGAAAGACTTTCATGTGTATCTTTGTTTCTTTCATCCATAGAAGGTGAATAATCTGTTGAGTCAGAGTCCTGCAATGCTATTCACAACATCGGTTCCATTGCAGTTTCCTCTTCTGAAGGGCTGATTTTTCTCAAGCTTGCTTATTCTTGCAATGATGTCAATAAATGCCAGTTAGCTCTAAGTAGATATAACTGTTCTTGTGGTGACCTCCTGCAAGTACACCAATGAATATTGAATTTCACACCTCTGACATGACTAATCCTCGGGAGTGCTTTACGAGGCCTGACACGTATTTACAGAAGAGGCACTTTGCAGACAATTATGTTAAGCTGTGCAGTATTTCCAGATAACCTGACTGCTTTAAAAGCTTTCAGATTAAGGTTGAGTATGGAAAGCAAGGACAGGCAGTACTTGAAGTAGTTCATTCTGTTAGCAATTGTTTTCTTTTTCTATTAGGCTTCCTTCTCAGTGTTTGGTTTTCAGGTGAAATATATCAAAGTATTGCTCTTGAAGACAAGATGACACTTGAAAATGTGTATATAGGCATACCTAGATTTGTAAAGTTTGCTTTCTGACAGGTCCTGCCTGGGCAGCAGTCTAGAAACATCTGACTCAGAAGAATCCATGGTTTTCCTTTATTTTAGTGCTGCATTTTGTCCCAGATTCAGCTAATACTTTAGAATCCAACGGCAGGAGATTGAACACATCCAAGTGCCGGGTTCTGCACATTGGCCACAACAACCCCATGCAGTGCTACAGGCTGGGGTCAGAGTGGCTGGAGAGCAGCCAGGCAGAGAGGGACCTGGGGGTACTGGTCGATGGTAGGCTGAACATGAGCCTGCAGTGTGCCCAGGCAGCCAGGAGCGCCAATGGCATCCTGGGCTGCATCAGGAACAGTGTGGCCAGCAGGAGCAGGGAGGTCATTCTGCCCCTGTACACTGCACTGGTTAGGCCACACCTCGAGTCCTGTGTCCAGTTCTGGGCTCCTCAGTTTAGGAAGGAGGTTGACTTGCTGGAACGAGTCCAGAGAAGGGCAACAAAGTTGATGAGGGGTTTGGAACACAGCCCTGTGAGGAGAGGCTGAGGGAGCTGGGATTGCTCAGCCTGGAGAAGAGGAGACTCAGGGGTGACCTTATCACTCTCTACAACTACCTGAAGGGAGGTTGTAGACAGGCGGATGTTGGTCTCTTCTCCCAGGCACCCAGTACCAGAACAAGAGGACACAGTCTCAGGCTGCGCCAGGGGAGGTTCAGGTTGGATGTTAGGAAGAAGTTCTATACAGAGAGAGTGATTGCCCATTGGAATGGGCTGCCTGGGGAGGTGGTGGAGTCGCCGTCATTGAAGGTGTTCAGGAGGAGACTTGACAGGGTACTTGGTGCCATGGGTTAGCTGTTTGGGTGGGTTGGATTGGTTGATGGGTTGGACATGATGATCTTGAAGGTCTCTTCCAACCTGGTTTGGTTTATTCTAATAAAGGTTTATTCTAAAAACAGAGTTGCATAATAGGAGAATTACCAGAGATTATTCTCTTGTAGCATCAGTGCATACAGTAGTGTCCAAAAAATACTGTTTACATCAGGGGACCTGTGCAACTGAAAGAAAAATCAAGTTCTCTGTGTAGGAGTATGAAGCTAGAATCCTAGTCCCTTGGGAATGTGGGAGGTAGCTTACCCAGAGGGATAGTTTTTACAGCATGAAATTCTCAGGCTGCAAGAACAAACTCTGTACATTCAGCAACTAGGTCTGAGTTACTTTAAAGTAATCCTAATTTGCTTTTTAAATTGGCAGGACCAGGAATAAAAGAAGTGGCAGAAACCCGACTTTGTGGTCCTCCTACCCATCCAGTCCTAATCTCTTCACCATTCACCCATTAAAAATGGTGATGCAAGTGACTGGAAAAACACAGTGCAAAAGATGGGAAGAAAGATTTAAGCAATACATGAACAAACCCAAGAAGCTAAAAGCATATGTAGAGAAGACAGATGTACAGTGTCAGTCTGAAGATCTGCCAGGGACAATAGGAATAAGGCACTTTGAGGATCTGAGGACACAGACGTGAAGGCATAACAAAATAACTTATTTTTAGACATGTCTGCTAGTTGCTTATGTAAGTGATCTTGTAGCAAACACAAAAGATGCTTTGAAGTAGAATTCCACATAAAAGAGATTGCAAAGATTGGCAGAATAATGGCGTACCTAGTAATTGCTTCCCTTTTTGTCTTTGCTAATTGGTGTGCCGTACAGGGCTGGAGCTCATTTGGGTTGCAGTAGCACTGCTCTAATAACATCAGTCCTTGCAATTTCTTATAACTTTGCAGGGGGAAATAACAATTCTGCAAGACCTGTGTGTCTTGCTTTCTCTAATGTTCAAAAACTGTGCAAAACCAAGAGTGAAACCAGGGGGCATGTGGGACCAAGCTGACAATCCAGGAGCTTTGGGATAATACAGCATCCCAGGTTAACATGTTGGTTTCCTTTAACCCATTATGAGGACAAAAATGCCTGGACACTGTTTTGGAATTTGTCAAAGGGAGACTGTCTGCCTGTGAATGTGCAGTGCCAGCAACACTGCATGAAAGAGTCCCATAAGCGCAGCTGTTCCATTGGGAAAATCATTAGGAGCAGCTGAGCATAGGGAAAACTGAAGAAGCCAGGAGAGAAAAAGAAGAGAAATGGGTCTGGTAGGCTAAAAAGTGATCTTTAACATTTTGTATAAACATATCTGCACACTGTGTCCTTTAAAATAGGTGTGCATGCACACACACACTCACACACACACACACACACACACACACACACACAAGTCCCATCCATATGAAGCCTCCACGGAAGACTTTTTTGTGCTATTATGCCTGAGCACGTTTTTCTTAACATGTGTCCAATGATGTTTAATGCCTTATCAAACCTATTAAAAAAATACTAGAAGGTGATTAAGGTTGATCCAGTGGCAGCCATTGAACACAGTCATCCAACACAGAATGTCTCTCAACTGGAAAAGGGAAGGATCCCTTCGTATATACTGTACATGTTGATAATTTGTTTAATTGGTGGGAGAGGGAATCAAAACCTTGTAAAACCTCTGGATCTTGGTTTTTCTCTAATTTTGGGGAAGACTACAAAAGCAGTAGTGAAACAAGGTGGCACTTGGGACCAGGCCATTCAGAATAATACAGCACCTGGAAAATAAGGGATGGAGAGGCATTCCTAAATCCCTTGTCCATGTTAAGGTCAACTAATGCCAATGGTGCCCCAGTGTGATTGCAGTAAATTACTTCTCTGGACCATAGTTTCACTGCCTTTGGAAGACAGTTAAAGCTCTTCTGTGAAGGAAGTTGTGAGGATTGGCTAGAGTTTGAAGACAAGCTTCCATATGAAATATTTTGAGTGGCTCGAATGTGCCCTGCAAAGGGCAACAAAGCTGCTAAGGGGTCTGGAGCATAAGCCCTATGAGGAGCAGCTGAGGAAGCTGGGGTTGTTTAGCCTGGAGAAGAGGAGGCTCAGGGGAGACCTTATTGCTATCTACAACTACATGAAGGGAGGTTGTAGCCAGGTGGGGGTTGGTCTCTTCTCCCAGGCAACCAACACCAGAACAAGAGGACACAGTCTCAAGCTGCACCAGGGGAACTTTAGGCTTGATCTTAGAAAGAAGTTCTTCCCAGGAAGAGAGATTGGCCATTGGAATGGGCTGCCCAGGGAGGTGGTGGGGTCGCTGTCCCTAGAAGTGTTTAAGACAAGACTGAGTGCCATAGTCTAGTTGATTAGTTAGGGTTGGGTGATCGGTTGGACTTGATGATCTTGGAGGTCTCTTCCAACCTGGTTGTTTCTGTGATTCTATGAAATTGTAGGGATTATTTTAAAGGCTTGCAGTCTGGGGGTTAGTCTTGTGGCTAGGTTGATTTAACAACATATACAAGATATGAGATAGCAGCAACGGTTTCTATTATCTTCCTGTCTCAATACAAAAGTTACAGACATGCCTCAAAGATTGTTAGTCATTCCTTTTGTAATGCTAATCTCCCTAAGCAGCAACTCTTTCTAAAGGTGAAACTCCTAGTCAAACACTGCCAGGGAAGAAGCTGGGAGTGGGGAGATGATTGCTGAAGGAGTCTACTTGGAAATCATACAATAACCTACTTTACATTTTCTGGCTTCTTAGGGATCTCTCTGGGCAAGGAAGCAGCATCATATTTGTTCAGAGACAAGATTCTCTTGATTGCTACATCTCTTACTTGCCCATATGGCTTTTTTCTCCTCCATTTTTTCTTTGAGTGCTAGCAATACTCTTGGCATTAGGTGAGACACGCTGTCCTGTGTGGCTAAGAATTTGAAGAGGTAGACTACATAAGTCTTGTACAAAGTGCAATGAAATACCTGCCCTGGGGGATGCCAGAACGAAAAGGTAAAGTAACCTTAGCCAAAATCAACAGAGGAATTAAAACCATAGCAGTGCAAGCATCAGATTTCAACAAGTACCTAAAATGCTACCAATTTTCTTGTCTTTTCCTTGTGGTTTTGTGTTTTGTTTTTTTTTAAGCCAGTAACCCTGTATAAAATATGAGATTACACATTTTTAAAGAAGTGTAGCATGTGACATCAGCTAGACTCCTGCATAATTCATAATCACTGATTTCCACAAAATGACTCTTGTATCAAGCTCATTACAGCTGCATGAAGCTCTAGTCTGTCATTACAATTTAGGAGCACAGAAAGGAACAGAGACAAAAGAGGCAAGAAAAGGCATCTGAGTCAAGGGTAAGCTGCTCTGATATTCCAGCAGAGCAGTTCACTTAGTGAAGAAGCACAGAGGCAAGCTAAGAAACATCTCTAGCAGAGGATATGTAATGCTTTTCTTTGAGCAGAGTAAGGTTCCTTCCCTGCCAGTATGGCTCAAGAAATCTGTGGGCTTTTGTGCAAGAGTTGATGTGTAAAACCAAACGGGAAGCACTGCACAACCACCATCCAAGGGAGAGGAGAAAAAACACCAAAGTGTCTTACAAAGATTTCCTTTGAAAACAGAGCCTGTTGAAACTGAATAAATACATAAATAGATACCAAACAAACAAATCCAATCAACATTCAGAAACAAAGCTATCAGACTTTAGCGGACTAACCGACAAATAGAGGTAGACTTCCAGCCAGAAATGGATGTGAGCATCTGCACACACACCTAAGGTAAGAGCACCTTTGGTGACAGCTCACTGTGTATGTTTCACAGCCATGGATATTTGATGATTACATGTTTGAAGAGGAGGTTCAGGGGAGACCTTCTTGCTCTCTACAACTACCTGAAGGGAGGTTGTAGCCATGTGAGGGTTGGTCTCTTCTCCTGGGCAACCAGCACCAGAACAAGAGGACACAGCCTCAAGCTGTGCCAGGGGAAGCTTAGGCTGAAGGTGAGGAGAAAGTTCTTCCCAGAAAGAGAGACTGGCCATTGGAATGTGCTGCCCAGGGAGGTGGTGGAGTCACCATCCCTGGAGGTGTTCAAGAGGGGATTGGATGTGACACTTGAAGCCATGGTCTAGTCATGAGGCGTTGGGTGACAGGTTGGACTTGATGATCTCTGAGGTCTTTTCCAACCTTATTGATTCTATGATTCTATGATTCATATGAAACAGGCCTGCATGCAGATCTGGGATTTTCCACCCCTGTGCTTGGCCTGTTGTCTCTTCTGCCTTTGCCTTGTGTAAACCTCTGTTAGATCCACACAGTTTTCATCTCATCTTGAACCTTGTTAGTAGGTTTTATGGAATGTACCACATCTTATCACATGTCCTATCTCAAAGCAAGCACATTCGTTTTGAATTAGGCTTTATTCAAATAAAATTCACCCCAGCAGCTTTGCTCCAAAGTAATCACAAGGAGGAAAAGCGGCTGACAAAATGGAAACTGCAGTCTGTTCCCTGCAATGAGTAGATGGGGAACAGATGCCACTGCTGCAAGCAAGAGGTTAACCTGACATAAATAACGGAAGGACAGCGGCAGGGAGTCCAATCAAGGCTGAATCAGTGCTCTCATCTTGCACAGCCTGACGTATCTTTCTTGCTATTTATGGCTTCATTCCTCCTCTGCTCTCTGGGATTGCAGGTGGCAATTATGGAAGAAATTGCCAGGCTCCCCCCCCGCCCCCTGCCCCTTTTGTCACTGTCCAGCTTGTGAAACCTATCAGATGCTGCCCCTGGATAAGGAAATGGAATTTGTCACATGGGATTTGAACTTCATGTCAAAAACTGCACAGCTCAGATTTTACAAGGCCTTTGACATGAATATTCCCTACTAGCTCATATAAAGGTCAAAATATGTTTATAGCCTTTTCAGACTAGTGTAGTGCAGAAACTTTATTCTTGCTGCCTAATAAATTACCTCTTTGCACTGTAAGACAAAACCTGAAATTTCACTGCCATGCAAAAAGAAGAAAACTGTACACAGGCAAAGTGTGGGGGTTGGACTAGATGAGCTTTAGAGGTCCCTTCCAACCCAAACCATTCTGTGATCCTATAAAGATTTTTTTCCTACCTGCAGATAAGTACTTTTGCAGTAAAACCCTAAACACAGCATTTATTTATTAATTTATTAAAATTAGAACATTTATAAGATCCCGAGCCCAGAGAGTGGTGGTGAATGGTGCCACAGCCAGCTGGCGGCCAGTCAGTAGTGGAGTCCCCCAGGGATCAGTGCTGGGCCCCATCCTCTTTAACATCTTTATTGATGATCTGGATGAGGGCATTGAGTCCATCATCAGTAAATTTGCTGATGACACCAAGCTGGGGGCAGGAGTTGATCTGCTAGAAGGTAGAGAGGCTCTGCAGAGGGACCTTGACAGGCTGGACAGATGGGCAGAGTCCAAGGGCAGGAGATTGAACACATCCAAGTGCCAGGTTCTGCACATTGGCCACAGCAACCCCAGGCAGTGCTCCAGGCTGGGGGCAAAGTGGCTGAGAGCAGCCAGGCAGAGAGGGACCTGGGGGTGCTGGTTGATGGTCGGATGAACATGAGCCTGCAGTGTGCCCAGGTGGCCAAGAAGGCAAATGGTATCCTGGCCTGCATCAAGAACAGTGTGGCCAGCAGGAGCAGGGAGGTCATTCTGCCCCTGTACACTGCACTGGTTAGGCCACACCTCGAGTCCTGTGTCCAGTTCTGGGCCCCTCAGTTTAGGAAGGAGGTTGACTTGCTGGAACGTGTCCAGAGAAGGGCAACAAAGTTGGTGAAGGGCTTGGAACACAGCCCTGTGAGGAGAGACTGAGGGAGCTGGGGTTGCTTAGCCTGGAGAGGAGGAGACTCAGGGGTGACCTTGTTGCTCTCTACAACTACCTGAAGGGGGGTTGTAAACAGGCAGAGGTTGGTCTCTTCTCCCAGGCAGCCAGCACCAGAACAAGAGGACACAGTCTCAGGCTGCACCAGGGGAAGTTCAGGCTGGAGGTCAGGAGGAAGTTTTACACGGAGAGAGTGATTGCCCTTTGGAATGGACTGCCCGGGGAGGTGGTGGAGTCGCCGTCACTGGAGGTGTTCAGGAGGAGACTTGACAGGGTACTTGGTGCCATAGGTTAGTTGATTAGGTGGTGTTGGATGATGGGTTGGACACGATGATCTTGAAGGTCTTTTCCAACCTGGTTTATTCTATTCTATTCTATACTTCATCTCTCCATTAACAGGAGATCACACAAAGCCTTGCCTGACACTATAAATCCTACAAGTAAAGCATAAAAGAAACTTTTCCCCAGCAGTAAAAAGCCTTTTGGCATAAATGATTTTATTTTTTGTCATATAAGGCCAGAGAAATTGTTTCCTTGACCCGGACTGGAGCCACTGGATTTAAGTGTCACCCTCAAGGCACCTTTTCCCTTCCCTTCTTGGAAGGCATCTGCATGTTGTTTTCTAGTGCAGCTGCACTGACCCATGGGAGAATTGCTGTGACCTCGTTTATGACTTCAAAACATGCCAACACTTGCCCTGAACACAAAGGCATAGCCTCTGCACAGACTTTTCAGGAAGGACTACATGGAGAGGGGTATCACTGAATTTTATCCTGATCAATAAACACTTTTACAGATAGGGGAAACTATTAACAACAAAGCACTAAGAACACAACAATTTCCCCTGAACATGGCTGTATCCTTAGGAGAAATACACCTTTTAAAGGGTAAGTGCTTGTGCACACTCCAAGGAAAAGGGGTGAACAGTAAAATGTAGAACCACTAAGCAACATATTAAACATGTTTGCAGGTGGTAAAATCAGTTTATTTTCAGTTCTCTATAATGACTCTCTCCATCACAGAGAAGCACAGGCCATCAAAGATCTGTAGGAGCCTGGAAGAGAGAGATCTCTCCTCTCCTCTCCTCTCCTCTCCTCTCCTCTCCTCTCCTCTCCTCTCCTCTCCTCTCCTCTCCTCTCCTCTCCTCTCCTCTCCTCTCCTCTCCTCTCCTCTCCTCTCCTCTCCTCTCCTCTCCTCTCCTCTCCTCTCCGAACCTCTCCTCTCCTCTCCTCTCCGAACCTCTCCTCTCCGAACCTCTCCTCTCCGAACCTCTCCTCTCCTCTCCGAACCTCTCCTCTCCGAACCTCTCCTCTCCGAACCTCTCCTCTCCTCTCCGAACCTCTCCTCTCCGAACCTCTCCTCTCCTCTCCTCTCCGAACCTCTCCTCTCCTCTCCTCTCCGAACCTCTCCTCTCCGAACCTCTCCTCTCCTCTCCTCTCCTCTCCGAACCTCTCCTCTCCTCTCCGAACCTCTCCTCTCCTCTCTGAACCTCTCCTCTCCTCTCCTCCCCTCCCCTCCCCTCCCCTCCCCTCCCCTCCCCTCCCCTCCCCTCCCCCTCCCCAGTCCTTCCAGAACTAAACCTGAACAAAACCTACATGCATTAAGAAAAATGAATCCCTGTTCTACAGAGGGGAAACATGGTAGGTTCATTGTAAATGACCTCCAAACCATGCAGTAGAAGGTGTTATCTTCACTAACACCTTTATTACATCTTATTTTTGAGCCCAGTGTACGAAAGAGCTACCAAGAAGATAATGCATGTGCAGACACCGCACACAGGTCTCCATTTAACTTTGGGCTGTGTGCTTTAGGAGAGGCAGAGGAAGAGACAGCTCCTATGAGATAGCCAACAACAATGCCAGGGGGTATCTGTTGGCGTTTTCTGATGTCAGGGGATGTTCAATGACATCATTTCATACTTCCAGTTGTTTGAAGGGCTTTTTTGGTTTGTGTTGAGGCTGAAGTTTCAGAGCCAGAAAGGAATTCAGTGTTCCCACCTGTCTGTAGTTTATTTCCTGGATAAAGTATATTTCTTTGACTTATTTGCTGGAAAGATAAAAATAAACAAGGATCATTTGGGACTTTTTGTTTCAAGCTGCGTCTATATCTATCAGGGACTTTCTTGATGGCAAGGCATTGATTTGTGTGACATGAAGTGGTAGCCTGCTTCCTGCTTCAAAGAAACAGAACCATCCTTTCATTGCAAAAGCTAATTTAATATTGATCTTTCACTTATAAAATGCAAGTATAATTCTTTGAGCAAAATCACCTCGCGTCAGGGCTCCTGTGGCTTTTTGAATTCACTCTGAATTTCTAAGCACTAAAGAAATCTCATTATTGAGAAGTAAAATAGCAGCTCCCTCAGCAAAAAGGTCACAGAAGTGTGAAATAGCCTTTGTACTGCATTCAGCAGCAGTTCTTGAATATCTGCATTACTCATCCATGAGACTCATGATGTTTAAATGCCACCTACAACAGTGCTCCTTCTCTAACAGTCATTTTACTTCCCCCCCCCTCCCCCTTTTTTTGCCTTTAATAAAGCAAAGATTAAATGGTTTACAAGAGCTATTACTTTGAAAGTCACATTTTTCTCTATATGTCAATTACAATTACTCAGGAAATATGTGTTCTGTTAGAACACTTAACTCAGTAGGTTTGCATGCTTAGGTTTCAGTAAGCCCCAAAATGCTTAAACATGTCTCTAAAGTTCATATTTTAATCCCTGGTGCCATCCCAGTCATCGTAGCTTTCCATCTGTCTCCACCTCTCTTTCAGCCCAACTCATTACTTTTTATTTTCCCTGATCCTGTTATTTCTTTCCCTCAGTTTCCCTAGATTTGCCTTTTGACCTCTCACCTCATACTGCATCAAGATCTTCCTTTTTTCCTCACTCCATTGACATCCCACAGATAATTAAAATCAGAGGGTTTTAAAGCTGCTGCTTTGATTTGTCTCCCAGGCTGCTTTGGTTTAGGCTTGGTTTTAAATGAAGATTTGTAAAAGGGGTATAAATGTTATTTAAACAGCTCCTTACAAGGCTTTTAGGGTTACCTTTTTCCCCTCAGAAAAAGGAAAGAGAGTGTTATGTAATCAGTCTAGCATGAAGTGAATCAGAAAGTAAATGGATGGGGAACCCTGGCAGTAGTAAAACAAAGGTACTTAATAGGAGGTTGCTTCAAAAGAAATCTGGGGAAAGGAGAGTTTATCTGGGGGATTTATGTGCACAAAAAGGCATAGCTCACAAAATTTTATCCCTCCATGCTTGCAGTTCTATATAAAAAAAGATTTCACAACTGTAGTATGTACACAGGGAGACCCACTAGCTAGAGTTTATTCAGAGACTCCTGATGGGGAAGAGGAAGGAGCATATTACTCAAATGCATCAGTACTTGTGCACTAGCCAAAACATTAAAGTACTAGAGAAGATCTGTTGCATTGGGAGTATGACTCAGTAAGGGAGATGGCATAAGTAAAGCTGAAAGAAGCTGTGGAAGTAGTGATATGGAGGTCACCAACTATAAATGTGGTGAATGGAGGTCAGAAATTGTGATAAAAAGTTAAAGTATTTTTGAGATGAAGGAGTTGTGTGAAAACTCTTGACCTTCAGAACGTGACACCCTTTTATTCCTATTCACACTACTTAAGCATGAGGGCAGAAAAGCACTGAGAAAGAATGTGCAATGAATAAGGGAAGTCAATATTAAACCTGCAGCAGCATCCACAGTGCACCGTGGTGCAGAGCAATACTGCAGGCTAAAGCTCTTTAACCAGACAAGTTGTATTTTTTATAGCAAGAGAGTCCAAAGATTCTTTCTTTGACTCCTGGCTCCCAGAAGAAGTTTACTTTTATTTTCTGTGTTGGTCTGACCTGCCTTTTAAGCGATGCACCTGGCAAAAAAAGACCCTTACAGACATGTCACAGAATCACAAAATGATAGGGATTGGAAGGGACCTCTGGGGATCATCTAGTCCAATGTCCCTGCTAAGCAGGTATTCCTAGATTAGGTTGGCCAGGAACATGTCCAGGTGTTCTCCAAAAGCCTCCAGAGGAGAGGTTCGGAGAGGTTTGGAGAGGAGAGGTTCAGAGAGGAGAGGAGAGGAGAGGAGAGGAGAGGTTCAGAGAGGAGAGGAGAGGTTCAGAGAGGAGAGGAGAGGAGAGGTTCAGAGAGGAGAGGAGAGGAGAGGTTCAGAGAGAAGAGGAGAGGTTCAGAGAGGAGAGGTTCAGAGAGGAGAGGTTCAGAGAGGAGAGGTTCAGAGAGGAGAGGAGAGGTTCAGAGAGGAGAGGTTCAGAGAGGAGAGGAGAGGAGAGGTTCAGAGAGGAGAGGAGAGGTTCAGAGAGGAGAGGAGAGGAGAGGTTCAGAGAGGAGAGGAGAGGAGAGGAGAGGTTCAGAGAGGAGAGGAGAGGTTCAGAGAGGAGAGGTTCAGAGAGGAGAGGTTCAGAGAGGAGAGGTTCAGAGAGGAGAGGAGAGGAGAGGAGAGGAGAGGAGAGGAGAGGAGAGGAGAGGAGAGGAGAGGAGAGGAGAGGAGAGGTTCAGAGAGGAGAGGAGAGGAGAGGTTCAGAGAGGAGAGGAGAGGAGAGGAGAGGTTCAGAGAGGAGAGGAGAGGTTCAGAGAGGAGAGGTTCAGAGAGGAGAGGTTCAGAGAGGAGAGGTTCGGAGAGGTTCGGAGAGGAGAGGTTCGGAGAGGAGAGGTTCGGAGAGGAGAGGAGAGGAGAGGAGAGGAGAGGAGAGGAGAGGAGAGGAGAGGAGAGGAGAGGAGAGGAGAGGAGAGGAGAGGAGAGGAGAGGAGAGGAGAGGAGAGGAGAGGAGAGGAGAGGAGAGGAGAGGAGAGGAGAGATCATCATGTCCAACCCATCAACCAACACCATCTAATCAACTAAACCATGGCACTCCATCCAGTCTCCTCCTAAACACCTCCAATGATGGTGATTCCACCACCTCCCTGGGCAGCCCATTCCAATGGGCAATCACTCTCTCTATGAAGAACTTCTTCCTAACCTCCAGCCTTAACCTCCCCTGGTGCAGCTTGAGACTGTGTCCTCTTGTTCTGGTGCTGGTTGCCTGGGAGAAGAGACCAACCGCCACCTGGCTACAACCTCCCTTCAGGTAGTTTTAGAGAGTGAGAAGGTCTCCCCTGAGCCTCCTCTTCTCCAGGCTAAGCAACCCCAGCTCCCTCAGCTTCTCCTCATAGGGCTCATGCTCCAAACCCCTCCCCAGCTTTGTTGCCTTTCTCTGGACACCTTCCAGAGAATGTTTTACACATTTTTGATTCTTGCTGTTCAGAGAAAAAATATAAATAAAGAAAACAGAGAAGGTACATTTGTTCTGCCCATTTTTTCTAAAGACTTTACTAAACTTGTATTTTTAAGTATGATTTTTGGTTTTGGTTTTTTTTTCATAGCTTTCTATCAGTTTGTACAATAAGCTTCAGGAGTTCAGGGAAGTGCCAAGGTTGTGGTGCTTTGGGTACCCTTTGCTCATCTGTGCTCACCTCTCAGCATACTCTCATGGAGACAAAGATATCCCCAAAGCATGGGGAAGCAGGCAGGGCAGCAGCTGCACCAGGAGTGAGAAACAGGCAGCAATGCTGACCTGCTGCCTCAGTCTCACAGGCTATTATTCCTTATTAATTGTATCAGCACAAATGTCAAATAAGGGAGTCTATGTCCACCTGAACAACACTGGAAACGTCTTCAGAACAAGGTACAGAAGCTAACAGCTAGAGTGGCCCCAGGGTATAATGTCCCCTGAAACACCACTGCATCTGTCTCACAGGCAGACAGGTCCTATAAGGTCACCACTAAAATGTTTGCAAATACATTTTAATTTAAATCTCTGTTGGACTCTCCTGAATGTTTTATGAAGAGAGCTGAGAAGTTTTAATGATCCCTCAAAAGCAGCATTCTCTTTCTGACTTTCTCTCTAGCAGCTACTGTCACAGGGGACTCCTGAAACATGAGAACTCCTGACAGCTTGAATTTTACCTGCCAGGTTTGTAAAATTATAAACTGGAGCAGTTAACAAGTGCTACATAAAGATCTTGGACGTATATCTAAAGGTTATGTTTCATACAGGGTTTGGCTTGGGAGGCCTAACCAGAAGTAGAGTTAAACCACAGCTTAATTCTTATGAAATGCAGTCAGCTTGAGTGACACCTTGTGTGATGAGCTAATGACTGAGTGCAGGCTTGGAATCTAGACTCATGGCTAACACACACAGCTGGCCCAGGAACATGAAAGTAATGCCTGAAGTCAGAGCATGAACCTGCAAAATTCCAGACCAAGATCCAAGTTAAATGTATGTGTAGGTTGCTCTGACATTCCTACTTGGAGGAATCTCATGGGCCAAAACTCTAGAAGGTAGGGGGCCCAGGAGAGATGGTTAGTATTCAAATATGACTTACTCCAGGCTCAAGATAGGTTCATTCCATTGAGTAAAACTCAAGTAGAGCAGGCAGGAGAACTGCATGGATGAGTAAAGAACTGCTGAGACAAGTCATGTGGAAGGAAGGAGTTCAGAGTATGTGGAAAAAGGGACAGGTCACATAGGAGAATTATAGGAATACAGTCTGGGTATGTAGAGATGCAACAAGGAAGGCCAAGGCTCTCTTAGAATTGAATTTGGTGAAGGAGGTAAAAGAGAACAAGAAGGGATTCTTCAAATACATCAGTGGCAAAAGGAAGAACAGGGAAAATGTGGGCCCTCTGCAGAATGAGGAGGGAGACATGGTGACAGAGGATGCAGAGATAACAGAGTTAATGAACGCTGCCTTCACTTCAGTCTTTATTGCTGGGACAAGCCCTCAGGAAGCCCATACTCTGGAAGTAAGAGAGAAAGCCTGGAAGAAGGAGGACTCTTCACTGGTCAGTGAACTTTGAGATCATTGAGGATGCAGGATGTCATAGGAAAAGGAGATTTGAAAATGCTGTGAGTGTTGCACCACTTGCTTCTTGCACATTGCTCTATCACAGCTCTTGAGTAATGTTATGAGTCTCATCTCATCATTCCACTGGTGCAAGCCCTTACCTTCAAGGTACTACTCATTAAAGGAATGTAAATAAACATTCAGGAGGACCCAAGAACCTTTTCAGGGATGTCATACTATTAAAATAATCATTGAGTGTAGAGCAATTCCTTCTGAGAGGACCTAGATAGGAAATGGGCGGGAAAAGGAGACACAGCCATGATTCTCATACTGTCTCTTCATTAATGCTGTATATGAATCTGCACGTCTGAACAGGCCACTGCTCACAGCCTACTTGCCACACCTCCAGACATCTACTAAAGAAATCTTCAGCAAATCCCATACACATGCAGGACACTGTTAAAAACTATCTGCTTCTGCAAAGGAAGCTGAGGGACAGCGCTGCATGCAGAGATCAGCCCTGTGGATTCAAGCTTTCAAAGTGAATGAAGGTTTCTAAGAAGAAAAATAACCCAAGCAAACACTACAAGGATGTATTCAGAAGCCAGAGAAACCCAGCTCTTGCCCAGAAAAATCCAGCACTGTTGCCTTTATATCTCATCCAAGTGCCGGGTTCTGCACATTGGCCACAACAACCCCATGCAGTGCTACAGGCTGGGGTCAGAGTGGCTGGAGAGCAGCCAGGCAGAGAGGGACCTGGGGGTGCTGGTCGATGGTGCTGGCTGAACATGAGCCTGCAGTGTGCCCAGGCAGCCAAGAGGGCCAATGGCATCCTGGCCTGCATCAGGAACAGTGTGGCCAGCAGGAGCAGGGAGGTCATTCTGCTCCTGTACACTGCACTGGTTAGGCCACACCTTGAGTCCTGTGTCCAGTTCTGGGCCCCTCAGTTTAGGAAGGAGGTTGACTTGCTGGAACGAGTCCAGAGAAGGGCAACAAAGTTGGTGAGGAGTTTGGAACACAGCCCTATGAAGAGAGGCTGAGAGACCTGGGGTTGCTCAGCCTGGAGAAGAGGAGGCTCAGGGGTGACCTTATTGCTGCCTGGGGAGGTGGTGGAGTCACCATCATTGGATGTGTTCAGGAGGAGACTTGATGGGGTGCTTGGTGCCATGGTTTAGTTTTTTAGGTGGTGTTGGATTGGTTGATGGGTTGGACGTGATGATCTTGAAGGTCTCTTCCAACCTGATCTGGTCTATTCTATTCTATTCTATTCTATTCTATTCTATTCTATTCTATTCTATTCTATTCTATTCTATTCTATTCTTTCTCCCCACATGACTCCTCAGCCAAACCAAGTGAAGAACCTCGGACTTACTCCCAGCTTTAGGTGAATGCCATCCAAGCTGTGATGTGCACAGCACAGTTGGAAAGGATGTAGATCGTCAGTGGACCTTGCTAGCACCTCCTGGTTTTGGGATACTGGCATAATTGAGAACTTTTACAGCATGAAAGAGAACACTGAGAACGGTGGTTGCTTAGCCAAAGCTGTAGTACTTACAGCTTCAAAGGCTGCACTAAAGCTGCAGAGAGTGCTCTTTACTTGCTGGAAATCCCTCTTGCTCATGAAAACTTTCCCATGAGAACATGGGGAGGGCTGATGCCATACCAAAGCTAATATTCAGAGGAGATCTGGCTGCAGTGGCTGTGGGAGGTACTAATCCCATTTCACATGAACACATTTTGCACATCAGCACTGCTAATAGGATGAGGCAGAGTTATCTCCAGCCTGAGTACAAGATTATTCCAGCTTGGGCCAAGATCCAGTAGTAAACTGGTTGATTCCTTTAGGGCGTAATCCATCATTCTGTGCTCCTGTAGGTCTTGTGGAATCTCTTTAGAATTTCTAATCAGCAAATGTGTTTTACCATAGTTCATTTGGACCTCTCTGTGACTTTCAGTCAGACTACAACTTCAGAAATTACAATAAATTACATTTTTCATTGTTCTCCTATAGGGAAATAAGAAATGTTTGTATGCATTACACAGAAATTAGCTGTGAATTCACAGAAATTAGCTGTCAATTCCATCCTGCTCCAATTGTTTAATGATCTTGGAATCCAGCAACACTGGAAAGGCTATCAATAAAGTCAAACTCAGAGTATGAGCTACCTGTCAGCAATGGGGGGGATTGGAAACTCTTCCCAAAAATCAAAAACAACTAAGATGTAAAATATGAATCACCAAACAGGGTTCATTTCACAGACCTTCTGGATACCACATGGAGAGTTAATGATTTTTAGCTCTGTCTGGTACTCTATTCCCCCTTCTAAATTTCTGCTTTAAAGTGCTAAACACCAGCTGGGGAGGTATATGCAGCTGGAGCAATAATCTATAGCAAAACCACCTAACTCCTAAAGAAAGCTCTCAAATAAATGTTTCAGAACACACATAAAAAAGCAGTTATTGAGAGAGGAGGGAAACTTAAGTCATGTCAGTCAGTTGTAGGTTAAACGAAACAGCTGATGCCGTGAAACTTTAAATTTCTTTCCCAACATCCCATGTGTGAGGAGCTGTGAATTACCACTCCTTTCCCTCTTACTGTTCTACAGCTTTTCAGAAATGTTGCTGCTACAGTGCTGTGACCAAAGCAAAGCAAAAAAGGGCATGTCTGAAGGCGCTAAACGCTGTGATCTTTCCCATGTAAAATACTAACCATCGCTTGCTCACATGCCGCTTCTTATCTTATCTCTTTGGAATAGCTACCAGTCAAATAAAAATGTTGCTCTTTCTTTGTAGGGGATCAGTCCACCTCCCTTCTTCACTTCTTTGCACTGTGTAATGGGTTGGGGCAGACACCCTCCCCACCATGGGAAGAAATAACGACTCAGACAAACGGATTGCAAAAGCGATGGAAAGTTTAAATAGAAAACAGTGAGCGCGTGCGGAAAGCTACAAACACAGTGACAAGGGAAACCCCAAAACAGACCCAGAAAGATCCCATCCCCACCTGAGGGTGCACCCAAGACCCCCAGGGATCCTCCTTCCCCCCTCCCCCCCCCACTGCTGGGGTAGTCTCAGCTGGCCAGATCTGAGATTGCCCATCCGCCTGTGGCCTTGAGCCTAACCAGGCCCATGGCTGGGAGACATCTCCCCCAGTTACCGGGCAGCGGAGAGGAAAGAAAGAGGAAGTGCCAGACCCCGCCATGGATTTAATAGTGGTGCAGGAATCATGGTAGGAAATACCTGAGTTCCTGTGTCCACCCACTGGGCTGGACTTCTGGACGCAGGAAACACCCCTGTAGCAGAGGTCACCCAGCCCAAACTACGACACACTGATACAGCCCTTTTGAGAGATACTGCAACACTCTTCACACACACACCGTGAATGGCACATAATCCAGGCTGAAAAGCCATCAATTTCTTTGGTGTTCATGCATTGCAGCACAACTTTGAATCCCATGACCAGAGAGTATATTTTAAAGATGTTTCATTTGGTATACCAGCGAGCAATACTCCATGAGCAGCTGCTCAGTTTTTAATTTGATTCTCATGATGCTGTGTTTGGTGCAAACCTTCTTTTTTTACTGAAAGGGAATTCAGACTTTGTTCTGAAGACAGAAATAATAATTTCTTCCCGGGCATACTAATGCCCTTTATTATCAGTCCATTGGGATGCACAAAAGCTAATTGAACTTTACAAAACATCTGTGACATAAGAACACATGATTAGTTTTGATTTCTGAATGAAGAAGGAAAGAAAGGAAAAAAAAAATAAAAGTAGAGATAATTAAGTTCCCAGAGCACACTTGAGTGAGGTGAAAAATTCCTTTACTGTCTTCCACGACCTTTGCAGTTTGTGGGTGTATCAAAACTCTTTGAGTAAAAGTCTCGCTGCCATGGATTTGACATGTTCCACAGGGAAAGGGTGGCCAAATGCTGAGAAAGAGCCTTTAGGATGATTACAATGGCACAGTAAAAAAGCTGACTTGTAAAAAGCCCCACATCAATAATCTGAGGGCACAGCTGACTAGTCAGTGTGGGTTTTTCCTGCTGCTGGTGGGGGCAAACCAACCCGAGGGGTGGTCTCGGCTGAGGGGCCTGGTCACACCTACTGGGTCATGTGAGAAACTGGGGACATTCAGTGTATCCCACAGCAGAACGTGAGTCTGGCTGAGAGGGGATGAACTCAGAGGAGGCAACACACATCAATGTATTATAGTCACTGTGTGAATAGTTGTAAGTTGTTCTAAGATTTTCCCTCCTAGCTTAATACCAGCCTAGCGTCCAGGA
Source organism: Melanerpes formicivorus (assembly GCF_026170545.1). NCBI lineage: Eukaryota > Metazoa > Chordata > Aves > Piciformes > Picidae > Melanerpes > Melanerpes formicivorus. The sequence continues at coordinate 41,359,562 of NW_027142355.1, read as the reverse complement.
CTCAACATACACACCACACACCAACCCAGAGAGCTCCTGGGTCATCTCACCTGCACCCGTTCCTGATGTCCCTACAGCAACGGACTGTTCCTGATGTCCCTGTAGCAATGGACTGTTCCTGATTTTTCTTTTTCCCTTTCAAAGACAGACTGATTCCTGATTCTTCTCCACATCCCTGCCCAGTTCAAGCACCACCTACATTGACCATCACTGGAGAGGAGAGACTGCCCTGGGAGAGAGTGAGCCGGGATAACAAGGGACTTGCATCGAGGATTCAAATACCACGTGTCAAGATTGGATGAGGGGGCTGTGACAGGAGCATGGAAGTGGAACAGAGGGGTGGATTGTGGTGGGTTAATGCCCTTTCTGAGAACAAAGAGGGGAGGGCTTGTGAGTGCTTTGCCTTCCCTGCAGGGCGTTTTCCCCCGGGGAAACTGAGTCTGTTCCACTCCCCCCTCCCTGCCCAGATAGGGTATAAAAGGGAAGGCATTGGGGTCATTAGCTCTCCTTTTGGCTCCTGCCTCTCCTGGATGAGAGCTACTGTGGCTGCATTCCTGCTCCTCTGCCATGTGGTCGGGCCTGATCCTTCTCCCTGCTGCCTCCATGCCTGTATTCTTCCTATTTGTTCCCCTCCCACCCATCCTTGTTCCTCGCCCTTGTGAACCTTACCTGTTATTGATATATATATTGTTTTGTTTTGTTTTTGTTTAAAGAAAAACTCCTTACCTCTCTACTCCCAAGCTGACTCCAAATTATTGTTTGGTGGATTTGCTCCTTTGCTCCTTTCCTTTTTTTTTTTTCCTTCTCTGTTGGGAGGGAGGAGGGAGGAGCAGGGGAGAGATTCTCAACCTTGCCCCCATCTGAGCTCTTAACTCCCAGTTAAAGCTTAAACCATCACAAACCTGCTGGTCAATGCTAAAAAGATGAGGTCAGGAAAGGGTCTTTTCAAAAAGTCACACAGAAAACCCATGCAAGGCAGAGGTAAAGGTGAAAAATCAGCAGGCAGGCACAGATGTCACTTTTTTGTATATTCAGTGGGATAAGGGACACTTGCCTCAAATGGGCTTGTGTGGTCATCTAGGCATGACTCAGTCACTCCCACCTGAGCACTGGTGGTGCAGGACACTGAAGATCTGCAGGGACCTCCAATGACACTTCCTTTAGTCACGCACTACCAGACTTTGTTTTTCCGTTTTCAGAATCCGTAATATTTTGCATAGCAACTTCAAACCTGGATCCAGATATGATTCTCCTGGGATATGAAGCTATTCTGGACAAAGAATCTAATCACAGTGCTGGTGAAGTCAATGGGAATATTTTAATTTCCTTTTCAGTCAGGATTTTATGTTACTGTCTGGGGCTGGCCTGTGCAGACTCCACACATCAACAGCTAATTAATGGTATCACCTCTGTGAACAACACAGAAATTAAATGCAGGTGGTAAAAGGAAGTTCTGTTAGGTCTAGGAGAATAAAAACATCTTCATTTAATAACCTCCTCACTGGAGGGGGGGTGGTGGGTGGTGGAAAGTTAATATAATGATGTCCATGGCCCTTTTGTATTAATTTTCCAGTTACTTGGGTAGGTTTGCTTTAACTCCAAATACACTGAGTTTGAATGTTCAGTTATTTTCCAGCTTTTATTCCACCATCACAGTGTTTTCAGTTCTAGTAATTTAAATTCACCCTGTTTTGTCTGGACTTGCAAATAATCTAATTAGGGACACACAAACAATCCCAGTGACTTAGGTAATTTGGCACCCACCATCAGTTCTGAAGTCAGCTCTTCACAATGAATTACTCACGAGACATTCAGTCAGAAAACCCGCTTAGAAGAAATACACAAATCATTTCAGACATCCAATCTCAGAGCTTCATAATCAGCTCATACACATCAGCAGGCACAATTAGACTAATTGTTCATTGTAAAATATTCACTTGCTAATCTAATGTCAATTGATGTTTATGTGTGAAAGGAGGAAGAAATTGCACTTTGTAGACTGACTATCTTCAGACATCATACGTTGTTTGTTGTGATTTATGACAGCTTCACATCAGCATCTGCCTGAACTGCAAATCAAACTGAATCTCTATTCACAGTCCATGATGCCTGGAGGTGATACAGATGTGACATGCCAAGAGAAACTCAGGATCCCAAACATTAAATAAAATGTGCATTGCTTTCTAACTTAAAGGCTGAATTGTCTTTGGAAGCTATTCTCTCCTCTTCCTGCCCGTGATTAATAACTACTTTTCTGTTTTCCAGCAAGATGCTACTATTTTTTGAAATCTGATTTGAATGGAGAACTATGTCCCACAGGGACATAAAAGCAAAGCTGTCTTCTCTAGGAAGACAGTTGACAGAATTCAAGTAACAAGTCCTGCAGGCATTCAGAGCAGTACCGAAAACAACAGATCATCTGCAAAGCACTGTGCATAAATAGACCAGGTAGGCTATTGATTTTATTTATGCATATCACTAAGTGCATATTAATACCTCTATGGGAATCATCAGTAAGGTTGAGGTGGCTAGAGAGCGGCCAGGTAGAGAGGGACCTGGGGGTACTGGTTGATGGTGGGCTGAACATGAGCCTGCAGTGTGTCCAGGCAGCCAAGAGGGCCAATGGCATCCTGGGCTGCATCAGGAACAGTGTGGCCAGCAGGAGCAGGGAGGTCATTCTGCCCCTGTACACTGCACTGGTTAGGCCACACCTCGAGTCCTGTGTCCAGTTCTGGGCCTCTCAGTTTAGGAAGGAGGTTGACTTGCTGGAACGAGTCCAGAGAAGGGCAACAAAGTTGGTGAGGGGTTTGGAACACAGCCCTGTGAGGAGAGGCTGAGGGAGCTGGGGCTGCTTACCCTAGAGAGGAGGAGGCTCAGGGGTGACCTTATTGCTGTCTACAACTACCTGAAGGGAGGTTGTAGACAGGCAGAGGTTGGTCTCTTCTCCCAGGCAGCCAGTACTAGAACAAGAGGACACAGTCTCAGGCTGCGCCAGGGGAGGTTTAAGTTGGATGTTAGGAAGAAGTTCTATACAGAGAGAGTGATTGCCCATTGGAATGGGCTGCGGAGTCACCACCATTGGAGGTGTTCAGGAGGAGACTCGATAGGGTGCTTGGTGCCATGGGTTGGACGTGATGATCTTGAAGGTCTCTTCCAACATGGTCTGGTCTGGTCTATTCTATTCTATTCTATTCTATTCTATTCTATTCTATTCTATTCTATTCTATTCTATTCTATTCTATTCTATTCTATTCTTCTATTCTATTCTTGCAGAGAATCTTTCTACAAACTGGACTCCGTCTGTTTAGTTCCTGGTCCTTCTTCCCTTTCCCGCAAGATGCTGAAGATCATTCTTAGATTGTGACAAAATTAACTGCAGTTTTCTCAGAACTCCCAAAACAAGTGACAAAGAATATATTTATGAGTTGGCTTTATGAAGCACCCAAGCCTACCTTGCACATCTCTTATTACCTCTGGCTGGAGCAGGGAGTGGTGGCCAGCAGATAAGAGAATCCACCTGAAAGTTCAAAATGCAGCCCGCCTCCTCCTCTGACCTGGGCAGCTGACAAAAGAACATCCGAAACATCCTCCTGAAGTTTGGTTTATCAGCTTAATGGCGATTTCACCATCTATAGAGTAATCCTCTCTCCCTCATTGCTCAGGAGGCTAACAATAGATAGATACCATGCCTTGTTAAATAGAAAATATTAGTTATAAAAATTTGCTCTACTTGTTATCTTCCCCACACAGAGAGTGGAGGGAGCCTGGAGGCTGCTGATAAAAAGGATTGTGCTAGACAAATGAGTAGAAACGTGTCCCCAACCTTTAAAACTTGTCACTCAGACTAAGCAATTCATTGTGCAGATAAGCTATTTCTATGGAGGCCATTTAAAGGGGGAATGATTGAATATCCTTCTTTTTCAGGAGGAGTTGAGAGGAGAATTGAGGTACATTTGAGGAAGATGTGGGCTGAATACAAACTGTGTGGCCATAAGTCAAGGTACTGTTTGCATTCTCCCTACTCCCCTATTTGGCCTAGACTTCATCTCTCTTAAATGAATTAGTCATTTTTAGTCTCTTCATACCAAATGGAAATGCTCATTTCCTGGAAATACTACACAGTTTTAGTGGCAGGGGAAAGGGTTTTTCATAAAGCTCTACTGTACCTTTAATAAACAACATCATCATGTACTCTAAAGAACCTTTCACAGATGTGCTGTGACCACAGCACACAATTTGATTCACCTGATCAAATAAAAGTTGTACTTTGCAAACCCCTGCAGCGCAGAATCAGGTTGTGCCATTTGCTGGGCTCATCAGCTGTACTCAAAGCACGCAGCAGAAACTGACTTGTTGTGTGTCTGTAACAGATGAAACTTCAGCACCAGTCATTTCAGACTTGCTCATTTTTCCATGAGCATCAAGACCCTCAGCAGATTAACTGCAGCAACCTTATCGAACACCAGCTGCCATTAGAAAAGTGTCTGACCTCAGATATTTGCCAGAACACCCAGGACTAAGTATGTTCACAGCACCTCTAAGATTTCTTTTAAGTGCAGCCTTCCAGCACATCTTCAAAGACATTATCACTGTTCCTCTGAAGCTACTCCACACCTTTTACAAAATAAGAGATTGATCACATTCAGGCATATTAAATGTCTGCCTGCTATATACTGGATTCTTTTCTTTACTGTTCTTAACACGATAGTGCCTGTTCTGGATCACAAAGACCATAAGCACCTTCATTCAATCTCTGCTGGTGTCAGATACCCAAAGCACAGCCTCACTCCATTCCCTTGAAGTCAAAGGCAAAACACAAAATTAGGGAGAGTGGATTTTAGCCAGCTTTGTACTGATGTGCTAGCACCCACAGGAAAAGGACATTCCTCAGGCAAAGGAGGCCTTCATCTTGGGAAAGCACCCTACCTCGTGGAACCCCACTTACTATAAACAACGAGGCTTTACACAAGCATAAGAAAGTGCAAAGGTAATGCAGGTTTCAAGACTGGAAAAGAAGTGACAAGGTGAGTGATCTTTACTAGTTAAGTATTTTGAAGAGTGATAATGGAGTGGCACATGATTAACTTTAAAGAGGTAGTCTCTGCCTGAGAATTTAGTAGTTAAATCCTCTGTAGTTAAAGCCTTTGTAGATAAAACCACAGACTTAACTCACTTTGGATGTACTCATTTGGTGATGCTCCTGTCTGTATTTCTTCAGCAGGCTGGCAAGCAAAATCTGTTTCTTCCACATTTATTATCAGTAATTCTCATCTGCTTTGCACAGAGAAAGAAAATGATCCAGAAAAGTGAAATTAATCAGTTATGCTATTTCTTCTACATTTTCCTTCTGTTTCTAAGACTTCCAACCCCTTTCAAGAAAAAGAAAATAATTAATAAATCATCCTTTGATATTTTGTCTTGCAGAAGGCAACAAGCCTGAATTTTAGCAGAAGGGTGTCTAATATCACAATGCATTTTGTGTCCAATAACAACAGGGTTTGGGAATAAATTAAGGTGCTCTATGTAAAAAAATATAGCAAAAGAAGCTTGTATTTAAAGCAATTTACAGGGAGAATCTCACTATAGTTGTCCTTCAGTGGGTCACCCACAGGAATGTACAAAAGACTGATGTGGCCATATCAGACATATTGTCATATGTCTTTGCAGCAGCAAAGTGTCTCTGAGCCTGCAATGTGCCCAGGTGGTCAAGAGGGCCAATGGCATCCTGGTCTGCATCAGGAACAGTGTGGCCAGCAGGAGCAGGGAGGTCATTCTGCTCCTGTACACTGCACTGGTTAGGCCACACCTTGAGTCCTGTGTCCAGTTCTGGGCTCCTCAGTTTAGGAGAGATGTTGAGCTGCTGGAGCGTGTCCAGAGAGGGGCAACAAAGTTGGTGAGGGGCTTGGAGCACAGCCCTGTGAGGAGAGGCTGAGGGAGCTGGGGTTGCTTAGCCTGGAGAAGAGGAGGCTCAGGGGTGACCTTATTGCTCTCTACAACTATCTGAAGGGAGGTTGTGGACAGGTGGAGGTTGGTCTCTTCTCCCAGGCAACCAGCCCCAGAACAAGAGGACACAGTCTCAGGCTGTGCCAGGAGAGGATTAGGCTGGAGGTTAGGAAGAAGTTCTATACAGAGAGAGTGATTGCCCATTGGAATGTGCTGCCCAGGGATGTGGTGGAGTCACCATCACTGGAGGTGTTCAGGAGGAGGCTTGATAGGGTGCTTGGTGTCATGGTTTAGTTGATTAGGTGGTGTTGGATGATGGGATGGACACAATGATCTTGAAGGTCTCTTCCAACCTGGTCTGGTCTGGTCTGGTCTGGTCTGGTCTGGTCTGGTCTGGTCTATTCTATTCTATTCTATTCTATTCTATTCTATTCTATTCTATCCTATCCTATCCTATCCTATTCTATTCTATTCTCTGATCTAGCAGGCTCCACCCTACCTTCCTACACAGATCACCACTACTTTTTCCAGAGAAGCAGTCATCCAAGCTGCTGTCTTTCCAGATTGGGAGGGAGGGAATACTGAAACCATTTGGCTTTGTGGTGAAACAAGATGTCATGTTACATTGCATTGCATGTGAATGCAGTGCCATAGTAAGGTACTGCTTGCTTGAATGACAAAATTCAAAGCAGAAGTATCCAAAGCAAGTTCTTTGTTGCACTTTTTCAGAGGAATCATGAACTGAGATGAACCTCTGAACTAAGCCTAGCTTCTGTGAGCAGCCTGATCAGGCTAAATGTGAGTGGGCTTCTTCATATATGGCTAGATGCAAAGTGTTTAACAGAATAAGAGAATAGGAAACTCCCTACTTCTCCCGTGCTTTGTGGTGGTCTTGCCTTCATCTGACCCAGCCAAGGCACCCAATCTCCCTGTCTCTGAGTGAGATGATTCAGTTATGCCAAGGCTTCATCTGTTCCCATCCCAGAACATAACAAAGTAAGCTGAGCAGCTCTTTCACAAGCATGCCAGGTGTGAAACAGTGTCCAGGGCATTTAATTCTCTCTCATTTCCTCTGCTGATAGACTAGAGGGAGGCACCATCCAACTCTGATAATTTGTGAATATGTTCCCCTAGCTTATTTTGTTCAGTATTGAAGCATGTTGCTGCTACTACTCTCTGTATACTTGCTCCTGTTTCTGCTGGGCAGTCTCCTGATCACTCCTGCTAAGAAACACCAAAGAAGCCTGATGGAAATGGCCCTTTTTGTATCTGCCATACCTGACCTGAAGTCACTCATGCTCTATTCTTTTTGTCTCGTTGCATAAGAGAAGACTAAAAACACCTGAGCTGAGCCTCTTGCCTTTGGTGCCAACTCAGTTAAATGAAGCCTACAACTCTGATAGCTTGACAGGGACTAGAGAGATGGATCTTGAAAAATAAAGTGCTTTGTGGGAAGCCCATGAGCTTTTAGACCAGAAAATGGAGACACCATTATATGAACATTAGATATACAGTTGACTTTCAGACAAAAGCCAGTCAGGAGGGTAGGGGCCCAAATTTCTTCCTTATCTGCTTAGCACTCAGTGCCACTGTATAACTATTTTCATATTCAGAGCACTAAGAGGGATGGGAAAGGTCTATTTCATAATGCCCCTCAGCAGTTAATGGATGTGACTGAGAGGCATTTCTTCATAGGGCTTTTTGCCTTATCACACTTGGTCTAATTTTTCACAGTGTTTCAGGGGAATGATTTTTGAAACTTGTAAGAGTAATTTCAGAGCTCTCTTCCCTGCAGTTCAGTATCAGAGGACATGACTCAGTTTCTTCATTATAAAAATATCTCCATTTCACTGAGAATCCTGGCAAGAACAGATGACATTTTCCTGCTCTAAACAAAGCTGGAGGTTTTGAATTAACTTGTTCTAATGAGTTTCTTATTATTACTCACCTATTTTATTGAGAGGATAAAGCTTTGATTAAATCAGATTCATGGTGTTAAGATGTCTTACACAGAGAAACAACTGGATCCTGCTGCAGTCTCTCAAGTTTCCTGGCAGTTCTGTGTCGTGACAGATGAATTGAAAAGTCAGTCTCTTGAGATTTTTATGTGATTGTAGCCTCTTAGTCTATTGAAGCACCTTCTTCACCTTTGTCTTTACCATTGCTGTTGGGTCCTAGGCCATGGGAACAAAAATGCAGGTTGATGCAGACAGAGACCTGCCTTGAGTGAAGGAAGAGTCAGCGTGTCAGCTCTTACAGGAGCTTGATCCATACAAGTTGATGTGCCTGGATGCCATACACCCAAGGGTGCTAAGAGAGCTGGCCAGTGTTGTTGTAAGGGCACCCTCCATGGACATCAGGAGACAGCCCTGAAGGCTGATGTCACACACACACACACCCCCCATCTGTAAGAAGGGTTTCAAGGAGGACCCAGGTAATTCTAGAACAAATCCTCCTGGGGACTGTCACAAGTCATCTGAAGTATGCAATTAGGAAAAGCCAGAATGGGTTCTCACTTGGGGCAAATTGTGCTTGAAGTACCTGATCACCTTCTATGACAAAATAACAGTCTTGGTTGATGCAGGCCAAGCAGGTGACATTGTCTACTTGAACTTCTCCAAGGCTTTTGACATGGTCCCCCACAACCTTCTCCTAGAGAACCTGACACGTTGTGGCCTAGACATGTGGTCTGTGTGGTGGGTGGGGAACTGGCTGACAGGCTGGACCTGAAGGGTACTGGCTGCCAGTCACAAGCAGGATCCCCCAGGGATCAACATTGGGCCCAATACTCTTTAAAATCTTCATAAGTGATCTGGATGCTGGGATCAAGAGCATCCAGATGAAGTTTGCAGACAGCACCAAAATAAGTAGGGAGGTTGACACTGCTGAAGGGTGAACCACTCTCCAGGAAGACCTGGCCAGGCTGAATGAGTGGGCTAGCAGGAGCCTTATGAAGTTCAGGGAGGACAAATGTAGGATCTTATACCTGGAAATATACAACCCAGAAGTGCAGCTCAGACTGGGGTCCACTTGGCTGGAGAGCAGCCCTCTGGAAAGGGACCTGTGGGTCTTGATAGATAACAAGCTTAGCATGAGTGAGCAGTGTGCTGCAAAGGTAAAGCCAACTGAATGCTGAGTTCCATAAAAAAGTGTATCACCAGCAGAGATAAAGAAGTCTCTCTCTCACTTTTCTCAGTGCTTTTCAGACCACAGCTGGAGTGCTGGATTCATCTTTGGTCCCTGCTATACAAGAAAGCTCTGGACAGACTGGACAGTGTCCAGAGAAGAGCCAAAATAATGTTCATAAGACTGTAAGATCTGCCATAGGAGGAAAGGCTGAGACAACCAGATTTGTTCAGCCTTGAGAAGAGGATGCTGTGGGGATATCTTATTACCGTGGACCAGTAGATAAAGGGTGGCTACCAGGACAATGGAGACTTCCTTTTTACAAGGAATCACATGGCAAAGACAAGAGGTAATGGGTACAGGTTACTCCTGAGGAGGTTCTGATTGGATTCCAGAAGAAACTTTTTCACAGTGAGACCAATTAGACACTGGAATCATCTCCCAAGGGAGTGGATTCCTCTACATTGCAAAGATTTAAGACTCAGCTTTATGGGTGCTGGGCCATCTGATTTAAGCTACACTATTACCTAGAAAAGTTGGACCAGATGATCCTTGGGGTCACTTCCAACTTGGCATTCTGTGAATGTACACCAGGGATTAAAGAGCAATGTCTTTAAACCTGACTACTCCTTCCTTCTCACTGACTCCACTGATACCTCACTACCAGGTCCAGTGAGTTCTCAGTAAACCCCAAAAGCCCTGGGGTCTCTGAGTGTGGCCTTCTCTGGAAGCACTTTATGAGAATTTATCCCAGAGATTCAGCAATTTTCCATCTTTTAGGATAACAATTTTCATTAGGGTTTTAAATGCCAGGTTGTATAAGCATAAACAACCAGTATCTGAAGGGGGCCTACAGGAAGGCTGGGGAAGGACTGCTCAGGATTTCAGGTAGTGATAGGACTAGGGGGAATGGAATGAAGCTGGAGGTGGGGAGATTCAGGCTGGATGTGAGGAGGAAGTTCTTCCCCATGAGAGTGGTGAAGCCCTGGAATGGGTTGTCCAGGGAGGTGGTTGGGGCCCTGTCCCTGGAGGTGTTTAAGCCCAGGCTGGCTGAGGCTCTGTCCAGCCTGATCTAGTGTGGGGTGTCCCTGGCCATGGCAGGGGGGTTGGAACTAGATGATCCTTGTGGTCCCTTCCAACCCTGAATGATACTATGATACTATGATAAACAGAATTAGAGACAATGGGTCCTTCTGTCACTGAGGGTTGAGTCCACCCTGGGTATAGCAGTTGCAAAGAGCAGATGGCTCTTCTAAGGGGCAACCAGTATGACAGCTAGCAGGCTGGATACAAACTCAAGCAGTGGCACAGGGAGATGTTCATCTTAATGCAGAGAATATAAGCTCCTCTTTAAGTCTAACACAAGAGTATGAAGCTACAGAAGAGGCTTTTCTCCTTGCAGGCTTTGCTTATGGGTGTCCACAGCTGTCAAAGCTTCAGATTTGGCTTTGGTTGTCATGGTGGTGGGTGGGAACTGAAGCAGAATCCTACTTTGGTGGCTTACCAAGGTGTGCTCCAATCACTGAGGTGTCAGCAGTTTCTTATCTCCATTCTCCTGAGACAAGTGTTCAAATTATTCAAGCTGCTTGGCATATGGCTTTTCTGTGGGCAAATCTTCATTTGCCCTGTATTTCCTCATTAGCACATAGGGGCCTCTCCATCTTCTTCCCCTGACTGCATGCTTTTCAACCCAATCATGCTAGAGTTTCCTTTGCTGGTGAAAGGACTACTTTGACATTTGTCTCTGGAAACCATTTATAGCACAGACACCTAACAACATTGCAGGTGCTCATCTGTCTCTTTATGTTGACAATATCTTACAATAAAAGTTTAGAGCAATACTCATTCCATTAAAGTCTAGGAAAGGGGGAGTAGGGAAACACTATGGAAGGAAATGATGTCACCAAGCCCTGTTTGATGAAACCAAGACCTGTTTTATCTTTTCAAAGCCTCCATCCCTGATCTTTACCTGACTGTGGTTTGCTTAACTCTGTATTTAGTTCCCAAGGTGGCAAAAGTGTGTGTTTGAATTGCCACCCCGAGAGCAAAGCAAGGGAGTAACCTAATATCAGTACTAGATTCAGGCTTTAGGAATTATTAGGGTACAGTGATGGATTTCTGCCTGAATTCTAAACAGCTTGTCATGCATCTACTAAGCTTATCAAACCCCATTTCCTGATGTCTGTTAGTAAAGCACTAAGACAATTCCTTGCACATGCCACACAGGTTACAGCCAAAGGGTTCATCATCTTAAAGCAGCAGATAAAATCTATTAGGAAAAGAGGAATGGGCACCATTTGGGTTTGGTTATAGGAGGCTGACAAATGAATTTAATACAAGAGCCTTCTTTTCGTGTTTGCTACTTGGCCACAGGCAGCATTTGATTTCATTTCTACAAAATATGCCAGCTGACTTTGTTTAGAAAGGGTTTTATGTGATCATATTCTTGCCCATGGCTTGCTCATTAACTGTCTCAGGCCAGCCTTTGTTTTGGCATTCTTTACTTATAATTTGCTGTTTATGCAGCGCTGCTACCATCTTAAATCCCCCGGTGTCCATTTGCTCGTCTCCATCATCCACTAACACTTACAAGAAACAAAGGAAAGACCTCAAATACTTTAGAGAAGTGAAAACTCATGCAAACAGAGCCATCTGAGAATTCACAAGATTTTTCAGGGCAAACACATCTTGGCATGATTAATTTTAATTATTTTGTTTAATGAATGTTATTGCTGAAAAATTTGTCACTTGCATGAATATTCATGGCAGCAAATAAACTTTCAAATATCAGACTGAACTAATTTCATTGGAATGTATTTTCATAATGGCATTTTGAAGTAGTCTCACAGCTCTCATGTAAATTATTATTTCTCACCCCATCTGCCAGCAAATGATATATCACTGGTGCTCTGAATAATGCTGAAGAAAGTAACATCACAATAACAACTCTCAGAAGCGAACCATAGAATCATAGAATCAATAAGGTTGGAAAAGACCTCAGAGATCATCAAGTCCAACCTACCACCCAACACCTCATGACTAACTAAACCATGGCTTCAAGTGCCACATCCAATCCCTTTCTGAACACCTCCAGGGATGGTGACTCCACCATCTCCCTGGGCAGCACATTCCAATGGCCAATAACTCTTTCTGTGAAGAACTTTGTCCTCACCTCCAGCCTAAACTTCCCCTGGCACAGCTTGACACTATGTACTCTTGTTTTCTCACTGGTTGCCTGGGTGAAGAGACCAACCCCCACCTGTCTGCAACCTCCCTTCAGGTAGTTGTAGACAGCAAGGTCTCCCCTGAGCCTCCTCTTCTCCAGGCTAAGCAACCCCAGCTCCCTCAGCCTCTCCTCACAGGGCTTGTACTCCAGACCTCTCAACAGCCTTTGCCCTTCTCTGGACATGTTCAAGTGTCTCAATATCCTTCTTAAATTGAGGGGCCCAGAAAAGATGCTGCCCTAAACTAAATGATGTAACATGATAGGTCAGAGGCCATTTCAATAGAGGTACCTCTCTATGAGCTTCTGTGTTGTCTCCTTCGCCACCACTTTGGGCTTCTCAGTTGCCTCTGTCACTGTGGTTCTGATCTTCTCCAAACAGATTGCCAGGTTCCTCATCTGGCAGCCATTCTGTTCAGAGTTCACAATCAGATATTCCACAACGTGAGGTGTAGATCTGCGTGGTATTTTGGGGAAAGGTAGCTATAAAAAAGTTACCTCAGCATGTTAGGAGCCAAAAAAAAGAAAAGAAAGAAGAAAAAGAAAAAGATGAGATCATCTAATCCCAAAACAAAATCTGAGTTACAGAAGAACTGCCGTGTCAGAGAACATCTCCCTTTACACTGAGGTTTTATGTGTGAGGTCTGGACTTGCTGACCGAGCCTTCAGCACTTGGGGGATCAGTCACATTCTGCTTTGCCAATGAATTCATGGGATAGCAGCCTTTAAGGTAGATGAAAACTAGTATCTGGAGGCTTCCATTTCCACCAGCCTCTCTGAATCCAGTTGAGGATATTTGTAGGAGGCTGAGATGCTGAGGCAAGTCTCCTTATAGTATAGTACAAGAAAGCAGAGTGAAGATGGCCAAGATTTTCGATGGAGATCTACATTAAGAGTGAAACTGATCTAACACTTCTGTTAGAGCTTTGATAGATTCAAGTCAGAAACGATGGGAAGGAGGCATGGAGGGCTGCATTTGCAGGCACTGTGCTATTTTTCACAAGAATCCAAATGTCTGTGCACATTCCTGTTTCCTAAAAATACAAATACAGGATACAGGGATTCCTCTAATGCAATTATAATGATGCCTACATCATTTTGTAAGACTGAAATATCTCACATTCAGAGAACAGCTCTCTTGCTGGAGCCCACGGAGCAAGCACTGCCAATAGCAGCCATTGTGCAGCCTACCTGCAGGAAGATGGCTCTGAGTCTTCCTATTGCCTTCAAGGCAGAGGTCTGCGGGTGGGAGGAGGGCTGAGGAGTGTGCCACCCTCAGGAGGAGGGCTCTCCACCCTCACAGCCTGGGCTGTCTCTTTTCAGCTGTTTTGTCTAGTCCACATGCTTACATTTTTTTCCTGATCAGAGTTGTCTGTTCTTCAGCTTGCTTTCTCCCTTCTTTGCTTTCTCCCTTCTTTGCTTTCTCCCTTCTTTCTTCTCAACTTTGTATCTGTATTCCAGTTCTTTTATCCCAATCAAGTATTTCGGATGAAGAAGTAGGAATCTGTGGTGGGTTAACGCCCTTTTCTGAAAACAAACAAACAGAGCAGGGTGGAGGGCTTGGGGGTACTTTACCCTCCCTGCAGGGAAGCTGAGTCTGTTCCACTCCCCCCTCCCTGCCCAGCTAGGGTATAAAAAGCAGGACATCGTGGCTGTTGGCTCTCCTTTTGGCTCCTGCCTCTGCTGGATGAGTGCTACTGCAGCTGCCCTCCTGCTCCTCAGCCATGTGGTCGGACCTGATCCTTCTCCCTGCTGCCTCCGCACCTCCTCAGAGAAAGATTGGTTTTGTATTATTCTCTTTTTTTTTTTTTTTTGTCCCACTCCCATCCATCCTTGTTCCTTGCCCTTGTGAACCTTTCCTGTTATATATATATATATATATATATATATATATATTGTTTAAAGACAACTCTTTACCACTCTACTTCCAAGACGACTCCAAATTATTGTTTGGTGGATTTGCTCCTTCTTTTTCTCCCCTCTCTGTTGGGAGAGAGGAGGGGGGCGTGGGGGAGAGATTCTCAGCCTTGTCCCCATCTGAGCTCTTAACTCCCAGGTAAGGCTCAAACCACCACAGAATCAGCGATGGTGAGCTGTTTCGCACCAGCCCAGATGTATGTATCACAAGAGATTAATATCTTCAAAAGCAGGTATGTGTGATGAAATGACACAAGTCAGAACACACTCTGAGCAGCATGAAAAGCCCTGAGTGGTAATCCACTTTCACTCTTACCAGAAAACACCCTGTGATTCTGAAGATTTCTTTGTTGTTCAGTGTACAACGTCTGTCATGATGCAGCTTATGTCAGTCAGAGGTCAAACTTTCAACATGGTTATTCTTGATTTTGGTCTCTGTCTTCTGAGGCAATTTATTCACTCTCTGTTCTCCACTTAGGCCTATCTTTTCCCTGCCCAGACATAAGCCAATCCTTTGCCACCTATGATGGCTTTCTTTAGTGAATGGTCTATTTTATACATATAATTGTAGATTATCTTTTGATCAGCATTTCTCTTGCTGATTTTGAAGCAGATGTATCCCCTTCTCAGAAAGGGTTTCACAAAGAGGATGTGCATGCTCTAACAACAATTCACAACTTCCCTGCCCTTGCTTCTCCTTTCTTTACTACTGTATCAAGTTTTCCAACAAAACTAACCTAGCTGCAAACAGCAACAGAAGGTCAGTAGCTTTTACTGCTAAGGCTGTAAGCTCTTTGGGAAGGGCTTGCAGTGTGGAACAGAATTTGTAACAGCTTTGAGGAAAATTCTCACCAAGTTTCTGCTGATGGAGGTAAGTCCAAGATAATGTCCTCAAAGTCACCAGCTGCTGAGAGGATTTTAGAAGATTTTGGTCATGAATTAGCCCAACAAGATGAGCAACTGCTTGTGCTCTACATTGGTCTCCATGCTCATTGGCTCCCAACTCTCAGATGATACTATGGCTATTGACAGCCCAGTCATTTGGGCATTTATCTCTAGGTAGCCAACAGAGGACTGTTCCACATTTTCAGATCCTGTTGTGAGTGTTAGTCATAAAGAGGTACCTTAAGCTTGATGACTTGCTCAGATTCAAGCAGAAATAGGTAAAAAAAATGAATACATTATTCCTTCTTGACCTGTTTGATTAGATTGTAGTGGGTTGATGAGATGATGGCAAGTAAACTTTTCTGATAATTGACTGGGTTTACTAAGATGAAAGTCAAGACTGCAACAGCAGGAATAAATTTAGAGAAGAGGATCAAAAGGACAATGTGGGGGGGAAAAAGCAGACTGAATCAAATAGAACACTGATAAAGAAACTAAATAGAGAAATTAGTGTCACCACAGATGAGAACTGAGGATTTCAGTAAGGTGATGCATGTAAGCATGGCATAAATAAGAGCATTTTGATATTTAATAATTTGCTGGATTTCATAGGCTAAAAATAATAGAAACTGCTCATCTAACAAGCTTTATGAATCTTTATTATTACAAAATGCTATCATCATTAGGATTATGCTGGCTCTTTAGGATATAGCATCTGGCAAATTAGGATGCCAGATGCTTTTTGTTTTTCATTTTGGTAATAGCAGTGAAGCTACCTTCTGAACAACAATTTGGGATAGAAATGTGCCATATTGGAGTAGAAGCTTGTAGATAACAAAGCTGATAGAAGTGAAAGACCTGGAGGTGCTTTGTAGTATTTATCAGTATCTGTTTTAAGGTACTCTGTAGTACAATGTACAGTGCTCAGTGTAACTGGGCATACGTTGGAAAAGAAAAGAGTAAAGCTAGCTCACAGTGACTATTTTACTATCCTCTTTTATTTGGGATAATATGAAGGACTCTAGGACAGGAAAAAGTTAAAAAGGACAAAAAATTGAAAGGAGTCGGATTTGCCCCAAAAGTCACTCTCTGTCAGAGGGGTTAGGCAGTTGTTCAGGTCAGCTACATTGAAACTACAGCATATACACACATAGGTTTGTCTGCAGGAAACCCATGTACCTCGAGGGTGATAATTCATCAGAGAAAATCACTTAAGCTTTGTTCTCTGAAAACACACCTTTCTAACAGCTGTTTCTACCTCTCAATACGCAGTGCTTTGGTTTAAGGAGGATCTTTAGCCATGATACATCTCATCAGTCACAGGCTGACAAACAAAATCTTGCCAGGTCCAGAATTCAGTTGGATGACCAGAGTAGGCTGGGTGGAGGCACAAGCCACCTTTGCAATCTCTTTATTGTCTTTTCCTGGGTGATATCACTATGACTATCAAATGCCTAATCTGCCCCAATGTGTTCATCAGATTCTGCTTCTACTTGTATCTTTGACTGATTTTGCCAGTCTGCCCACAGCAACCTGGTGATACTCTTCACAGCTTTGCACTGCACTACGGAGACAGATTCTTAGCTGTATCGTTTGCACCAGTGATTCATAAGGGAGAGGAGAAGCCAGCTCCATCTCTCAGTGCTTGCCAGCCCTGCTACTCCAGCACCAGCAAAATGAGGTGAGGTTGCAGATGGAGTTCTGAATTTGGATGAGGTACAACTGCCAGGTAGTCAGCAAGTCTGACTTATAAGTGTACAATCCTACTTGGTTCAGCTAGGAATGAATTTGCACATATGCTAGTGAAAGGCGCCAGCAAGCATCAGAGAAGAGCCCTTCTGGAGGTAGAAGCAAAGATATTTCAAAGAGGATCATGAAAAACTTTTACAGCAGGTTCCTCTCTGCAGACGCTTGGATGCAAATAGCAAGTTGCAACTGTCTACTTTTCATTGTAGCGACAGGTTAAATATTTATGATGTAACTGTGATGCTTCTACTTATGTTAGTTGGCCAATTTCATTCCAGCTCCTGCGTATGTTAGAATCACACACACCGCAGTCGTTTCCTGGTGTTTCTCCTCTGCTCTTGTTTTTAGCGCTCTAAAAATGATGTTTCAGCTAGCAGAAAGATTTCTCCCTGAATTGCTCCTCAATTTCTGACATAGCTTAGGCAGCTGAAGATTTCTGAGAATTTTGAGATTTATTTTTTTTTCAACTGTGGAACAAGTGTAGAAAACCTTGCTGCTCCAGAAACCGTTCTAAGACGACACCATGGAGATCACTGCGTTGTGCAAACTAGCACATTAATAAACCCGAAACTTCAGCTGCTTGGAATGGAATGGAATGGAATGGAATGGAATGGAATGGAATGGAATGGGATGGAATGGAATGGAATGGAATAGAATAGAATAGAATAGAATAGAATAGAATAGAATAGACCAGACCAGGTTGGAAGAGACCTTCAAGATCATCATGTCCAACCCATCATCCAACACCATCTAATCAACTAACCCATGCAACCAAGCACCCTATCAAGTCTCCTCCTGAACACCTCCAGTGATGGCGACTCCACCACCTCATCGGGCAGCCCATTCTGTGGTGACAGGTTGGACTCGATGATCTTTGAGGTCTCTTCCAACCTTGGTGACACTGTGATACTGTGATATATTCTTTCCAAGACTGCAAAACCATGAAAGTTGCTAATAATCTTTCGTGGAAGGCTTTCTAAAATCAGAAAGCCTATCTCCAACTGAAAGCAGAATGGGTTATGATTCTGTGATCTCAGCCTATCAGCCTGAAGAGTTAATCCAGAAGGTTAAGTAAATGCACTGATCAAGTGACCTTGACTAGCAAGTCGTGAAGCAACGAATCTTAAGGGAAATAACTCACCAGAAATGAAATCTTGTTACTGCCTCTGAATTATTTTATCTTTTGTTAGTTGTGGACACTTTCTTATAGACTGATCTGAGCTGTTCTTCCAGATTAGATATTCCTTTGATAATGTACTGCTTGTTTAAAAAGAAGGTGTATATTTTCCCTTGTCACTGTGATATAGGCTGCCACATTTTACCACTGCTAATAGTTCAGTTATCCTGCATGGGAATGGGTGAGAGACTAAATTTTGTCTCTCTTGATGTGACTCAACAAAGATAAAATCACCTTTGCTGCTTGCCCAGACAATAGCTGATGTGTGTTGGGCAGATGCCACTGGATAAGGACTCTCTGGAAGGTGCACAGATAAAGATTGCTCACCAGACTGCAGCTGGGCACATACCTAAAAAACTGTATAAAAGATCTGAACAACTACTGGCTCTGGAGAAGGAAAAGCCTGCGGCAATGCTTCTCTGAAGAAAAACAAAGAAAATACCTGGAGGGAAAAGGACAAAGACATCACCATGGAGCCTGGAAGAAACAGACCAGGAGGAACCCTCTCTCTGTGTCCTAAGTCCTGCCTGCTGCAAGTCATGGAGCTGAAGAGGCTGCTCAGAGAAGGGCTTGGACTGGGACTTTGGGATCTCTCCCTCCCCTTCTCTGCAGGAGGACAGCACAGCCAACAAGGATGACCTCTCCTCCACGCCAAAGCCGCAGCACCCTTCCTCCACAGACCCAAACTGTCTTGGGGGGTGAGGGTTAGGGTTAGGGTGTGGTAATAGAATTCCTTTCCTCTTCTCTCTCCCTCTTCTCTCTCTCTCTCTTTGTTTTCTCTCTCTCTCCTTCTGATCCATCCACTTTATTCTGTTAATAAGTAGCCTTGCTGTTGATATTTTGGCCTCGTTTGTGCCACTAATTTCATAACAGGAACTGAGGCTCTTTCCCTCTCTGCATTGAGACAGAATGCAACCAAACATTGTTACAGTGGCAGATACTGAGATGATGGTGGTCCTCCTCATTTCCATCTAGCTCAAGTGACTTCACCATTGTTGTCTTAAAGCACAAAGGCAAAGGCTAAGGAAAACCAAGGGTGTTTTCCCAGCAGTTGACTGATGAAAGTGCAGGAGTTTTGGCACCTTTTCCTAATCGTTCTTCACCTGTGGCATGGCACTTTGACACCTGAAGTATCAAATACACCATTCACAAAGGTGCAAGATCAGAAGAACAGCTGTCCATATGCAACAAGATGCCTGCCTGGTCTTCTAATTTACACAGACAACATAATTCAATAATCAGTACCAAAGACAGGCATCTCACCCCTGCAAAAACATCTCTTTAGTTTGAACTGATAGGTGAATAATTGATTTTAAGGATCACAGCTTGGGCCATCTTATTGTGACAATTACTTACTTGAAAATAACAAGTTTGGCTAAAGATGTATTTTATAAAGTTATTAAAGAATCCCTGACATTTGTGTGGGTTAACAGATAACACAGATTACAGAATAAAAGTGTTTGTGAAAAAACTTGGCCTGAGGATGCCTTAGGGCAGGACAATGACAGCGTAATATAGTTACTGTCACTGAAAACATCCAACTAGGATGTTAATTACTTGAAACATTGTGTACTTAATTAGTCCCCAGGGTCTTCAGGCACTGGCTTTTGTCCCTAAGACTGAAAGCTAGTGCCTGAACAAAACGAACTGAACAGCTCATTACAGCTCTAATTAACAGAGTCTATACATAAAGCAAGATTGTGGCCCTGACAGATGACAAATAAGCAAAGACCCATCTTAACATCTCCCAGGCTGATTTCTTTTCCTTGGAGTTTTCCAACCAGCAGATTCTCAGTTTTGCACATTTTCAGCCTGCAGAAAAGCCATGCCAAGCTTCCTTGTCATCTCAACAATGCCAAGACAAATAACGTCCCCAAGCATTTCTGCTCGGTATCTTTTCTTTCAGGTAGCTGATGTAGGGACAGCTGTGGTCTGCTGTGTAAGCACAGGGCAGAAGTGCTGATGGGCAGGTAAGGAAATATCACAAAATCACAGAAACATCCAGGTTGGAAAAGACCTTCAGGAGCACCAAGTCCAACCGAGAACCCTACTCTACAAGGTTCACCCCTAAACCGTATCCCCAACCATCACCCCATCCTAACCACCTTTAAACACACCCGGGGTCGGTGACTCAACCACCTCCCTGGGCAGCACATTCCTGACCACGCTTGCAGTGAAAACAATTCTTTCCTAATGTCCAATCTAAACCCACCCAGTCATAGCTTTAGGCCATGCCTTCTTGTTCTATCACTAATTACCTGTGAGAAGGGATCAGCACCAGCCTCTCTACAACACCCTTTCAGGTAGCTGTAGAGAGCTATGTGGTCTCCCCTCAGCCTCCTCCTTTCCAAACTAAACAGCCCCAGCTCCTTCAGTTGCTCTTCAGAACATTTATTCTCCATATAAACTGTCAGACTACTTATCTGTCCTTTTGTGAATGGACTTGCTGTGCACTTGAAGATTTTGGGGTTGCTCTGTCAGTGACCCAGATATGCTTTGCTCATTAAAATGGGTCAAAGTAGGCCAAAATATGTATCCAGCTTTATATATGCAGATAGGTCAATAAAAATGCTGCTGCTGATTATAAATAACAATAGCAACAATAACAGCAACAACAACCATCATCTTTAACTTCTTTTCAGAATCCTAACTATGGCATCACATTTGACTTCTTGCTACTCATCCCTTTACAAGCCATGGGAGAATACAGCTTTCCATGTGTTGATAAAACCAAAAGGTTTGCCTAGCTCCCAGGACACCCTGTACTATCAGTGCTATTTCTGGCAACTTTCCCTCAGATGGTATGAAAAGCAGCTCTGTACAAATGACATCAAAGAACTGACTTCATAGGGCATCTCCTCGGATTTCTGTTAAAATCCCATTGTTTACCAGCAAAAAAGAGGAACTTCAGAGCAGGGGGTCCCACAGACACACCACTTTCTCTATGTAGAGACTTTTGCATATCACACAGGCCATGCAGAAGAGCAACAGAAGTCCTGTGGATCTGTGCAAGGCTTTAGCTGACCTGTTTGAGCTCTGCAATCCTCAGTGGGTGAAAATGATTACACAACATCAACCTTTTTTTGTACATGTATCACCCAAATTACATTATCCATGTAAATTAGGCCATGCAATTTAGGAACCACACTCAATATTTACTTTAATAGTCCCAAGGGGTTAACAGTATTAAACAAGGCCAACACAAAAGTCACCTAATAAATCTGAAATCAAAATGGGAGTTGTTCTATGGAGATAGAAGATAGTGGTTTTGTAAGCTTTTATCAGAACAAACACTGTGCTTCCAGGCTGAACAATTTATTTCAGTGGTCCCAGTAGGAAAATCTTGGGTTTGAACTCTCAGAAGACAAAAGTACTGGGCTGAGACTGCAATGGCACAAGTCACATCACAAAGGAGGGAAATTTCAAGATGTACTTAGTGAAAGAAGAATCAATCAAGCCAAGGATCAGCACTGGGCCCCATGCTCTCTAATATCTTGCAGTAAGTGCAGTAAATTTGCAGATGACACCAAGCTGGGGGCAGGAGTCGATCTGCTGGAGGGTAGAGAGGCTCTGCAGAGGGACCTTGACAGGCTGGACAGCTGGGCAGAGTCCAAGTGCCAGGTGCTGCACATTGGCCACAACAACCCCATGCAGTGCTACAGGCTGGGGTCAGAGTGGCTGGAGAGCAGCCAGGCAGAGAGGGCCCTGGGGGTGCTGGTTGGTGGTAGGCTGAACATGAGCCTGCAGTGTGCCCAGGCAGCCAAGAAGGTCAATGGAATCCTGGCCTGCATCAGGAAGAGTGTGGCCAGCAGGAGCAGGGAGGTCATTCTGCCCTGTGCTCAGCACTGGTTAGGCCACACCTTGAGTCTTGTGTCCAGTTCTGGACCCCTCAGTTTAGGAAGGAGGTTGACTTGCTGGAACCAGTCCAGAGAAGGGCAACAAAGCTGGGGAGGGTTTTAGAACACAGCCCTGTGAGGAGAGGCTGAGGGAGCTGGGGTTGCTTAGCCTGGAGAAGAGGAGACTCAGGGGAGACCTTATTGCTCTCTACAACTACCTGAAGGGAGGTTGTGGATGGGTGGAGGTTGGTCTCTTCTCCCAGGCAACCAGCACCAGAACAAGAGGACACAGTTTCAGGCTGCACCAGGGGAGGTTTAGGCTGGTTGTTAGGAAGCAATTCTTCATAGAGAGAGTGATTGCCCACTGGAATGTGCTGCCCAGGGATGTGGTGGAGTTGCCATCATTGGAGGTGTTCCGGAGGAGACTCGATAGGGTGCTTGGTTGCATGGTTTAGTTGATTAGGTGGTGTTGGATGGTAAATTGTACATGATGATCTTGAAGGTCTCTTCCAACCTGGTCTGGTCTGGTCTGGTCTGGTCTGGTCTGGTCTATTCTATTCTATTCTATTCTATTCTATTCTATTCTACTCTGTTCTGTTCTGTTCTGTTCTGTTCTGTTCTGTTCTGTTCCCTTTTACCATGCTAGTTGGTGGGTGGAGTTAGGCTCCAAATGCTTTTCTCAAGCTGGCTAAAAGAAAAAAAATGAAAATACAAATGTATGTTCCTCTCAAAACCCTAAATGAATACCAAGAATAAGTCCCATGGGAAATCAAAATCATTTTTTCATGATGGATACTAAACCTGACTGTTACTAGGTCTTTCCATAGTCTCTTGGAATCCATTCAAGCAGCCTTTCACTCTGCCACAGGACTATGTAGAAAGATGCCTTGGATCCTAAAAACTCTGATTACAAAGGACTTGTTACCAAGCTTCTTCCTGCTCTGGGTTTTAAGTACACAAAATATGCTACCTCACTCTTCAGAGCATCAGCAGGCAGCAACAGAGTCGTGTGTTATTAGCTCATTTTTAAACAGTTTTGAGAGCACCCAAGTCCAGCCACCTTGGAGAGCAGCTCAGCCTGTAGCAAAAGCAGTTTGAGGCACACCCTGAGCTTTCCAGTGAGTTCCCCAAAGCCTTGAGATGCTTCCAATACCAGCCTGGGCCCTTTGCCATGCAGCAGCAAGGGGAGACCCTCCTGGCACCAGGCTCAGTGGGAAAGGCCTCCCTTATTCTCTGTCTATGGTGCCAGGAGGAGAGTTTAATAACCTCTAGCTTAAAATATTATTCAATAGTTTGCTGCTTTCAAAAGGGATTAATTTGGGGTTAGAAGGTTAGAAGGAAGAAAGAATGTTGCCACTGTCACTCAAGAATAATTCCTCTTTTATAACCTTAAAACAGGATCAGAGAATGTTCATCCTTGTCTCTTTTTCTGGGCTGGAATGATAGTGACAGGATTGTTGTTGCTTGTACTTTTATACTCCACAATCCACCCTAGAGGGGAACAAAGGTAATTCTATTCATCACTTGCTTTCCTAATTTTGTCTTTTCCCTAAGAGCAAAGTGCAATTCAGAGCATTCATAGGTTGAATATAATGAGCTCTTATTCTCTGCTACCTGAAGGACATAATCACCACTTCTTGGAATATCTTTCACTGACCAAGGTTTTGTTGCTATGGTGACTTCTGCTACCATTTGCTTTGGTGTTCACAGCATGACAGTGTGTCAAAACCTTTTATTAAAAAGGTACATAGCAAAACAACAGAACAACAAACCCAACAAACCCATGAATGAACCACAACCCCCCCAGACTATTCTTTCACCTTCCTAAAGGAAGGAAATGGTGCTTTGTGTTCCATAATAACCCATCTGTAGTGGAAAAAGAGCTATTTCAGGCAGGCAAAACATGAGAGCGTTGATGTCCACTTCAGCCTTTTACCTCAGGTATGTTTTCCTGGAGATCCAGCCTTCCCCAAGGCACAGGTGAGCACAGCAGCAGTGAGGTCCTGAGGGGCTGGTGCAGGAAAAACAAAACAAACAAACAAAAAGACAAGGATTTATGCTTTTCAAGAGGAAAACAAGAGGATGAAATTATATTCATTAGGGAGAGGATGTTTGAATGATCCAGACACAGGCTCCAGCTGTGTTGTAAATACAGCTGTGGACTGACAAGGAGGCACGGGTCTGCTGGTGGTTTTGACACAGTAGTGTGATGGGTTAGGACCACCCTTTGGTTTCTCCTGGCATATGGCAAGTGCTGCAGGGCTTCTCTTGGTATAACAAACCTGATAACAACAGGGGAGTTTTCCCCTGAAAAAAACCAGTTGTACTAATGCAGTATTCAGGGTAGAAGCAATGTTACTGGTATAGAATCATAGAATGGCTTAGGTTGGAAGGGACCTCAGAGACATCTACTCCAACCTTTCTGCCATGGGCCAGACTTGGGTATGCTACAACATCACAGTATCACAGTGTCACAGTATCACTAAAGTTAGAAGAGACCTCAAAGATCATCAAGTCCAACTTGTCACCACAGACCTCATGACCTAGACCATGGCACCAAGTGCCACATGCAATCCCCTCTTGAACACCTCCAGGGATGGGGACTCCACTACTTCCATGGGCAGCACATTCCAATGACTAACAACTCTCTGTAAAGAACTTTCTCCTCACCTTGAGCCTAAACTTCCCCTGGTGCAGCTTGAGACTGTGTCCTCTTGTTCTGGTGCTGGTTGCTAGAGAGAAGAGACCAACCCTCTCCTGGCTACAGCCACCTTTCAGCTAGTTGTAGAGAGCAATAAGGTCTCCCCTGAGCCTCCTCTTCCCCAGGCTAAACAACCCCAGCTCCCTCAGCCTCTCCTTACAGGGCTGTGCTCAAGGCCTCTCCCCAGCCTCATTGCCCTTCTCTGGACACCTTCAAGTGTCTCAATATCCTTCCTAAACTGAGTGGCCCAAAACATCTATTAGAAAACCCTCTTTATTTTCTGATCTATATGACTGGTACTCATTGGGAGATGTAAGACAAGGAGTAAATATGTTTTATGGCAGAAAATAATCACACCACTGAACAGTCAGGACATTTCCTTAGATGTGCCTCAGCACTGTACAGGACCGTGCTAAAGGCTTCATCTTCTAGGCAGGTCCTTGGAGAGCCTGCCCTGGTTGCCCTGGCTGCAGCATGGCATGGCCACACTAGAGCCTTGGCTGCAGCAACTGCCACCTCTAACTCTGTCCTTGGCCTTGAGATGATAGCTCTTGAATCAATCATGCTCAGCGATCCTGACCCAACCCACATGCTTACAGCCCAGCCCAGCTTCATCCTGTCCCAAGGAGGTCCCCCTGCCTCAGGCACTGTACAATTTTGTGCTGTGCAAAGTTTATTCCTCCTCCAAGCTGTTGCAGTTTCTCTAACCAATTGTCCCAAAAGCAGTTCTTTGGCCTAGCAAATCTGATGCATATTTTTTCCAGGTTACCTTTAAAAAGTCAGCAGCCACCTCGGAGACAGGGTGACCAAAAAAAGAAAAGCTAGTACAAAATCCAAATCATCATGAGCAAATTCACACTGCCTCCAGACATTTTGCTGAAGTGGTCAGTCACTGCTGCATCACCTCTGGCTCATGGGTCAGGGTTATGGCTGCTTGTACAGACAGGTGAAATTTCCAGGTCACACATACTGCTATCACAAACATACCTCCATTCCTGGGCATAACACTCAACACACCTGTGGTGGTTTGAGCCTTAACTGGGATTTAAGGGCTCAGATGGGGGGCAAGGCTGAGAATCCCTCCCCCACTCCCCCCTCCTCTTTCCCAATCAAGAGAAAAAGAAAGGGAAGGAGCAAATCTACTGAGAAATAATTTGGAGTCGGCTTGGAAGTAGAGAGGTAAAACTTTTCTTTAAACAATTTATGTATATATATATATGTATATATATATCAGGAAGGCTTCACAAGGGTAAGGAACAAGGATGGATGGAGAGAATATGTATGCAAAACCAGTCCTTTGGAGTCCTTTGAAGAGGCATGCATGTAGCAGGGAGGAGTAGGACCAGGCCTGACCATGTGGAACCAGGAAGCCAGCAGCAATTCTCTTTCGTCCCTGCGAGGCAGAAGTACCAGAACAAATGACTGCAGAGTCTTCCTTTTTATAGGCTTGCTGGACAGGGAGGGGGAGTGGAACAGAGTAACTCAGTTTCCTAGGGGGTAAACCCCCTCCAGGGAGGGCAAGGCCCTCACAAGTCCTCCCCCCCTCTGCTTTCAGGATGGGCGTAACCCATCACAACACCTCATAGAAGGTGGTGATTTATCTTCTGTTTTCAAGACATTGATCATGTTAATGGGGAGCTATTTGTGTTCTTGGTGAGTTTTCAGCATGATCCTGTACCAAGCCAGTGAGTATATATAGGAGCAGGGGATCTTCAAAGCTGTTCCTGCTACAAACAACAAAATCATCCATGCAGTGCCTGTTTGCATGGATTTTACTAGAAAAAAACTCCAAATTGATTCTTACACTCTTAAGAAGAAAAAAAGCCTTCCATTTCTGTCCTAGAAAAGCTTTGCAAAAAGATTTTTAAATAGATTTGAAAATGACTGATGAAGTAATAGCAAACATAGCACTAGAGAACAGATTATTCTCAGAGAGAGGAGAGGTTAATGGAGAGTTCAGACACAAGGGCATCTAGTACTAGAATGTCAATAGCTTGATGGAGAAAATGGGAAGGGTGTTGGCAGACTTCAGGGAAAAGTAAGGTTGTTTCACTTGAGAAGGTCAGAAGAGAGTGAAAAAAACCCAACATTATTTTGCAGTGAATATACTTAAGGATTTAATATTGTTGAGGAGTATAGTGGTAATTGATGAATCCCACCCTTTGAGCTAAGAAGCCACACAGAGTTTTGAGATTTTGTCCTTCTGAAAATCCCTTCTGGTTTATTGCATTACTGAAGCACTCCCTAGACACGGCTCTCTAACATCACTCAGGTTTAACACTGTAATACATCACTATCCCTTTCTGTTTCCCTTGCCCACTGATTTGGAAGCCAGAATTTTCCAGGTCATTTTCATGAACTCCTCCTTCTCCTATGATCAGGAACAGATGTCTGGACAGTTCTGGTATCTGTGCTGCCTGTGCAAGGGCCATAATTCCTGCCAAGCAGGTTCTCACAAGCAGCTGAAGATAGCTAACATTTTTTTGCCAGCACAGTCCTATGTGAAATGGGATACCTGTCACAGAATTACTGAGGTTAGAAAAGATCTCCAAAATCATCAAGTCCACCTATCAATCCAACATCACCATGCTCACCAAACTATGTCCTAAAATGCCATGGATTGTTAACACCTCCAGTGACCATGACTCCACCATTTTCCTGAGGAACCTGTCTCAACACCTGAACAGTCTTCCTTCTTTAGGAAAAAAGACATTTTCCCTAATATCCAATCTAAACTACCCCTGCTGCAACTTGAGGCCATTTTCTCTCATCCTATTGCTAGTTAATAGGGAAAAGAGACCATCACATTCCTTTCAGGGTGTTGTAGAGAGCAATGAGGTCTCCCCTCAGCTTTCTCTCTTCCAGACTAAATAATCCAAGCTCCTTTAGCTGCTCCTCATAAGACTTGTTCTTCAGACTCTTCACCAGCTTTATTTGCCTCCTCTAGACATGCTCCAGCACCACAATGTCTCTCCTATACTGTGGTACCCAAAACTGAATAGAGTACTCAAGGTGCAGCATCACCAGTGCCAAGGACAAGGGAACAATCACTTCCCTACTCCTGATGGACACAGTATTTTTGAATACAGGACAGGATTCTGTTGTCCTTCTAGGCCACCTGGGCACATTGCTAGCTCATGTTCAGCCTGTCCAGATCCCTCTCCAGAGCCTTCCTACCCCTGAGCTTCCAGGTCTGCTCAGAGCCAAAAGAAAAATGTACCGGAGATGGAAAAGTGGAACATCCCCTAATGAGGGTTACAAGGACATTGCCAGGGTATACAAAGATGCAGTTGGGCAAACAAAAGCTTAGCTTGAACTAGGATTGAAATTGACTTTGTACCGTTGATTTTTTTGTGATGTTTAATTTTAACTCAAACCTTCTAAACTCCCTCTATCTATACAAGTGTGGGGTTTCTTTTGGGGGGGAATACTCCTGCAGGTTGAAATTTCTAAGCTCATAGTTTGAGTATTAGAGCTCTAGAGAGTAATCCAAGGTATTTTGTGAGTAATTTGTTATGAGTGATTACACAACAGAGCTCAGATGTTGAAACAAAGATTAAATGCTTATAGGATTTCAACTGCGATCTTGTCTCCTAAACTTAATAGTCTACAAGGTACTAAAGAGGGCAAGAATTTGTCTTCATAAGAAATCACTGCATTTAAAATGCTTGCATGCAAAAGAGGCTATGTTTTCTTTGCCATTGTGATTTTCCAGTTATGATCCATAGGCCATAGTCTGAGAATCTACAGAGTTTCTGAACAAAGCTGTAAAGGGTGCCTATAAAAGTGTTTTAATCCTACTAGTGAATTAGTCCTACGGAATGGAATGGAATGGAATGGAATGGAATGGAATGGAATGGAATGGAATGGAATGGAATGGAATAGAATAGAATAGAATAGAATAGAATAGAATAGACCAGACCAGGTTGGAAGAGACCTTCAAGATCATCATGTCCAACCTATCATCCAACACCACCTAATCAACTAACCCATGGCACCAAGCACCCTATCAAGTCTCTTCCTAAACACCTCCAGTGACGGCGACTCCACCACCTCCTTGGGCAGCACATTCCAATGGGCAATCACTCTCTCTGTGCAAAACTTCCTCCTAACCTCCAGCCTAAACCTCCCCTGGCACAGCTTGAGACTGTGTCCACTTGTTCTGGTGCTGGCTGCCTGGGAGAAGAGACCAACCTCTGCCTGCTTACAACCTCCCTTCAGGTAGTTGTAGAGAGTAATAAGGTCTCCCCTGAGTCTCCTCCAGGCTAAACAACCCCAGCTCCCTCAGCCTCTCCTCACAGGGCTGTGTTCCAAACCCCTCACCAACTTTGTTGCCCTTCTCTGGACACACTCCAGCAAGTCAATCTCCTTCCTAAACTGAGAGGCCCAGAACTGGACACAGTACAGTGCAGTGTACAGGGGCAGAATGACCTCCCTGTTCCTGCTGGCCACACTGTTCCTGATGCAGGCCAGAATGCCACTGGCCCTCCTGGCTGCCTGGCCACCCTGCAGGCTCATGTTCAGCCTACCTGCAATTCCATTGTTATGGTTTCACAGACACTAGGATCGGGTTCTGTCCTAAACATGGCTTTAAATTCATTCCTGTGGGGGATGAATATTCCCATGTTCCACTTAGACTTGCATGTCAAATCATACCCTCAGAATGGCCTTCGGGTGGATCCTGATCTCCCCTTGAACACAACAGGACCTCTTTACTGCGCATAAGGAGACAGACACTGCTGTGTAAGACATTGCAAACAATCTTGCAGCACATGCATATGATCACAATGAAAGATTCAGGCCCTCTAGCTCTCCATAATCCTTTCAGCAGCTGTGAATATCTCTACAGTTTGGATACAGCTCAGTATCAATTCTCCAGAATACTGTTTACAGTGACTGTCTGCTCTTGGACCAATCCTTGTGCTGCATGCTGTAACTGCTGCAGCCTCCCTCATGCTGGTTTAGTTCTATGAAAACAAGCCCCCACGTTTGTTTTCAGTGATTATTAGTGTGTTTATGAAGAGTGCTGACCTGAGGATCCCCAATGAAAATGTTTCAGCAGTAAGGAAGATATATATTTGCTAATAAATATTTTTAATGTCTTTCAAGGACACATTATCACATTATCTGTGCTCTAGGACTTATGATTTGCAGAGAACTACTGTCTCATCCTCGCCAAGCCTTAGCTTCCAAAGCAGTATCACCAAGCAGATGGCGTGAAGCCCTGTTTGACATCCTAATCCAAGCCGAAGCTGTTAACTGAAGCACACAGAACAATAACTTTTTGCGTTATAGCTGTGCTGAAAAAATCCTGCTTTCCCCTCAAACCATTTATAGCCATAGCCCAACTGTGCAAATTTCACCAGGGAAATGAAATTTCTGTAGGAAAATATGCTTTAGAAGACCGAGAAACATATTTGTACTGGCTTTTTAGATCTGAAGCAAGTAAGAGATTTTTTTACTTGTGTAGAAGCTAAGGTAAGTCAACCTCTCTGTGCTCAGCTGAGAGCCAGACTCAGACTCTCTTTCTTAAATGAAATGCGAGGTGTCGGTCAGCTGTAAATTTTGCATTGATATTCAGCTCTTTTAGATCATCTGTAAGGAATGCAAGCCTCCAGTGATAGCAGAAGAATTAATGTGGAGTGTATATCTGCAGCCACTAACAGGCCTGGCTAACCAGCATCCATTTGACAAGGCCATTTTTTAGCATGGAATTACAGCAGCATTGAATGCTAAAAGACATTTCTCTTTCCCAGTACAAATTCTATTCTATTCTATTCTATTCTATTCTATTCTATTCTATTCTATTCTATTCTATTCTATTCTATTCTATTCTATTCTATTCTATTCTATTCTATTCTATTCTATCCTATTCTATTCTATTCTATTCTGTCCTGTCCTGTCCTGTCCTGTCCTGTCCTGTCCTGTCCTGTCCTACCTTCCAGTATCTGAAGGGGGCCTACAGGAAGGCTGGGGAAGGACTTCTCAGGATCTCAGGTAGTGATAGGACTAGGGGGAATGGAATGAAGCTGGAGGTGGGGAGATTCAGGCTAGATGTGAGGAGGAAGTTCTTCACCATGAGAGTGGTGAAGCCCTGGAATGGGTTGTCCAGGGAGGTGGTCGAGGCCCCGTCCCTGGAGGTGTTTAAGCCCAGGCTGGATGAGGCTGTGGCCAGGCTGATCTAGTGTGGGGTGTCCCTGCCCATGGGGGGGGTGGGGGGGTGGGGGTGGGTTGGAACTAGATGATCCTTGTGGTCCCTTCCAACCCTGAATGATACTATGATACCCTACTCTACCCTACCCTACCCTACCCTATCCTATCCTATCCTATCCTATCCTATCCTATCCTATCCTATCCTATCCTATCCTATCCTATCCTATCCTATCCTAATTTATAGCATATAATGATAGGACACTTGGGCATGAATCTGCACTTTTCAGTGGAAAGAGCTTGTGGGTAACATTCTCTTAGTTTTCTCACAGGACCATTACACTTCTCTACAGACTTGCAGCACAGAAGCACTATGGATTTCACTACAGGCTTGCTTTAGAACTGCTATCAGCTTATGCTCGATGTCCTTAGCTATTCTACAGCAAACTTACAGTGCCTTTTCTCACTAAGCCTTTATAGTGATATGGATGTTATTTTGCCTGTAATAAAATCACAGAATTGGAGGGAATAATTGGGGTTTTGAAGCAGTAAAACCTGAGTAATTTAGAAGCTGTCACTTGGAGGCTTTATTAGATTTATATTGCACGTTGAAGCTAGAACACATTATTAATTGTGCATATTAAAAACCACAATAATATGTGTTATATCTGCAGGGTAGCATGCCATGCAGAGTGCTAGAAAATCCATATACTAAATTAAAAAGTGGAATTGCCAGAGAGCAGATAATTAAGATAATCTTGGTATGACTTCAGGACCTAGTGAACAGTTTCAGACGTTCCACTACTTAGTTCAGAATTCAGTTATACACCTCAGTAATTCATCAAGTCATGGCACAAAACCTCAGACTTGAAATGGTTGTTTTTTATTGTAGCAGATATTAATCTGATTTCTTTGTGCTTTCTAGAGAATGCTACCACAATAACTTCTGGGATAGTATTCTGAGAGTGGTATAAAAAAATAAACGTTAAATACTCCTATTAATAATTACATCTAGCAACACACAGATGGCAACAAACCCCCCATGGATTAATACTTCTCACATGAATTCCAGCTTCAGCATCACAGATTTTACATATATATATTTATATATATATAGTTTCTGCTCTCTTGCAATTTCCCTGCTTATGACAGCACTTGTTTTAGTACTGAAACCCTCTGAGTTAAAAGGGAAACAGCTTACTTCCAAATTTCCCCTTCTTCCTGGTGCCAGAGCAGAATAGGTTTCCTTCACTCTTTTCTAAGACTTTCCTGAGTTGTATATGGAATTTTCCCTGATGTGGCTGCATGCCACCTGCATTTTCCTCTAATGGTGTCAAAGCACTGTGGAGTCTCTCAGGAGGCTATGAATCTTAATGATAAGAGACCTCTCTTTCTCTGGTTGGACTTGATGATCTCAGAGAGCTTTGCCAATTCAAATGATTCTATAACCTACATTGTGCCTGGGGAGTCCTGCTGCATCAGCAAAAGTACAGGGGGACAGAGGGATCCCAGAGCCGGCAGAGTGAGTGCCTGACGAACGAGTGGCAGCTTGGGGAGTGCATGGTGGACGACGCAAGAGTGTCAGCAGCCAAATCCCCTCACAGACGAGGGCAGCCCCCAGGGAGTGCAGCGAGCAGGGCGCAGTGAGGCTGGTGGTGTGGCCAGGGCAGGCAGGGGAGGGGGGCGGGAGGGGCAGGGGTTCTCTTTGGTTGCTGCGCTGTTTTGGTTTGTTTGTTTGTTTTGGTGGAGGTGGGGGGTTTGTCTGTTGGGTTGGTGTGGGTTTTGACGGGGGGGTGGGTTGGTTGGTTGCTTGCTTGTTTTCCGTGTGAGCCGACTGTGTTGGAACTCAGCCGACTCAGCCTAGTCAAAACTGCAACAGTGACAGAACAAAGTTTAGGTTGCGGTGGGGGATCCAAACTGGACTTCCTGAGAGAAACACACACACGAATTCCCTAAAAGCCTTTTCACTGGGTATGAGTTCTGTCATGTGCCTACAATGTCAACATTCCAGCATTATGGCAATACTTGATTGGCAAAACCCGAACCTAAGTAACCTCCTTTCATTGTCACAGATGAGTTTAGTGCAAATAGTAAAACTGTTAAAAGTATGAAAAGCAATTAAGGCTATTATCTTAATATCTTGTACACACATGAATGGTTTCATCAAACACAAAGGACATCATTTACTGCATGAGTGTCTTAACTGCTTATCATGCTTTCAGTGTTAACCCTTAAAGATGGAGTATTTTATCTAGGTGTTTTAGGCTTTGCCCAGTGGTTTTGGCAGCACCCACAATGGCACAGCGCTGCTATTTCCTCTGACCTCATTTGCACTGCACTCTGTGTGAGTGGATTCCCATACAGAAGCATTTTGCTGTTATGCATTACATTAATAAGCCTCAAAGGATGTAAGAGAACACTCTTTAAAGTACCTGATTGTTTATTTCTGTGTAAAAACCCCAACACAAAAACAACAACCAAGAAACCAAAACCAACCAAATCAAAAAAAACCCCACAACAAAAGAGCCAGCAACCTCAAGGGTTTATGGCTAATGTTTTCACTTCTGCAAACAAAAAAGTCAGTTATAGATGTCTCCTAAATCACAAAGAGCAGTGCCTCATAGTTTCCTGTACAGTCAGATTCCTAGCAGGAATCAGTTTGTAACCTTCCAGTCATAAGAAAATGCTTTCTCAGTAAGGCTACCTAAGGTCAGGGTATATGTAAAGAACCTATTAAGTATTATTAAGAACCTATTAAGAACCTATTATTAAGAACTATGAAGAACCTATTAAGTATTGTTCAGTATCATAGTATCATAGTGTCAGTCAGGGTTGGAAGGGACCCCAAGGATCATCTAGTTCCAAGCCCCCTGCCATGGGCAGGGACACCCCACACTAGATCAGCCTGGCCACAGCCTCATCCAGCCTGGGCTTAAACACCTCCAGGGACAGGGCCCCAACCACCTCCCTGGACAACCCATTCCAGGGCTTCACCACTCTCATGGGGAAGAACTTCCTCCTCACCTCCAGCCTGAATCTCCCCACCTCCAGCTTCATTCCATTCCCCCTAGTCCTATCACTCCCTGAGATCCTGAGCAGTCCTTCCCCAACCTTCCTGTAGCCCCCTTCAGATACTGGAAGGCCACAATGAGGTCACCTCAGAGCCTTCTCTTCTGCAGACTGAACAGCCCCAACTCCTTCAGTCTGTCCTCATAGGAGAGGTGCTCCAGCCCTCTGATCATCCTTGTGGTCCTTCTCTGGACACCTTCCAGCACCTCCAGATCCCTCTTGTCATAGGTGCTCCAGAACTGGAGGCAGTACTCCAGGTGGGGTCTCCCCAGAGCTGAGCAGAGGGGGAGGATCACCTCCCTTGCCCTGCTGGCCACACTTCTCCTGATGCAGCCCAGGATCTGATTGGCCTTGTGGGCTGTAAGTGCACACTGAGAGCTCCTGTTGAGCTTCTCCTCCCCCAGCACCCCCAAGGCTCTCTCCTCAGGGCTGCTTTCCAGCCAGTCCCTGCCCAGCCTGGATTTGTGCCTGGGATTGCCTCGACCCAGCTGCAGGACCCTGCCATTGGTCTTGTTGAACTTCATGAGGTTGGCTTGTGCCCACCTCTCCAGCCTGTCCAGGTCCCTCTGGATGGTCTCCCTTCCCTGCAGCTGTCTGCTGCACCACACAGCTTGGTGTCATCAGCAAACTTGCTGAGGGTGCACTTGGTGCCACTGTCCATGTCACTCACAAAGATGTTGAACAAGCCTGGTGCCAGGACTGATCCCTGAGGGACTCTGCTTGTCCCTGGCCTCCCCTGGGACATGGAGCCATTGACAGCCACTCTTTGGGTGTGGCCATCAAGCCAGTTCCTTATCCATCTAGTGGTCACCCATCACACCCATGTGTCACCAGTTTGGAGATCAGGATGTGGTGCAGGACAGTGTCTAAGGCTTTGCTCAGGTCCAAGTGAATGACATCAGTATTGCAGTGTGTGCAACAATTCTCACCACCTGCAGATCTGGTACATTGACACAGACTCAGGAAGTAGAGGAATCAAACTTTCCTACAGGCTGAGCTAACTAATGCAATGATAAGAAATATTTACTGAACTAATAAGCACTGCTTTCTAAAAGTGCTCATTAAAACAGGGTCAAGAATCTTGTTGCTGAGATGTCTAAGAAGTTCCTGATTCAAATAAGGCAGAAATTTAAAGTCAATTTTCCCCAAAGGATTAGATAAATCTAAGCAGTTTTAGACAACAATTTGACTGTTGGCAAATCAGCAGCAGAGAGCTGGTGGCTTTGGAATCCCAAGTTCTGTTCTCTCCAAGAAGAAACTTTAGCATGTCGAAAAGTCCTAGGGCTGTATTGAAGATGACAGCTGCCATACATCAGCTGAAGATAATTTTGTCACAGTTCACTTATTCATGAATTTCACATCTGATTGAGCCACTTTTCATATAATCAAATAGTTAATTGGAATCCCATTCCTGATATGAGTTATGATTGACAAGGTCTCACTGTATGGAAAATACTGTATCAAGACTTGTGAGGTAAAAAAAGCTTCACAAGAAGGAGTGTAGCTGCATGGAATCTTTAAAACACCTTTGAATTCTTTCATTAAAGACATTGGACAATGAGAAACTGGGTGCAAATCTGTTCAAAGAGTAGCATAGGTATATAGTCACCATCCCTGGAGGTGCTCAAGAGAGGATTGGACGTGGCACTTGGTGCCATGGTCTAGTCATGAGGTCTGCGGTGACAGCTGGGACTGGATGATCTTTGAGGTCTCTTCCAGCCTTGGTGGTACTGTGACATATATGTGGGTATGGGTGTGTATATATATATATATGTGTGTGTGTGTGTGTGTGTATGTATATATAGTTAACAAGGTGAGACTGAAATCTGTGCTTCATATGACAGCTCATCTGTGCCTTTCTTTTTTCCAGTAAGAACCAATACAAAGGCAAAAATAAGGACTGGGAACTTCAGCTCAACAACTTTATATGCAGATTGCTGTAGAAGAACTTAGAAAACCGTGTTCCCCTTTAGCTTCTCTTCTTCAGCCAACAGGAGACTTGGAACAGCTCACAGCTGTGCACAGCTGTGCATCTTCGCTGATGTTTCCCTTTATGTGTAGGCAACGGTGTGCTCTATTTGCTGTACCTGCCCTTGCTGCTTCCTAGAGCACAGCACAGGGATGCTTACAGGAATAGAATAGAATAGAATAGAATAGAATAGAATAGAATAGAATAGAATAGAATAGAATAGACCAGACCAGGTTGGAAGAGACCTTCAAGATCATCACGTCCAACCCATCAACCAATCCAACCCACCTAAACAATTAACCCATGGCACCAAGCACCCCATCAAGTCTCCTCCTGAACACCTCCAATGATGGTGACTCCACCACCTCCCCAGGCAGCCCATTCCAATGGGCAATCACTCTCTCTGTGTAAAACTTCTTCCTGACCTCCAGCCTAAGCCTCCCCTGGAGCAGCCTGAGACTGTGTCCTCTTGTTCTGGTACTGTCTGCCTGGGAGAAGAGACCAACCTCTGCCTGTCTACAACCTCCCTTCAGGTAGTTGTAGAGAGCAATAAGGTCACCCCTGAGTCTCTGTTTCTCCAGGCTAAGCAACCCCAGCTCCCTCAGCCTCTCCTCACAGGGCTGTGCTCCAAGCCCCTCACCAACTTCGTCGCCCTTCTCTGGACACGCTCCAGCAAGTCAACCTCCTTCCTAAAGTGAGGTGCCCAGAACTGGACACAGTACAGAATATAAGTGGTACTAACACGGCAGCAGATACAGCTGCAGCAAGTGGCTTGTGATGCTCCTCACCATTCCCGTAAGTACGTAATAAACAAGGTAACGTAAAGCATCAGCTGAATCGGTGCAAAAGCAGCTCCCTGAGGACTCTGCAATGCAAAAATTCCTTCACACAGCTGGCTGCTGCTCCATTCTCTGTGTGGTTGTCAGTTACAAGCTGTGCTCTTCTTTCTCTGTTCTTTTATTTCCCCTTTCAGTGGCCATAAAGCTAATGCAATAAATACTTGCAATACAGCTGACCTATATATTACAGTTGAACTTTTTTGGGGGTCCCTATTCCAAGGAAAGTCCCTTGGCATTGTATCACAGTATCAGAGTATCAGAGTATAACTAAGGTTGGAAAGGACCTCAAGGATCATTGAGTCCAACCTATCAACACAGACCCCATGACTAGACCATGGCACCAAGTGCCACATCCAATCCCCTCTTGAACGCCTCCAGGGATGGGGACTCCACCACCTCCCTGGGCAGCACATTCCAATAACGAATGACTCACTTGGTGAAGAACATTCTCCTCACCTTGAGTCTAAACCTCCCCTGGCACAGCTTGAGACTGTGTCCTCTTGTTCTGGTGCTGGTTGCCTGGGAGAAGAGACCGACCCCTTCCCAGCTACAACCACCTTTCAGGTAGTTGTAGAGGGCAATGAGGTCTCCCCTGAGCCTCCTCTTCTCCAGGCTAAGCAACCCCAGCTCCCTCAGCCTCTCCTCATAGGGCTTGTGTTCAAAGCCTCTCCCCAGCCTCGTTGCCCTTCTCTGGACACCTTCAAGTCTCTCAATGGCCTTCTTAAACTGAGGGGCCCAGAACTGGACACAGGACTCAAGGTGTGGCCTAACCAATGCAGAGTACAGGGGCACAATGACTTCCCTGCTCCTGCTGGCCACACTATTCCTAATGCAGGCCAGGAAAATATAGTCTGGTTTAGTTGCCTCAGTGTAGAGTCAGAAGACATATTTTTAGGTATCTATTTTCCAGATATTTTAAAGCATTGGTTATAGGTAAATATTGTATTATCCTGTACTGGAAGAAGCAGCAACATTTTTGATCAAATATCTCATTTTGTATCTCATTACTTGAAATAAATATTTTTTTTTTCCCCAGGAATGCTGCTATTTTGTCAGTTTTATTCATACAAATACACAGATAGGTTCATTCTCTTCTCTAGAAAATGGTTTTCAATACTTTCTCCTCACGCCAAATGACTTAGAGGTCTCCAGAAAACCTGTTGTTTTTTATAAAAGGAATATTCCATCTTTTTTGTCAGTTTTTTCTACTCTCCAGACTCCTCTGTAAAACCTCTGGTGCAGGATCCTTGCATTGCTCTGTTTCTGTAAAGGGCCATCTCATAATTGTTTAGCCTGGAGAGGAGAAGGCTCAGGGGAGACCTCATTGCTGTCTGCAACTACCTGAAGGGTGGTTGTAGCCAGGAGGAGGTTGGTCTCTTCTCCCAGGCAGCCAGCACCAGAACAGCAGGACACAGTCTCAAGCTGTGCCAGGGGAAATTTAGGCTGGAGGTGAGGAGAAAGTTCTTCACAGAGAGAGCCATTGGAATGTGCTGCCCAGGGAGGTGGTGGAGTCACCATCCCTGGAGGTGTTCAAGAGGGGATTGGATGTGGCACTGGTGCCACAGTTTAGTAGTCATGAGGTGTAGGGTGACAGGTTGGACTTGATGATCTTTGAGGTCTTTTCCAACCTTGTTGATTCTATGATTCAAATAATAAACACTTTAAGCTTAAAATTGAGGAATATAAGAAAGGGGGAAATTGTGAAGGACCTGCCTGTGATAGCACTGATATCACTACACATTTAAATTACTTTGGCAGTTATTTTGGGAAGAGATCAGCTGGGATAATCATCTGACTTATTTTAGTTGCGTGCCAATTATTTCACAGATTTCTGTCAGCTATTCTCACCCTATATGACAAAGTAATAAATTCTGCTTCCTAGGCACAGTTAAATATCCCATCAGCTTCAAATCAACCATTCAATGAAGAAAAGAAGAGCTTGGCCTTTATCACAGACAGTCAGAGCTGACAATTGTCACTTTCTCCGTTTTTGAAGATACAAATAAGATGACTGCAAAACCATCCTCTGCTGTATCCAGGATGTCCAAGTATTGTTTACTGTAAGGCATTGTCTGTATTTAGCATGTATCTGGAGCTAAATTCCAGCAGTTGCCCTATCACCCAATGACCTCTCCAAGGCAGAACAGGAAAGCAAAGTGAGGGACAGGAACAGGAAAGCAAAGTGAGGGACAGGAGCAGCAAAGCAAAGAGAGAGATAGAGAGAGAGAGGTCTGAAAATGCATTGCTGCCAAACGAGTTCAGTAATTGGCTTTGGTGTTTAAATGGAAAGTTAAATGTTGTTCCCTACCTGCTAAGGTAAACTGACTGGAGACATTTACAGCACAGGTAACAAACAATTACCAGAGGAGAGAGAAAATCTTGGCTTTCCAGTTTGCCCCAGATAACAAGGCGTGTCTGCTGTCTGGGAGCTGGGGACAAAGGCAGACACGAAGATCCATAGGCTGCAAAATAATTTGACAAGAGCAGAACAACCATCTCAGTAATTGCTGCTGACACCAATCCAAACCACTGTTCCAAACACTTGTGATAAAAGGGCTGTCCCTTGCCTCACAGAGGTTGATTTGAAGGTAGCTCTCTGAGAACCACAGCATGCTATTTCATCAGCCAGCTTGTCAGCTCGGTCTTGAGAAAGCTGTACTGCTATTGTCACCTATTTTGGTGAAAAACAGGGCTGAGTTTTCAGCATGTTGATGACACTGCAGACACATCACCCACCCCAGCTTCCTCTAATGACCTGACCACTGAGAGGAGGAGTGGTAAAGCTAGGATGGGAGAAAGTCCTCATTGTATGATGCTTAGATGTTCGTGAAGATTAACCAATCTTGCACATAATAACAGCAACAATTACTTTCCCAAATCTAACCAGTGACAAGAAGTAAACACATTCAAAAGAAATAAAAGGGACAGTATTAAAACAGAAAAAGGCCTAATGTGAATTCTTCCCACTCATTATTCTGTGTGTAGATGTTATGTAACAGAGTTACTATTATTTGTGCCTTCAGTAGTCCAAGCACAGCTAATAGAATTTCATATTTCTCATCTAATAATAACTTTTGGCTTATGCCACTTCAAAAGCAACACCTTTATTTAAAGAGTAGCCAAGTCATTAATTAAGGTGTGTGTGGGAAAATAAATTTTACCTAATTTTTTAACTTTTCAAATACCTCAGTTCAAACCAGCTTGACAAAATGTCAATGGTACTTTACATTGTTTGGCACAAGAAAAGCTTCAGGAATAGAAATCAGTGTTCATCACATATTAACACAATGTTCTGCAAATACAAAACTGTACAGTAGATCCACTCAGAATGGAGAGGTTGTCAAATGCCAAAAGCTGGCAACAGAAGTTACCTGTGAGACTCAGTGATGCACCTCCTCAAACTGAATTCCAGGGCGTCAGTCACATGGAGATGCACATTTTAGAGTGTGCATATGGATTCAGCAGACAGAGATCATAGAATCATAGAATGGTCCAGGATGGAAAGGACCTCCAAAGATCATCTAGTCCAACCTCCCTGCAGTCAGCAGGGACACCCCCAACTAGGTCAGGTTGCCCAGGGCCTTATCGAGTCTCACCAGGGAAGCAGCCTCAGCCACCCTGGGCAATTTGTTCCAGTGTTCCACCGCCCTCATGGTGAAGAACTTCTTCCTGATACCCAATCTAAATCTGCCCTTCTCTAGTTTGAAGCCATTGCCCCTTGTCCTGTCACCACAGGCCCTTGCAAACAGTCTCTCCCCATCCTTCCTGTAGGCCCCCTTCAAGTACTGGAAGGCTGCTATAAGGTCTCCTTGGAGCTTTCTCTTCTCCAGGCTGAACAACCCCAACTCCCTCAGCCTGTCTTCGTAGCAGAGATGTTCCAACCTCCTGATCATTTTCACGGCCCTTCTCTGGATGCTATCCATCAGGTCCACATCCTTCCTATATTGAGGACTCCAGACCTGCATCCCTGGAGTTAAGGATTGCTCCCCACAGCAATCTTGGACTGGCAGTGGCAGCCACAAATGTCAGTGCTAAACATCAAAGCAATTGGTGTGGAAGCCTGAAAGCTAGCTGTGGTCTTTGCAGTACAGTGCAAAGTGCACATTACAATGAACATCACACTCTGCTTAAAAGAAGGGACTTGAAAGTCTGGTCTAGTCTGGGCAGACATAGAATACTTTCTACCATGCTTCACCACACCACGCTTTGGGATACACCTTGTTCATTGTTTGTGATACCTAGCCATAACTCGTGTTCCTTAACATCTTCATTGATGATTTGGATGAGGGCATGGAGTCCTTCATCAGTAAATTTGCAGATGACACCAAGCTGGGGACAGGAGTTGATCTGCTGGAGGGTAGAGAGGCTCTGCAGAGGGACCTCGACAGGCTGGACAGATGGGCAGAGCCCAAGGGCAGGAGATTGAACACATCCAAGTGCCGGGTTCTGCACATTGGCCACAGCAACCCCAGGCAGTGCTACAGGCTGGGGTCAGAGTGGCTGGAGAGCAGCCAGGCAGAGAGGGACCTAGGGGTGCTGGTCCATGGTAGGCTGAACATGAGCCTGCAGTGTGCCCAGGCAGCCAGGAGGGCCAATGGCATCTTGGGCTGCATCAGGAACAGTGTGGCCAGCAGGAGCAGGGAGGTCATTCTGCCCTGTGCTCAGCACTGGTTAGGCCACACCTTGAGTCCTGTGTCCAATTCTGGGCCCCTCAGTTTAGGAAGGAGGTTGACTTGCTGGAATGAGTCCAGAGAAGGGCAACAAAGTTGGTGAGGGGTTTGGAGCACAGCCCTGTGAGGAGAGGCTGAGGGAGCTGGGGCTGCTTAGCCTGGAGAAACAGAGACTCAGGGGTGACCTTATTGCTCTCTACAACTCCCTGAAGGGAGGTTGTAGACAGGCAGGGGTTGGTCTCTTCTCCCAGGCAACCAGCACCAGAACAAGAGGACACAGTCTCAGGCTGCACCAGAGGAGGTTTATGCTGGAGGTTAGGAAGAAGTTCTACACAGAGAGAGTGATTGCCCATTGGAATGCGCTGCCTGGGGATGTGGTGGAGTCACAATCACTGGAGGTGTTCAGGAGGAGACTTGATGGGGTGCTTGGTGCCATGGGTTAGTTGATTAGGTGGTGTTAGATTGGTTGATGGGTTGGACACGATGCTCTTGAAGGTCTCTTCCAACCTGGTCTATTCTATGCTATTCTAACTTGAAAAGCAGCCTGCAGAGCTCGCATCTGAGTGCAGCTGCCTCACATTCTACCTGTCGTACCCTAGAAAACAGGAAAATAAATTAGGTGTGTGCATTTTTTAATTCCTTCATATTGCAAGCAGCAATTGTGGAAATTAATCTAGAAGATGAGACATAGCATCTGGCACAGGCTGCCAGAGATCTGATAATAAAAGCAAATTAGCTGTTCCGCGTTGGTGGCTGGATTTGCTCCCGCAAGCTTTCCAGTGTGCTTCCCACTGCACTTCAATACTTCTGTGCTGTGAAGATAGCCATTTCCTAAGAGTTATGATGTTTGGTACAAGGGGAGCAGAGTTACACAGCAGAAAATATCAGTGCCATCATTATATAGAGTGGGTCTGGACATAGAGGAGAGTGCTGAAGCTCCTCCTGGCTGAGTTAAGAGTTTAACAAACAGCAATGTTTAAAAATGACTATGAAAGAGAGAGAAAATAAAAGGGGGAGGGGGGAAGCAGCAGCAAGTTCTCATTTTACTATTCCTCTGAACATACATTTTGTGAGTGACTTCACCTCTTAATGTAGACCATTTTTACAAGAATCTTTTCTGTTGAGGCAGCTTCTCCTCGATGAGTGCAGGGCTGAGTTAGAAGGGCACCTGAGAGATGTTGCCAAGTTTCAGGCTCCTGCTAGCCATCCAGTGCCTGCACGTGCTTGCAACATGATTCTCAGCCAGGCACAAACACTACTGCTTGGAGTTTCTCCTGTATCCTTACTCACAGGTCATGTTTTCTGGTCCAAGTGCAGTCTGAGATGCTTATGACACTTCAGCACTGATATTATTTTGTCATTCTGCCCCTGTGCACAGCACTGGTTAGGCCACACCTCAAGTACTGTGAGTACTGTCTCCTCTGGAGAAGAGGAGGCTCAGGGGCGACCTCATTGCCCTTTACAACTACCTGAAAGGAGGTTGTAGCCAGGAAGGGGTTGGCCTCTTCTCCCAGGCAACCAGCACCAGAACAAGTGGACACATTCTCAAGCTGTGCCAGGGGAGGTTTAGACTCGAGCTGCGGAGAGCGAATCATTTGTCATTGGAATGTGCTGCCCAGGGAGGTGGTGGAGTCACCGACCCTGGAGGCGTTCAAGAGGGGATTGGATGTGGCACTTGGTGCCATGGTCTAGTCATGAGGTCTGTGTTGATAGGTTGGACTCGATGATCCTCGAGGTCCTTTCCAACCTTAGTTATACTGTGATACTGTGATACAGTTCTGGGCCCCTCAGTTTAGGAAGGAGGTTGACTTGCTGGAGCATGTCCAGAGAAGGGCAACAAAGTTGGTTTGGGATTTGGAACACAAGCCCTGTGAGGAGAGACTGAGGGAGCTGGGGTTGCTTAGCCTGGAGAAGAGGAGACTCAGGGGTGACCTTATTGCTCTCTACAACCACCTGAAGGGAGGTTGTAGACAGGCAGAGGTTGGTCTCTTCTCCCAAGAGGACACAGTCTCAAGATGCACCAGGGGAGCAGTGCTGACTGACAGCAGTGCAGAAAGATACCTGAAGGCAGTGGAAGAAATTGCAGATGTCCCAGAAGCAGAGGCTAGTGATGCTTCTGTAGCCACACCATGGCTCCTCTCCAATGGAAGCATATTACAATGTCAATTCTGATGAGCTTTTGTTAGGTTAGATTTTTCAGAACAAGTTGAGTTTTGAGTAGAATTTCTGTATTTTTCTTTCAAGCAAATCCTTTGTCCTTCCATTGCTGTGTGAAGGCTGTTGCAGGAAAATAAAAATCAAGCCTTCTTCTAAACATGAAAGTGGGAACAAAATGTTATAGGTCATAATACTGTGCAGTGTGACTGCTTAATAATAATAATAATGATAATAAAGAGTGATAATTATAGTAATAATAATAAGCCTAGGCACTCCCTGTTGCTTTCATTTCTGGTTTATCTGTTTCTTCTATGCAGAGCATCATGTCAGATTTCCTGTCATCTGTTTTCCAATGACTGAAAGCTTGGAAGTTTGTTTTACTCTATTAAATCTAATCATTAAGATATAGGGAATTTGCACTCCTCAGAGACATCTGTTCAGCTATTCAGTGAATTATTTATAACCCATTTAAAGGCAGCATTGCTGTAAAATATTTAAATGCAGTTTAGCCTCTGAATCAGAGTCAATACAGAGCAGACTAGATTTTCCAAAGGGAATTCCATGATACACAGATTCCCTTTCTGTTTTAATATTTGTCCTTTAAGATACTTTTTTTTCCTACCAGGACATTGCCTACCTCTGTAGTACTGAATATGTGTGTATTTTAACACTAAAATCCCCACATAGCTATGTTAATAAAACCCACAAATGCCAACAAACTGAGATACATTTACCCCTGTGACCGCTCAGGCTGTGCCTTTGAGAAAAGGATAGCTGCAGAATTCTCCAGCTGAGTGTTTGGGTGCAAAAAGGAAAACAAAGATTAATTCTGAACTAATTTCATTGGTCAGATGTGAGATGTGCCATAGCAAATATAGAATCATAGGATCAATAAGGTTGCAAAAGACCTCAGAGATCATCAGAGATCCAACCTAACACCTCCTGACAACTAAACCATGGCTCCAAGTGCCACATCCAAGCTTTTTGTGAACACCTCCAGTGATGGTGACTCCACCACCTCCCTGGGCAGCACATCTCTCTCACATTCTTTTCTCTCACTCACCCCAC
Organism: Melanerpes formicivorus; assembly: GCF_026170545.1. Lineage (NCBI taxonomy): Eukaryota > Metazoa > Chordata > Aves > Piciformes > Picidae > Melanerpes > Melanerpes formicivorus. The sequence goes on along the minus strand of NW_027142355.1, from coordinate 41,315,086 downwards.
CTTCAGTCTGTCTTTTGTTTCTTGGCCAGAATGCATGCAGCTGACCCTGGACTGAAACTGATAAGAAAAACTAACTTCTTAACAAAGCTTTGAGCGAATTTCCTTACTATCCTTTTCTCTCTCTTTCTCCTTTTTTGTCTGATTAACTAGAGGGGAAAGTGAAGGGGAAGAGAGGCTGTGGGGAAACCTGAGGTGAAACCTTCTTTGGGAGGGTTTCTGTATTGTGTTCTTTCCTGTAAATTCTTGTCCAATGTTGTAAATACTGTATATTTTGTATATATTAATTGCATTTCATTGTTGCTTGTAAAATACAGCTTTCCATTCACTTCTCTGGCTGAGCTTAGCTGTGCTTTATGCTGGTGGGTGGACTAAACCACCTACCCCAACCACTACAACCCTCACAGAGTATGTATTTCACCATAATGGACAAAGAGGTTTCATAAAGAGTGTTGTTTTGGGTTATTTTTTTCAGATTTACTTCAAATGGTATATTGAAGTGGGTTTGAGGCAGAGCCCCTCCCCACCACGGGCAAAAATAACAACTCAGACAAACAGATTGCTAAAGTGATGGAAAGTTTAAATGAAAAGTGGACCAGAAACGCAGTGACAAAAGAAATCCCAAAGGAGACCCAGAAACATCCCAATCCCCACCTGGGTGTACATCCAAGACCCCCAGGGCTCCTTTTACCCTCCCCTACTACTAGGCTAGTTTCAACTGGCCAGATCAACCAGGGGTTTGTCTCTTCTCCCAGGCAACCAGCACCAGAACAAGAGGACACAGTCTCAAGCTGCGCCAGGGGAGGTTTAGACTCGACGTGAGAAGGAAGTTCTTCACTGAGCAAGTCATTGGTCATTGGAATGTGCTGCCCAGGGAGGTGGTGGAGTCACCGTCCCTGGCGGTGTTCAAGAGGGGATTGGATGTGGCACTTGGTGCCATGATCTAGTCATGGGGTCTGTGTTGATAGGTTGGACTCGATGATCCTTGAGGTCCTTTCCAACCTAAGTGATACTGTGATACTGTGATACTGTGATACTGTGATACGAGACTGCCCATCCCCCTGTGGCCTTGCGCCTAGCCAGGCCCATGGCGGGGAGACATCTCCCCCAGCTACCGGGTGACGGCGAGGAAGAAAGAGGAAGCGGCAGACCCAGCACTGGATCTTACAGTGGTGCAGAGAATTATGGTAGGGAATACCTAATTTCCTGTGTCCACCCCTCTGGGCTGGACTTCTGGACACAGGAAGTAAACACAGCAGGGGGCACCCAGCCCAAACTGCAACATATATCTTCCATAACAAAATTTATTTCATCTTTTCGCAGGACAGTTTTTTTTTTAAACAGGAATTAACTTCTGTGAGGCTCATTTTGGGCTGCATCTGTTATTGTACCTAAGAAAGGAAAAATACCCTGAATTGACAATACCCAAATTGTTTAAAAGAATAATAAATAAATCTGTGTTCCCACTTTCACCATTTTAAGCACTTAACTTGTCAAATTATGCAAATAGAGACAATAGATTATTAGCAAAAGCAGTGCTTAGAAACATTCACTGTCCTTGAGGTAGCTGTGAATACCTATTGGCTGGAACTCAAACGAGGGGGAGGCAATATTATATTCTATTCATTTCAAGCATTTGGAAAGTGCTTGAGGAGTTTAGCAACTCCAGTGAGATGGTAAGAGCCTGCATTTATTTCATTTGTAGGTAGCTTTTCTACATGTGTGCTCATGCTCACCCACAAACACAAAGGACTTCCCCAGTGCTCTTCAGAGGTATACTATAAAACAGTAATAATAAAAGAAGCCCTAAGCAAACAATCATTTTCATTAAAAGCAAATAACTTGGTTCTAGCAAGCATTTTCATCATCTGCACTGTTATCACAGGCAAGGGCACATCAAAGAAACCAAAGGTGATCAGTTTTCACTCCTTTATGCACCTCTTAGCACCACGAAACAAACCAGCCCAGTACGAGTCTGCTTGGGTTGCTGTAAATGAACAGCAGCTTCTAAGGCAAAGACAGCAATTTGCAATGAAATAAATGAATTCATGGTTTTCTGTCTAATTAAAACCAGCCTTTCTATTTTTTAACTACTCATAATCCTAAATTCTGACAATGTTGTTATTCCTACTGCTAGTTCCCATTCAGTCTTCAGCATATAATAATAGGAATCTGTTTTTTCCTAAACCAGAATTCATTGTTCCACTTTCACATTACATTTAGACCTAACCCAACACAATATAATTTTGTATCATGGAATCATAGAACTGTTGAGGTTGACCTTTGAGATCAAGTCCGACTTCTCTTCTAGAGCTTGCCAACCTGCCACTACCGCTAAGGCACTACCACTAAGCCATGTCCCTAAGCAGCACATCCAGGCATCTTTTAAATACCTCCAGGGATGCAGACTCACCACTTTACTGGGGAGCTTGTTCCAATGCTCAATACCCTTCCTGTGAAGAATTTTTTCCTGATATCCAACCTGAACTTCCCCTGGCACAAGTGGTGTTGGATGACAGGTTGGACGCGATGATCTTGAAGGTCTCTTCCAACCTGGTCCTATTCCATTCCATTCCATTCCATTCCATTCCATTCCATTCCATTCCATTCCATTCCATTCCATTCCATTCCATTCCATTCCGTTCTATTCTATTCTATTCTGTTCTATTCTATTCTATTCTATTCTATTCTATTCTATTCTATTCTATTCTATTCTATTCTATTCTATTCCTCTTGTCCTATAATTTGTTGCATGTGAGGGCAATCCCCACCTCACTCCTACCTTCTTTGAGGCAGTTGTAGAGTGCGATGAGCTCTCCCCTCAGGCTTCTCTTCTGAAGACTGAACAACTCAAATGCCCTCAGGCATTGTTTATAAGACTCATGTTCAAGGCCCTTCACCAGATTAATTGCCATTCTCTAGACATGCTTTGAGGTCTCTTTGAGGTCTCTTCCAACCTTGGTGATTCTGTGATTCTGTGATAAACAGATAGATGTAATGGAGTAGAATTTCTGCAATAGAAAAAAACTAATATGCAAGTTGAGAGGCTGGTTTGCTGCCAGAAGCAGAATTGTCACCATTTGACATTTGTCTTCATAGGAAATGTGGCAAGAAGAATAACGAATTATGATTAAAGCTGAATAGGTAGCTGATACGGCCCTGGAGAGACAGCAAGATGAAAAGTGCTTGCATGTGAAGGTTAACAGGCTGTATATAGAGATCATCTTGTTTAATCACACAGTGTGAGTGCCTTTTGAACTCTAAAACCTCTTCTCTATTATATACTGAAGTCCACCAAAAGGTCATAAATGAACATTATCTTTGTTCTCCAACAAAGAATAGAATAGAATAGAATAGAATAGAATAGAATAGAATAGAATAGAATAGAATAGAATAGAATAGACCAGACCAGGTTGGAAGAGACCTTCAAGATCATCGCGTCCAACCTATCATCCAACCTAATCAACTAAACCATGCAACCAAGCACCCTATCAAGTCTCCTCCTGAACACCTCCAGTGGTGGTGACTCCACCACCTCCTCAGGCAGCCCATTCCAAGGGGCAATCACTCTCTCTGTGTAGAACTTCTTCCTAACATCCAGCCCAAACCTCCCCTGGTGCAGCCTGAGACTGTGCCCTCACATAGAATTTTAGGCAAGGTACCTCTTTAGTAAGAATCAGAATGAGATTAGAAAGTTACTTACGTGAAAGCAACATTTGTAGACAGAGGATAAGAGATGAATATCACAAAGGCAGCAGAGAAACATTCTAAAGAGTCATTTCTTGCAGAGAAAAATTGCATGAATGGGCAACTGCATTATGGAAAGGTCTAAACTATGATGAAAGTAATACTCTTCATAAATTCTTGTTCCAGACACATCTTCTTTGATTCCTAATCTCACCTTCAAGTTTAAACTGAAGGAAATGAACAATTTGTGGAATGTATGGGACATGTTCTATCTTTATTTTAACATACTTATCCTAGGCTACTCTCAAAGAACTTTTCAGAAAGCCTCCCTGTTCTAGCCTTGTTGAGTCAGAAATGTGTCAAAGATTTCAGTAAGTCAAACATCAGCTCAAAAAATGTAAGTGTTTAATATAGGTGTGAAATACAAGAGAAAAAAACACCCCAGCATTAAACAGAAAACCAAACCCATCTGCTGGCCAGGTAGCTGCTACCTGACTCCCACCCATTCCACTGCCATGCCTGCAGGAAAAAAGCAAACTCTCAAGAACCCAGCACCCAGAAGCAGCAACTGGAACAGGAAGCCTCCCGTGTTGCAATCTGAACTTCAAGCCCCAAAAGACTTTGCTTCAGACAGCACTTTCACATTTTGAAGCTGGCATGACTGCATGGTATGACTAACAGCAGCAGGCTCAATTCAATCCATGAGAGTTACTTTGGGGGATAAAAGAAAACCCTGGAATCTCATAGGGTGCTCCTAGCTAAAGCCAAAATTCAGGTATTGCAATATAAGAAGTCCTGAGACACAAGACCTAAAGACAGAGAAGATGCTTCTGGAAAAACAAAGCATAGTTTCCTTTCATGAAAGAAAGAAGATCAGCAAGGGATTGGAACCCTTAATTTATTGTTTGATTTAATTTGCTTTAATCTCATGAGCAACTGACCAGTGTAATCTGGTTACTTACCACCCTAAACAAGATGGAGGTTAGGTGGAGCATAGGACATTTTAGAGGAAATAAAGTGGTATTTAAATCAGATAACAAAATGAAGTACAAACAAAATAAATCACCTAATCCCCAAGGCAGATGCTGGCAATTCCTTCTGCTCAAATCCCTCATCCTGCTTTATACATAGTTTGAAGAATGTAGAGAATAGGAATTATTGAGTGCATGGAGTTCCCTTCGATCAGGAATAAGATTCAGCAGAAATAGACTCAGGCTGGGGTCAGAGTGGCTGGAGAGCAGCCAGGCAGAGAGGGACCTAGGGGTGCTGGTCCATGGTAGGCTGAACATGAGCCTGCAGTGTGCCCAGGCAGCCAAGAGGGCCAATGGCATCCTGGGCTGCATCAGGAACAGTGTGGCCAGCAGGAGCAGGGAGGTCATTCTGCCCCTGTACACTGCACTGGTTAGGCTGCACCTCGAGTCCTGTGTCCAGTTCTGGGCCCCCCAGTTTAGGGAAGATGTTGACTTGCTGGAACGAGTCCAGAGAAGGGCAACGAGGTTGGGGAGAGGCCTTGAGCACAGCCCTGTGAGGAGAGGCTGAGGGAGCTGGGGTTGTTTAGCCTGGAGAAGAGGAGGCTCAGGGGTGACCTCATTGCCCTCTACAACTACCTGAAGGGAGGTTGTAGCCATGAGGGAGTTGGTCTCTTCTCTCTAGCAACCAACACCAGAACAAGAGGACACAGTCTCAAGCTGCCAGGGGAGGTTTAGGCTGGAGGTGAGGAGAAAGTTCTTCACAGAAAGAGTGATTGCCCATTGGAATGTGCTGCCCAGGGAGGTGGTGGAGTCCCCATCCCTGGAGGTGTTCAAGAGGGGATTGGACGTGGCACTTGGTGCCATGGTCTAGTCATGAGGTCTGTGGTGACAGGTTGGACTTGATGATCTCTGAGGTCTCTTCCAACCTTGGTGATTCTGTGATACTGTGATATGAAATCAGAGAAAAGTATGAAACAGAGAGCTGAGTTGAATGCTGGACTCCTGTCTGTGTCCTTGGTAATTTATGCAAATGACAAAAGCATCAATCTTAATGCCCCCCCAGGCACCACCATGCCACCCCTCTCCCTCCCCTCCCCCTCCCCCCAGTAACATAAAACCTAAGTTCAATACTGGGAATAAAAATTCAGCATCTCCTGTGCTCACATGCTGGTGATTTGATCAGGGACTTCTCTCAAATGCAAGTCTTCTTCCTGTGTGGGGTCTGTTTCACTGTGGGGCACACTGCACTCATGTTATGGTGCTTTAAATTGCTTGTGGTATTATGTGGGGATTTAAGTTCATCATCCTGTTATGAAGAAGCCACTGATCTTTATAAGGAGTATTGTGCCTGAATAATTTTATGGGTGGTGTTGGTGCAGGCTTATTTCCTTACCATATAAAACCTCACTGGCAACTTCAGTGACTGCCAGTTTATGTTCTTGCAGTGCCATCTAACTGACTTATATAGGCTGCTAAGAGGTTTCCACTGTATTAATAAAACCTTCTGGAACAGTAGGAGTAATTTAGTTTGTTACAAGTAAGAATGTATGCTGAACACAGGCACAATGAGAACAGAACTGCCAAGCAAAACTTTGATAAAGTAAAGTTATGTTTAGGGCAGGACAATGAATGTTTTGTGGACTTGGCTGGCTGCTTATTTGATTAAACAGACCAAGAGTTGTACAGTGTCACAGACAGGGCAATGAATAAAATGAGCATGCAAATTAGAAACAATCACACCCAAATCTGTAGCCAATTTCAAAGTACATGTGAATGATACAGGACCCCTGCCCCTTTCAAGCTCTTTTGGGGAGCCTAGACGTCATGAGATTGCAGAGGAGACGGGAGAACTAGAGCTGGTTTCACTATTGCAAGCTTTTGAGTGGTTTATCTCCTGAGAAATTCCCACAATCACAGCTTCTAGACAGCCTGCATGTCCCAGAGGTGTTCTGCAGAGGGGGGTAAAGCAGAGTTGCAGCAACTCCCTGTGTCATGGGTTTAGCCAGCTGAGTCTGCTGATGAGTGTTCAATGCTATGCTGACGACATGCCCACTTTAAAGTGAAAGTGCTGCCCAGAGCAAAGCATCATAGGGCTTGAAGTTCAGATTGCAACAACACAGGCTTACTTCTGGTTCCTGCTTCCACCTTCTGATTTTGGGGTGTTGGTCTTGTCCCCTGGGCTGGCTGCAGGCGTGGGGGTGGGCAGACTTGTTGCATCACTGGATTTTGTTGCTGCTTCTGCTTTTGCTGTGCTTTTCTGCAAAATAACTGAGGTAGTTGTTTGCTGTGTTGTTTCCATTAAACTCTCTTGATCTCAACACAGGATTTTTGTGTTACATTCCCTTCTGATCTGGTGGGGGAAAGGGGGCTTGCTTGTGAGGCTAGACTGTGTTAAACCAGCACACCATATTTTAGACCAAATGTTAGCAGATGAGCTTATGCTGCCAGAAGGGCTTTGTCTTTTTGGATGACACACAGCATGCAAAGGTCTGCATAGGTGCCAGACCCAATGTGGGGTCTATTACTGAGGTCCATGCAGAACATGTACAGCATCCCAGGTTGCTCCTCTTTCCACCTCTTGTGGAATAACCTGTCCTACACTCTCTTCTCTTTCTGTTTCCATTGCTGGGAAGCACCTTGAAGTCAATGCTCCTCCTTAGTATTTTGAGAGCAATGCTCTCTTCCCTGTCTTGCACTTAAGCACCAAATGGCCACCTCTCAGATCCCAAAATACCTGCAAAAACACTGTACTGCTCATTCTCTTCCTTCATTGAAGAAAGGAAAAGTAAGAAAGCATTTTGTCCTGCTTTATATTTCTGCATTGCAAGGCCATAGCTGGCACATTGCATTGTTTTCCTAGTCTTCCTTTTTCACTTGCAAACTCAGCTGTCTTGGAATGGCAAGTGTCAGCCTGCGAGACAAAGAGTGGAACATAGCAAAGCAAGACAAGTGCTGGAAACTTCATTTAAAGTTTTTCAAAAGCATAAAGTAAATATGACATTTCTTTGCCCTGAAAAAGTGTTGGCAGGATAAGACACATAAACAGAGCTTCCATTGATGAGCTCAGTTCCATAACTTGCTTCAGTGCAGGCAACAAATGCAGGACACTGAAGTGAGAATGAGAGAAGACACAAAACAAGTCCTGGAGGAAAGATAGAAGAAGGAATGGGAAGCACTGCAGAAATCTTTGGGCAGCCCAGCACCCAAGAGAGAATTATGAAATACCTGGGGAGTTTATTGGCCATCCTGTCTTTGGGCATAGGTGTCTGTGGAGTTTATTGGCCATCCTGTCTTTGAGCATAGGTGTCTGTGGAGTTTATTTGCCATCCTGTCTTTGGGCGTAGGTGTCTGTGGAGTTTATTTTCCATCCTGTCTTTGGACATGGGCATCTGTGAAAATAGATACCAACATGTTGCTGATGATGTGCTGTGTTGAAACGACTGCTCCTCCATTCCCACATTTATGGGTGTCTAAGAACCCAGAATGAAGGACTCCTGGACAATTTTTCTCACAATGCCTAGTGGAAGAGCCTGCTGGTGAGCCACCTCCATTCTTCCAAGAGAAATCTCACTTCTTGAGATCTTGTCATCCCTGTCCCCTCTCAGCTGTAGCAGAACATAATCATGGGGAGGGAACAGTGAATTTAGCTCTAGGGACATTAGCACATACTTCACCATGCTCCACACAGCAGAAGCATGAAAGCAGGGACTCTGCTATACTTGTGGTTAGCATCTTTTGTCTCCCAGTATAATTGTTTCAGTCCTTGTTTTGCTTCTGGCATGGCATCCTATGCATATGATGTATGTTTCTGCTATGATACATGTTCCTGTTACTGATGCCAGCCCTGTGCTTCCTTGAACAATATTCCAAGTATTGCTGGGATTGCAAGTAACCTTCTGGCCAACAAGCTTCATATTGGCAGCACATTCTTGGTCTGATAGATCACAAAACAGCTGGCAACCTGGAGCCCCTAATTGTTTTGCCTGCAGTCTGAAGCCGTCCAAAAGGGAAATGTGTAACTAAACGCCAAAGAAGGTGGTAAAATGCACCATCCATCTCCTGCAGACTAGAGAGCAGAGCAGTTTGCAGCAAAAGACAGGAGATCAGCAAAGGGGCAGTTAAAAGAATATCTATAAAGAAATACTTGGGTTTGTGCCTAGTTGCTTCCAGATGTGCTGTAACCACACCAGACAGAGGCAGGGTGGAAAGGATAGTAACAGCTCAGTTGGCTGCATACTTGAAACCTGAAGAGCACTTGCAAGCTCAGACTGTATTCAGCCAGGCAAGGAGGATAAGGATTGTCAGTGTAGATGACAATAGTGGCATAAGCAACCACATTAACCTATAAATTCACACAGGTTCCAATTTCATCTCCTGAACAAAATGATTTCTGTCATGGTATTTACAAACACAAACCTTCTCTCTGTGTTTTACATCACATATAAAGGAGAAATATAAGCTAATGATGTAATTATACAAGTGCTTAGAAATAGTTATTCATGCATGTTATGTATGTTCTTCTACTTTGTACAACTGAAGTAGGGGCATTAATGGTTTCAGGTACAAGGCAGAAGCCAGCAAAAATTTATCAGCTGGTATTAATTCTGTTTATAATAGTGTCAAAACTAACCAAACCTGAGCATTCTTTTATCCACATGAAATCATTCTTTAGTTCATAGGGGGGAAAAATATAGCACCTATCACTCTCATTCAAGCTATGGAATAGAATAGAATTAGAATAGAATAGAATAGAATAGAATAGAATAGAATAGAATAGAATAGAATAGACCTTTGAGATCATTGAGTCCAACCTATCATCCAACACCACCTAATCAACTAAACCATGGCACGAAATGCCCATCCAGTCTCCTCCTGAACACCTTCAGTGATGGTGACTCCACCACCTCCCCAGGCAGCACATTCCCATGGCCAATCTCTCTTTCTGTGAAGAACTTCTTCCTAACACCCAGCCTAAACCTCCCCTGGCATAGCTTGAGACTGTGTCCTCTTGTTCTAGTGCTGGTTGCCTGGGAGTGTTACAATCATATGACAAGCAGAAAGGCAGGAGAGTACCATGCACTGGTTAAAGTGTTTTCCTTTATTTAGAACGGTTTTGTGCCTCCTCAGTTCCAAAACACCTTAAGAAAGCACCCTGTGAAGAGTCATTTCCAGGGAAGCCTTGCCCAAGTAGGCAGTAATAAAACCATCAGTCAAAAAGCTTGTGTTGAATTCTGTTGACAGCCCTGCTCCTCCAGGGTGATGAGAGATGAACTCAAACAGGGAAAGGCACAAAGACTCAAGATGATCAGTGATTGGGCAGCCCCACCACATCACATTGTTCTCACCCCAAATAGAGAAGCCAAGGAGAGGAATATCATTTCTGTCTACAGTTCATTACCCAGTGCCCTCATAAGTGTTGCACACAGAGAAAATTATTTAAACTGCTGGAAAGCAGTGGCACAGAATGAAAATACAAATACATCTAGACAGGAAGCTAGGAGAGATCTGCAACAGAAGAAAAGTATTGATCTGAAACACTGTTCTGATGGCTGATGAGAAAATCTGTCCTGAGATGTATTTTTGTAACAAAGAATGTCATGCCTGTGAGAACAAGTAAACTGACTTGGTGTAGCAGAAGGTCCACTTAACACTAAATTCCCCCAATCAGCTGGACAGCAAATATGTCTTTCCAGTCCTGATCTGTATCTATTTGTAAAGTCATAGGTGAGCTGTATCTAATGGGGAACAATGAGTCCATCAACAACACACTGATATAAATAATCTCAAATGCAGGAGTGTTACTCACTATAATGCTGTCATCAAAACTAATTCCTACTTGCACTATAGGAGAGTGTCCTGGGCTTGGCTAGGATAGGGAAAAGTTCCTGGCTTGTCTTTTTTTTCCCCCTCCTTTCACAGGAAGCTGGGAAAGGCCACAGGCAAGACAACCAGCTGAGGTGTTTAAGAAAAGAGTGGATGAAGCACCTAGTGCCACAGACCAGTTCATTAGTTGAGGGTAGCAGATTGTTTGGACTTGATGATCTTGGAGGTCTCTTCCAACCTGGTTGATTCTGTGATTCTGTGAACTGGCCAATGGGTATTTGATACTACACTGACATCATGCCCACTGTAGAAAGGACAGGCTGGCCAGGGCAAGTGCAGGTTCTTTGGGCAGGTGATTGCAATGTGGTGCTGGGACAGATTCAGGATCAGGATCAAGTGGATGGGTCAGGCATTTTGTATCACTCCCCGTATGCACTACTTCAATAGAGTTATTGTTCTCCCTGATTATTGTCATCTCTTTCTGCTGTTCTGTGCAGATCTCCGTATCTCAACCCACACAGCTTCACTGCCTTCTGATTTTCCTTGCCGTCCCATGACTCTGGTGGGGATGGGATTGGACACTTATTGTCAGTATGGGACTCAGCATCATCCTCTTAACAGCAGCCTTTCAGTAGCATGCCTCCATGCAGCTGCAGTACCAGAACAATTCTATATCAAAACTAACATGAGCAGGCAACTGTTAAGATTGTCAGCAATTGCTCTCAGGGCTTTGCAGTAGCCAAATTTCTACACATCATGAGATTTCTCATCTGGTGTTTGCAAAATAGAAGAGAGTGACCTCTCTTTCAGAGGTCACTTTGCAGAAGTGGAGCTTTTAGGCTGGGAGGGAGGCACACTAGAAACCCAGAGAGTGGAGTAGAGCTATGTCAGATACATACCTTTCCCCCTTGTCCCCAAGCAGCTCCATTGAATTTATAAGGGCAGTTACACAGAGTATATGTTAAAATGGTGTTACAGTGCCTCTCTTCTGAAACTGCTTTGTAGCAGACAACTCCTTGCAAGTAAGGACATGTTAGAAGGTGAAAATAGAGTTTCAGAGTTGTACTATAGTGTAGATAAGAACACCTCAGTTCCTAGCAATCCAGAGGGCTATGAGATTTCCCCTGGCATGTGTGAAGAGACATTTTCATCGTATCTAAAGGCTCATGCTTGTACCACATGAAAGGATCAGAATCAATTAATTATAGAATTGTTTTGGTTGGAAAAGACCTTTAAGATCATCAAGTTCAACCTGTCTCTAACTCCACCAAGTCTGCTGCTAAACCACATCCCTCAGTACCGCATCTCTGTATCGTTTGAACACACACAGAGGCATGGGAATTCAGCTGCCTCCCTGGGGGTTCTGTTCCAGTGTTTGGCAACCCTTTCAGTGAAGATGTTTCTTCTAATAGCCAACCTAAACCTCCCTTGGTGCAACTTGAGGCCATTTCCTCCCATCCTATTGCTTGTTACTAAGGAGGAGACACCTATCATACTACTTTACAATGTGATCTGATCAATATGCTGTGTCTGAACCCATTGTTCTTGCATGTAGCAACCATAGAATCATGGAATAAAAGAATTAGGCTGCATGAATGAGTGGAAGAGAGTTTGGGGCAGGGGGTGGAAGGAAAACAACTAACAAGAAGCAATAGGCACGTTTCAGGAATCTGTAGTTCGCCTGTGCTTCTAGTAACTCTCTTTGTCATCTGCTTTATCCAACCAGTATTGGTCTCTGAACATGGGCTGCAAAATTCATGAGGACATTTATTTCTGTGGGTAACTAGGCTAACAGTCCACAGTAAGTAGGTTTTTTTAAACATTAAGTTGGGTTTGTTTGTGTTGTTGTCATGAGGAGCAGAACTCCTTCACGTTTGTTTACTAGCCAGAACCTTTCATTTTTATGGCTGTTTGTGTATGAAGATTGTTCCCCAGTGATTTCATCATGTATTTCAAATGCCAGGTTTGCTGGTGGTTGTTACTGGATGCTAATTCCCTTAACAATGCTCCTGGCTGAATGAATAAAACTTCCCTTAAAAATCTGGTTTATAGCAGGAGTATTTACCTACCTGAAGCCCCAGTCTTGCTTCTGGAAGCATCTTCTCCTCAAATTAAGCTCACCACTAGGTGTATTTAGAACAAATCAGATGGGTCCAACAAAAGCCAGGACCCATCTTTGCCCTCTCACCTGATCAAATAGAAACAGAAAATACTTCAGTCTGCCTGCTGGAGCAGCTCTTCTGAGACTTTCAGACATATTGATCTGTGATTCTAACCATGAAGCACGGGTCTCCCTGTTGGGTTCTTTCAGTCCTAGCTGCCGCAGTTGAGAAGTGAATAACCAGCTGTTTCAGAACTTCAAAAGACAGACATCCTTCCTTAATTGTCTCGGCCTTCATAAGCCACAGAACTGCGGCCACTCATTGCATAGATCTTTAGTCCCTAAATTCATTTATTTTAGGTGGAAAGGGAGTTGCATGAAATTAGCTGCAGTTAATTTACTTAGCTTGGGCAGGGTGTAATTACTCTCCTGAGAAACACTGGCATGGACACCCCCAGGAGGGGTGGAGAGACTCCTTAGCTTTGGCACTGGTCTCACACTGTTTCAGGTTTCTGAAAAGCATTTTCAATGCAGAGGAAAAAACAATATAGTACTTTGGCTTTGGAACTTACACTGTCACTCCTAAACAGGTTTGCATTTTCAGGATGGCCACATTGACAGTGCAACCAAGACAACAATCACTAGGTGCTGGTAAATATTTTGATTCTCTTACATTCAAAAGGCTGAGCAGGCTCAAATGCACCTCACAATATTTTACTACACACCACAGGGCTCAGCTGGCCCTTATCAGTTATTGGAAATCACTTCTTTTCATGGCTGGCATGTTCCAGCCTAGTCATGCTAGCTTCAGTATTCAGTCAGGCAGCAAAATGGTACTCTAAACCCTACAGGGCAATGAATCTCTATGTTGAGGAAATAAGGTGCTGCACTTTCTCAGTATGTTTTCCAGAGGAATTGAAAGGGTCACAGAATGTGTTCACATTAGTATCTGAAGAGACACAGAAGAAAGCTACCAAAGTTTAACCATTTTCACCATTTTTAGTAGCTTATTGGTATAAACTAAGTGTAGGTATGACGGAGTTTTAAACTTCAGGTTGAAATCCTGAGGACAGGATAGCTTATCTTTCCAAGATCAGGTCAGAAACTCTTTGTCCTTAACAATGATCAAATAGAAATTCTGGCATCCTTTAAAACTCAGCAGACCAATGGAAGAAAAGCATGCCACTGAATTTTGATGTCAGTAAGTACTAAGAGAAGAACTCTGGAGCAGCTAGGAGCTTAAAGATGGAGAGTAACACTTCATGTCTTCTGTCTCTTTCTCTCCTTTTCCTGACACATTCCACCTGTCCCTTAGAGTTTCCTCTTAATATGGAATGGAATGGAATGGAATGGAATGGAATGGAATGGAATGGAATAGAATAGAATAGAATAGAATAGAATAGAATAGAATAGAATAGAATAGAATAGAATAGAATAGAATAGAATAGAATAGAATAGAATAGGACTAGACCAGACCAGCTTGGAAGAGACCTTCAAGATCATCACATCCAACCCATCATCCAACACCATCTAATCAACTAAACCAATGCACCAAGCACCCCATCAGGGTCCCACCTTTTCATTTTTGGAGGCAGAGGACAGACCAAAGAGCTCAGCCACCCAAATCCTGGCAAGAATCAAGGGTGAGAAGTTAAAATGGAGCTTAGAAGTGCAGAACTGATTCAATTCATACATCTGTTATCTTGACCCACAGCTTAATATTTTTTTATTAACAGTAAGGCATTGGGTTTGAGCTTTATTTTATTGAACAATAACTGTAGAAATATAAGAGAAGAAAAATTATCACATTAGCATCTGTGAAACAGTGACTCATATGCCCACAGAGTCTTTGCCTTATGCTAACAATATGCAATGCCTACAGAAACTTTTGTTAATGATGTCTGTTGAGGGATTGATGGTCACACAAATGTCTGGCATCTGCTGTTCCAGAAATAAACTAAACTAATTTAATTTCACCTCCTGAAAGAAAGTAATACCCACAAGAGCATCAGACAGAGAGATTCACTGTGCTTCTCTTACTTTGCAGACTTTCTCATACAATTCAGTGACAAGCTGGGCATGCAAGTATGGGACTGCAAGGAAACCTGACAGCCTTCCACATGGAGGCTTTTAAGAAACAGCTGCACAACACAAACTGAGCAATGACTGGCATTGGAGTCACTGGCAAAGGGATTAAAAAGAGGAAGAACAGGTAGAAATCACAGAAAGAAGGGTGGACTGGTTCCTTGAATTTCCATTATACAGAATCATAGAATCATTAAGGTTAGAAAAGACCTCCAAGGTCAAGTCCAATTATCAAAGCAGAGCCACCATGCTCACTACACTATGTCCCAAAGTGCCATGTCTACACAAGGTTTTTAACACCATCAGGGACAGGGACTTCACCACTTCCCTGGGCAGCCTATTCTTATACCTGAGCACTCCTTTGGTAAAGAAATGTTTCATAATATCCAACCTAAGCCTCCCCTGGGGAAACTTGAGGCCATGTCCTCTAATCCTGTCGGGAGAAGAGATCAAGCCCCACATGGAGTTGTAGAGAGCAAAAGTTTTACTTCAGCATCCTTTTATCCAGACTAAGCCCCAGTTCCCTCAGCCATTCCTCATAAGACTTGTTTTCCAGACCCTTCAGCAGCTTTGTTGCTCTTCTCTGGACACAATCCAGCAACTCAATGTCCTTCTGGTAGTGAGATATGTACACTGGAGGATCATTTTGAAAGTCATGGGACAGTTAGGAGGTTTATTTTGTCTCTAGTTGATGCTGATTACCCAGCCAATTAATTAACAACTACCAGAAGGGAGGTTGTAGGCAGGTGGGGGCTGGTCTCTTCTCCCAGGCAACCAGCACCAGAACAAGAGGACACAGTCTCAAGCTGTGCCAGGGGAGGTTTAGGCTGGAGGTGAGGAAGAAATTCTTCATAGAGAGAGTGATTTGCCATTGGAATGTGCTGCCCAGGGAGGTGGTGGAGTCACCATCCCTGGAGGTGTTTAGGAGGAGACTGGATGGGGTGCTTGGTGCCATGGTTTAGTTGATTAGATGGTGTTGGATGGTAGGTTGGACTCGATGATCTCAAAGGTCTCTTCCAACCTGGTCTGGTCTGGTCTATTCTATTCTATTCTACTCTATTCTATTCTATTCTATTCTATTCTATTCTATTCCATTCCATTCCATTCCATTCCATTCCATTCCATTCCATTCCATTCCATTCCATTCTAATATATGGAAGTCTGAAGAATATAGCACACCCAGAAGAGTGTGACAAGTTGTAACTGTTAAGCAGGACACAGGCAGCTCAGTCTCTCTGGTGACCAAAATCAAAGCTGTGCTGTCCTCCATTCAGGTAGATATCAGATCCTGTCCTTCATTACTGTACACTAGAATCATTAGATAACTTGCAGGATATAAGAGCAGTACTTGTTTTAGAGACACATGCACTCTTCTGTACCCTACCTTCACACAGTAGGTGATTAAAGAAGCCCATTAGAGTAAATAGATTGTACAACTAAACCTCAGCAACTTGGAAACTGATGTTCTGTGCTGAAGAGTCCACTCAGCTTACAGAGGGAAGTGGAGAGCAGCAGTTAATTCTAATATACTACTTGAACCAAATGCTAGGTTAAGATAAATGAGCACAGTTTCTCTGATACTAACAAAGCTGAAGTGATTCGTACAGAGTAAGGGCACGATATGAAATTACTGCTTATACTGTTATTTATCTAGTCTGCCTTACTCCTTTTCCTTGAGGTCAGGATTCTCTACACATTTTTCTCCTGGAGTTCATATTTGCTATGTTTAGTGCTTTCTGGGGAAAAAAAAAGTCAACCCAAAACACAAGAACTTCAAAATTTTAGCTTTACAGTGCCTCGGTCTGACTTCCAAAAATCAAACAAACCTCTGTAGACAAGTGCTGACAGATGTTGGGGATCTGAGGCAGAAAAGCTACCTTTAGTATTTAATGTGGTAATGAGAAATTAAACTGCCTGAGGCATGAAATATAATTGTTCATTTGTGCTGGAAACATATTGATGCAAAACCAATCACTGCACTCATGGCAGGGAAAAGCACTAAAACAACAGACTCAAATCTTCCACGAACCACAGTGCTGGAACTTTAATATTTTCCCTAAGTAGCATCAGGGGAAAGTGCATGATAGCATGGGTGGAGGTTTCCTAGTGCTGGAAATTGTGGAGAAGTTGGTATATATTCACCTATTTGTTTGTTCACCTATTTATTCGCTAGCAAGTTTCTCAGACAAAGAACTGAATGAATGTTCTAGCACTACACATCACAGGTCCAGGCTACCACTGCCACTACCAGCAACAGACAGGTTATAGCACTATGACTAGGGAAGATTTCCTCAAAGAGGTCTTAGAAGTAGAGTTTGGCAAAGAGGCAACCCTCAGAAGCTGGGTCTTGCCAGTGTCTTACATGGCAAGAAAGGATGAGGCCCATCCAAGCTAAGCCCTCCCAGAAAGAGCAGAACTCCACAAGAGTGTAGGTCCTGGATGAGGATGTGAAAAGGTAATGCAAATGTTAATGAAAACCCATCATAAATGCTTGAGAGGGTGGTGGAGCAAGACAGGGAGAACCCATTTTTGAGGGCAGGCAACGGTTTCCATACAGAATAATTCAGCAAACTTACTTTTTACATTTCTGATGAATCATGTGATTTGGGGGACTTGGTACCCAGAGGGTTTTCAAAAGCAGTGAGGCATTGCCCAGGGGCTTGCACAGTCATTAAAGAGGTGCTGCTTTCCTGCTGCAGTGGAAGAGCATGAGACCATGGCCAGGTGCTCCTGGTGCTCAGCCGAGCTCTTTCCTGTCTACCCATCCGCCCTAGGGTGGCAGAGCATGCTGCCTTACAGGAGCGTGGCTTCCTTGGGTCTTTGCTTTATTGATTGAATAAAAGCTCACACTATTATTTAAAGAAAATGAACAACACAGAACAACAGCAGGTTTTGACTTGGCTTTGCAACTACTACTGCAGCTGCATCAGCTTATGGTGGCAGCTGAACCCTGTTCCATTTGTTTCTCCTACTGAAAATTTAGGCATTAGCCTTAGAGGAAAGCCAGAAGCACAGGCACCTTTCTATCCCTGCCTAGAAATTCATGTATTAGAGAAAAGCAGTTTGAAAATAGCTCATCAGACATGTCTTGGATTTACATTAATTTACCCCAAAACTGAAGGGTGTTTAGCAAGGCTAAGTAAACTAGTCTGTGTTTACTTCTGTCACTGAAGTAAGGACATCACTTAGGAGATGAGATTTCTACCTTCACCAATTTCAGTCTCCTCAGAGCAGCTTCAGGAGGCAAAAGCAAAAGCCTTTGTTTGGAAGTGTTTCAAAGGCCCTTAAATAAGAACAGGAGTCCTCTAATTTGTAGTCATGTCCTCACAGTCACTGTGGAAAACTGAAATGTGGTCATTTACTGCTGACTAACTTTATGAATTGGAAAACACTGATGCCATAAAATCTTTTGCTGAATGTGGCAGAAGGTTATAGGTCTCAGATGAGTTGTCTGGCACAAGTCAGCAATCATCTTACAGAAGCAGCCATTAGGTCTCATGCCAGGCTTTTAGTGACTCTGTAGAAGACTCAGCCTCAAACCTGCACACCTTACTCAGAGCAGGCACATGCAATTGCTTTCATTATATCCAGTATGAATGCACAAAAATCCCAACACCAATAGTCTCCAGCTTCTCCCTGTGTAGCTTATGCATGCCCTTCAAGCAAGGATTTTGAGATCATTAAACTGCCATTTTCATCCCTTGCTCTGCTGAAATGTCTTCAGGGCCTGCTCCTAGTGCATGCTAAAGCCAGTAATGAGTTCTTGTAATCTTGAATTCCCTGATAGTTGTGCCCTTAACAAGGAAATTAAAAAGAAGAGAGAAGAAGAGGAAAAGAAAAAGGAAAAGAGAAAGAGATGTTGCACCTTGCATTAGAACTTTGGTGTAAAATAAGGCTACAGTCCCAAAGCAATTGCAGAAAAAATGTTCTTAATACCTTTGTTCAGTTTCCACTTCAGAGTGAATCATTCTGGTCCAATATATTAGAGGATCTTTTTGTATGCACCTTTTTCTTCTTGTAAGTTGAGGAATAAACATAACTGAGTAAGAATTGATGAGGTTTGGGTAGTTTGATTGGAGCTGAACCTATTCATTAGAAACAAAGGAAGCTGTTTGTTTGATTGTGGAGCAGGAAAGCTTCCCCTTCCTCACCAGGGAGCCAACAATATTATCATTTGTCACTATAATTTTCTTTCTAGTAGACAACAATCAATCTTGCTTGCAAAATGATGGGCAACAGTGTTACACCCCATCAGCACGGCTGGCAGAGAGCTGTGGGTGGTAGCACAGCAGTGTTGACTCTTTCCCCCCCATTTCTGGCTGCCTTCCATAAATAATGAAACTATATTTCTTCTGTAATCCTAAACGATCAAATAACCTCTGCCACCACAGCTCCCTGGCTGAAAGCCAGAGTGTCTGAGGATTCAGGGGAAATGCCTTAAGGCTTGAAATAAGGAGCTGTCACTCTCTAGGTCAGCAACTGCAAATGACAGCAAAAATAAGACTATTTAGCAGTTTATAAGTGAGCTTGGAATTGTTTATTCCTTCCCCAAACCCACCTGATGCAGAAAATTTGTCTTGAAAGAACAGCTTCCAGTTATTCATCCCCACCCCACCACCCTACCACCCCCACCCTTAGTTCTTTTCTTGCTGGGAAAGAAAGTCAGCAAAAGCCTAACTTTTAAGGAACACAGATTTTCTGCTGTCTATTTCAGAATATAGAACAGAGAATTACCCAGGTTGGAAAAGACTTTCAAGATCATCAAGTCCAACCCATCACCCAACACCATCTAATCAACTAAACCATGGCACTAAGAGCCTCATCCAGTCTCTTCTTAAACACCTCCAGTGCTGGTGACTCCGCCACCTCCCTGGGCAGCACATTCCCATGGCCAATCACTCTTTCTGTTTTGCCCAGCTTTCATTTACTCCTCCTTTTCCACACTGTAATTAAAAGAAAGTAAAGCACAGAGAGGACTGGAGACAAGAGAAATAATCTTCAGAAGTTTTAAATGCTTTGAGTATTTATTCTGCACAGCCTTCGTCTCTCAAGAAGCGGTGCAATTGAAATGTGACTTTGAGATACCAGAAGGGACACCATGATGGGGAATCATATACTAATGAGACAACCCAAATTTAAGGATCATCAGGCAGTCACAGTGAAATACCTGAATTTCATAGCTGATGCATTTTTAGAAAGTAGAATCTGTGATTGGTAGAAAATAGTCCATGTGCTGCAGGGAGATAAGATGACAAGAGTAACTGTTTGTTTGTTTGTTTGTTTGTTTGTTTGTTTGTTTGTTTTCCCTCAGCTTTTGGGAAAGAAAAGCTTCCTAGTACCATAATAGAAGAATGAGAGAGAAGGAGCACAAATAAACAAGAGCTGATGACTGCATGGGAAACATTGAGTAATGGGGAAAGGAAGAAAAGGAAAATATTGTAAAAGTCAAATAGTTATTCATATAAACAGATGGTCTGAACCAGAAGTGCATTTCATTCACTCTATGAATCACTCAATAAAAATAATGACTATTTTGAGCTTACACAATATTTTTGTTTCTCTATTGAAGGAACCACAAAATTAGCTCATACCACATAAAACAAACCAGTTAGACACTCTCCCCCTCCTCTCCTAAAATCCCCTTTCAGTTCAAGTAAAACACACTGACTTAAACACTGCTAAGAAGAGGAAAGGCTTTGACTCTGCAGTAAAATGTTTTGCTTTACATAAGGTGGTAAAGCACGACCACATCTGACCAAAAAAAATCAAGTTAAACTTGAGATGTTAAAACTGGAAGTATAAGGCATTGCCTCCTTCATCTTCCCACTAAGCAGAAAGTTTATCACATTCCTTAGTTTTTTATCTTTCTGTGTCACTTCCTTCAAAGAATCTATTTCTGGTGCCAGTGATTCTGGATTCAGGATTCAGGATTGAGGAATTGTTATCCTCTGACGTTAAATCAAGAGAAAAATCATCATCTTTCTGCTTTGTCACACCAAATAAAGAGTACAAAGCAAATGCTGCTTCTTCAACTGTGCTGTGTATGGGGAGTTACAAACTCATCTTTCTTGCAGTGCTTACTGCTGTCCCATAACCATCATTGAACGCAGCACCTTCCCCATGCAGAGCACTGCTGATGCTTCACACCACAGCCTATGCTTGCAGCGGAGATGCTCCTGACCAGCAATGGTTTTGTTATACAACTTGCCCATCTCTGCAGTGGAAAGACAGGCCAGGATAGGATATGCAGCACTATGCCAACTGATAATATGGAAATGTTAGGTAAAAATATTAAGGGCTTTAGTAGATAGAATCAGCTGTTACTTGCAAGGAATTTCTTTACATGGTAAGGTGAATTACTAGGTTGTGACCTGACTTCAAGAGAGAACTATTTCCTCTACAGCAAACCAAAGAAATATTTAGAATAGAATAGAATAGAATAGAATAGAATAGAATAGAATAGAATAGAATAGAATAGAATAGAATAGAATAGAATAGAATAGAATGGAATAGACCAGGTTGGAAGAGACCTTCAAGATCATCGCGTCCAACCCATCAACCAATCCAACCCACCTAAACAACTAACCCATGGCACCAAGCACCCCATCAAGTCTCCTCCTGAACACCTCCAGTGATGGCGACTCCACCACCGCCCCAGGCAGCCCATTCCAATGGGCAATCACTCTCTCTGTGTAGAACTTCTTCCTAACATCCAGCCTAAACCTCCCCTGGTGCAGCCTGAGACTGTGTCCTCTTGTTCTGGTACAGTACCTGTCCCTTGAGGGGAGGGGTTTTCAGATGAATTCTTCACTTCAGCAATGAAACAAATGGAGATGCTCTCATCTGTAAAGATGGTACTGGTTCAGAAAATATTTTCATATGCTCACACAAGGCTTGCTAGCTCAGATTGCAGGTGGGGGTATTTAGTTGACTTAATGGCTGCAGTTCATCACATAAGCAGTTTTACTGCCATTCAAACCCTCCTGTCCTCTCCCACTGCCATTCCATTTCTTTTCAAGAGTCAAATAGCAAAACTTTCTGATGAGTAGAGGAATGTAAATGAAATTACTTTAAAACACAGTAAGAACTTTAATGTGTTCATTTGACAGAATGAGAACTTCTCTTTTGCAGTGTTTTTGTTCTACGTACAGCTCTGACACGGACTATGAAATCACTTGACATTTTGTGAGACACATACTGTCATTGACACATAACACAACAGAATAAGACAGACAAGCAGGCTACAGCACGCACACAGCACTGAGATCTGTGTAAGACAGCTTCTCTGTCCAAAAAGTGTTTTCTGCACACAGTACAGAGAGCAATACCTGAGAACCCAGCCACAGAATAGCTCTTTTGCCTGCAACTGTTCAGGTTTTACATCAGATGATAGACTGTGGTAATCCTTTTAACTTCACAGGAGAGTAAAAGATGAAATGTGAGATAGTTTTGTAAGCATTCAGTGATGTGGAAGTGTGTATATATTAACTTGGGTACATTTTGAGATGATGGACCCAGAATTTGAAGGCAAAATTCTTAGTTTCCTACATTGTCAGAGCTCCTCTAAATCAGTTGCTGATTTTTTTTGTGGAGAGGTACCTGAATTACCAAGTCTGCATCAATAACACTCAATGGTGGTTGCATCAGAGCACATAAAGAGTCAAGCAGGCCATGCATTTCCAATTCAGGATGGTTTATAGTGGAGGATGGCCATTTCAGTACAGTATTGAGAGCACCCAATGGAGAGCTATTAGGATGATTAAGGGACTGGAGCACTGCCCTGTGAGGAGAGGCTATGAACCCTGAGGCTTTTTAGTCTGGAGAAGACTGAGAGAGGATTTAATAAATGTTTATAAATATCTGAGGGCTGGGTGTCAAGAGGGAGGGGACAGGCTCTGCTCAGCTGTACCCTGTGACAGGACAAGGGTTAATAGATATAAACTGCAACACAGGAGGTTCCACCTAAACGTGAGGAGGAACTTCTTCAGTGTGAGAGTCACAGAGCACTGGGACAAGCTCCCCAGAGAGGTTGTGGAGTCTCCTTCTCT
Source organism: Melanerpes formicivorus (assembly GCF_026170545.1). Taxonomy (NCBI): domain Eukaryota; kingdom Metazoa; phylum Chordata; class Aves; order Piciformes; family Picidae; genus Melanerpes; species Melanerpes formicivorus. The sequence continues at coordinate 41,292,374 of NW_027142355.1, read as the reverse complement.
GGAGACTTTCAAGACCCATCTGGATGTGTTCCTGTGCAACATTCTACGGTCCTGCTCTGGGAAGGGTTTGGACTTGATGATCTCCAGAGATCCCTTCCGACCCATAGCATCCTGTGATGCTTTAGAAAGTCTTATTTTCACTATACATACTTGTGTCTTTGTGGGTCAGGAAAAAAAATAGGAGAAAGTTCTTTGGAAAGTCAGAGAGACTTATTTTTCATTGCAAACAACAGCCTGCAGATGTAGTTACGGTAAAACTAACCAACATACGGCCCAAGGTATTTGTCCCTGTCTCCTAGTTTTGTTTGGAGGTTTTGAGTGTGACTTTGACATTACTGTGGGGCAATGAAAACAGACAAAACCACATCCTTTCAGAAATGTCTTATAACCTACTCCAAAAGAAGGAAAGCTATTCATTTCTTATTTATGAATGGTAGCTAACAAGCAAAGGAAAACAGACAATGAAGAGGCATCTTCCTCCTACCACCAGCTGCCAGAGTTGGTGCCCTGAGAGGAAAAGTATTCATTACTTTTTCCTGCATCAGCTACATTTAAGCCATACATACAATTCACAGATAAATTAGCCAGAAGGTGGCAATAACCATTTCTGTCTTTAACCATTCAATAAAACATGATTAAGATGAACATTTCCCACTAAACTCTCTTGTCCACAAAAATGAATGGCTATTTGTGGTGGGTTAATGCCCATTCTGAAAACAAAGGGGGAAGGGCTTGTGAGTGCTTTGCCCTCTTTGCAGGGTGTTTTCCCCCCTGGGAAGCTGAGTCTGTTCCACTCCCCGCTCCCTGGCCAGCTAGGGCATAAAAGGGAGGGCATTGGAGTCATTAGCTCTCCTTTTGGCTCCTGCCTCTCCTGGATGAGAGCTACTGCAGCTGCCTTCCTGCTCCTCTTCCAGGTCTGATCCTTCTCCCTGCTGCCTCTGTGCCTCTTCAGAGAGAGAGACTGGTTTTGTATTCTTCTTCTTTGTCCCACTTCCATCCATCCTTGTTCCTTGCCCTTGTGAACCTTACCTGATATTGTTATATATATATTGTTTAAAGAAAACTCTTTACCTCTCTACTTCCAGGCCAACTCCAAATTATTGCTTGGTGGATTTGCTCCCTCCCTTTCCTTTTTTTTCCCCTCTCTGTTGGGAGGGAGGAGGGGGGAGCAGGAGAGAGATTCTCAGCCTTGTGCCCATCTGAGCTCTTAACTCCCAGTTAAGGCTTAAACCACCACACTATTTTTACTTAACATTGTGTTTGCATCCAAATGGTGTATATGAGTTAGTGAAAACTACTTATTTTTTTCAGTGTTTAAAGTGGAAAGCTCAAATTTAGACTCTGCAAAACCATTGTCTAATACAATTTTGCAGTCACAGGATTTTATGACATTATTTTCATTAGTTCAAGTCATTTTACTTCTAAAGGTAATCTTTATAGAAACAGCTCTACCAGTGCAAGCTGGTAACACGATGGTGATGCAAGCACAGAAGTACACTGGCTGTGGTATTTCCCTTACTAAAAGTAATGCTACACTATTCCTGTAATGTACATCAATTATCCCCATACAAAAAGCAAATGAAGGAAAAAGGTTCACTGGGACAAGTCTTTCAGTGAATGGAAAAAAGTTCTCAATAAAATACTGTCAAGAATGTGTTCACAAACCAGTTGTCCTTTTTAGCTGATGGCAAAACATCTTCCAAGGCCTTTGCAACTGTTGTATCACTTAGGGCTTAAATCCAATGTGGCCAACCTTGCCTGTACCTACAAGCTTCACATTGATATCTTTGTGTAACTGAGCCACAAGACACAGGACACAAACACCATCACCACACCAAGGGAAGGGAATGCTCTGAAAACATTCACTCTCTAGCTGACGTTAGATCCCCAAGGCTTTCACTGCCTCAGTGTTCAGCCAAGCATCTGAGTTCCACACCAGCAGCCCTGCATCCACACAGCTCCAAGACAGTACTGGGAAGCGAGCTGTGTTTGCATCACACGAGGCACATAAGCCATGGTGTGGTCAGCCCTCCTTTAAATAACAGAACAGACTTTAAAAGATGGGGATCAGCAAGCTTCTGTAGAAGCTGCAGACACACAAAAACCAGTAAAGCAAGTAGTGAACAAGGATAACTATCAGTGACACACAGTGCTATGCATTGTGAGAAGGGTCTGGAGAGCAGATCTTGTCAGGAGTGGCTGAGGGAGATAGGATTGTTTGGTCTAGAGAAAAGGAGGGTCAGGGAAAAGACCTTCTCACTCTCTACAACTACTTGAAAAGAGGTTGGAGTGAGGTGGGTGTTGATCTCTTGTCCTTAGTAACAAGTGATAGGATCAGAAGAAATAGCCTCAGGTCACACCAGGGGACATTTAGGTTGGATATTAGAAGAAACTTCTTGACTGAAAGGGTTCTCAAACACTGGAGTAGGCTACCCAGAGAGGTGATTCAATCCCTACCCCTAGAGTTGGTTAAAAGACGCAGAGACACAGCACTAAGGAATGTGGTTTAGCACCAGACTTGGCATAGTTAGAGAATGGTTGGACTCAAGGTTTTTTAATCCAATCAAAACAATTCTACCATTCTATAATATGAAAACATTTCTGCCATTCTGCATAATAATTGGACTTGCATTAAAAATAAAAACATGTTTAGTTTTTGTGTTATTATTTGGTTAATTGCTTATTCTTTTCCTGTTGTGCTTTTCAGGTCAGGTGCAAGATGAGGATACATAGACAAAAAAAGGTACAGAGCATGACCAAGTGAGAGAAAAGAGATGTGTGGAAATTATTAAGCAGGAAAATAAAACCAGAAACCGGAAGGAAAAAAAACCAATGGGTAGTGTGGTTTACTGTTTTGTAATACATGTAGAATAGAATAGAATAGAATAGAATAGAATAGAATAGAATAGAACAGAACAGAACAGAATAAACCAGGTTGGAAGAGACCTTCAAGATCATTGTGTCCAACCTATCATCCGACATCACCTAATCAACTAACCCATGGCACCAAGCACCCCATCAAGTCTCCTCCTGAACACCTCCAGTGATGGTGACTCCACCACCTCCCCAGGCAGCCCATTCCAATGGGCAATCACTCTCTCTGTGTAGAACTTCTTCCTAACCTCCATCCTAAACCTCCCCTGGTGCAGCCTGAGACTGTGTCCTCTTGTTCTGGTGCTAATACATTTGCTTTGACTTTTTCTAGTAATGTTTATATTCCATTCTGAGTAGCCCACTGTGCCCTGTGCTGTGCCTGGCAGCCTTCAGTAATCTTCCTCTTTCTATGACCCAGCAGTATTTCTGCCATATGAGGAGCACTTTCACTCTCCTCCTGGTGAATGTTGCTCCAGTCATTGCATTTCTTCTCATCTCCTGAGCACCTCTTAATAGTAAGCAGGAGTCAGAAGATATCTGCAGTAGGATTCATTCTCTTGAACTCACTTTTCTGAGGAGAAAATGCTATCTCTCTCTGTAGATCCAAGCATTCCAAACATCCTTTCACAGGTCCGAGCTATGTGGTTCCTCAGGTTGGCCATAAGTGGTGCTCTGTATTAGGGGCTGTTCTATTTAACATCTTTATTATTAGAATAAACCTTTATTGGAATAAACCAAACCAGGTTGGAAGAGACCTTCAAGATCATCGTGTCCAACCCTATTTTGCTGTAAGCCAGGGTGGCCAAACTTATAAAAAGGTGCAAACATCAAGAAATTCAGGCCCTTCTGAGGGCAAAATAAGGACATTTGTTTCAGTTTAAACGGGGGCATCTTTGGCTTGCACAAGACAAGAGACAGCTCCTAGTGCAAACACTTTACCCTTTTGGGTCATCACTTTCCATGGATTTCCCTGATGGCTGTGAATGACAGGATCTCAAAAAATGTTTTTGTGAACATGGTCATTTCAGAATGGAATAGTTCAGCTGGAAGTGTCCTACGAAGATCATCTGCCTTAATAACAATCAACTGCCTTACTTTGCAGATAGATAAACCATTACATTAAGTACAGTCATATCAGGTTAAGAAAAATATAGAGAGGTGTTGGGTGATAGGTAATAGGTTGGACTTGATGATCTCTGAGGTATTTTCCAACATGGTTGATTCTATGATTTTATGATTCTTTGTCAATGATCTCAACAAGGTGACTGAGCAAGTTTGCAGATGGCACCAAGCTGGATGAGGGTCGTCTGCATAAGTTCAGAGGGACAGGCTTTGTGTGCACCATTTCTCTATCCAAACACGATGCAAATTTGCTAATCAGGACTCATTTCTGCAGGAGGAAAACCCAAAGTCTGCACAGTAGAGGAAAACTGTAAAAATTGGTAAGATTGGTAAGCCATAAGTGAGAAGAGAGTACAAAACTGCCTGATTGTGATGCTTGAAAGTGATAAATGACTAGAGACAACCCACACTGGCTCAGACCATCCTTTCTAAGGTCTTATCTCTGACACAGACAAGCAGCAGATGCCAAGGAAAGAATACAAGCAGTGATATTTCTCTCTGTATAAATAAATCAATGTTTCATGGGCCTATCTTCTCTCTTAATAGCTCCACAAACATTTTGCTTCCTTTAATTCATCTGAGGTTTGCCCACCAAGAAAAGGTCATGTTTTCATATGCCTCTAACCTGCTCATCGTGTGTAATGTGTGTGAGTCTGCTTAAAGGCAGCTTGCACCCAGCTCAATTTATTATCAAGCCTCATTGCATATCTTCCATATCTTGCTCCTCTCTTCTCACAGGAAGTCATTCTCTGCTGATTCTGATTTTTATCTTGTAGGATCATTTATGCCCTCTCACAGTCGAGGTCATAGATTATATCAATAATTGACTTAGCAATAAAAATTACACTGTAGACCTGTTCATGTTACCCTTGGGAGGAAGAGGGTTAAAAAGAAACTGATTGTGTTGGAATGGTCAAATCTTGTTTGAACTTCCATTCTCTGACAAGATCTGGGTTTGTGTTACACAGAGACTAACAATAAATCATGTTTATGTACAGAACAGCACAATAGAACAGACCGTTCTGTGTTGTTTTCCCCCCATGTTCAGACTAACTCTAAACCAGTTGCACATGTTTAGGCAGGCACATGCCTTGCACTGTGGCCGTTCCCAGAGAAAGCCTGAGCATGCTGCTGCAAACTGGGTGAATAATCCCTGTTTACATACAATCACTGAAGCTAAGAGAGATAAACCGCTTTATTTTAAGCAGGAAACATTAAAAGTATAGACAGAGTGGATGTATTTATTAGACAGATAAATCCCTCTGATGAATCCCAGAGAGTTGGAGAATCAGATTACCAAAAGAACAAATATGTCGTGGATGTGACTGGTGCAGCATGTAACCAAAACTGAGTCTCCATTTTGATATTTACCGGAAGCCCACCACAGGAATGTTTGGCACCAAAGAGGTTTTGACTGCCATAAAAACATTGCAGTTATCTTGAAGGCAATGTTCTCAGACCACAGCTGGTCAGCATTTGGCTCTGCGTGGTATTAGTGCACCCATTTACTTGCTAAACATGTTGATTCTGAAACAGCAGCTCACAGGAAACGTGGGGTTTCCTACATTCTCTTTCTGTGGCATTTTGCTTTAAAAATAATGGGAGACAGCAACATCCTGTCATTTTTAGGTGCAAAAGTTCCTCTTTATCCATTTCAAGTGATGGGGGGAGGGGGGGAATGTGTCCAGAGAAGGGCAACAAAGTTGGTGAGGGGTTTGGAGCACAAGCCCTATGAGGAGAGGCTGAGGGAGCTGGCAGGGATGGCAGGGAAATAAAAAATCAGCTATTAAATTCTTAAGGAATATCCATGAAGTAGATAGGGAAGTAACTGCATACAGGAGAGAGAAAGAAGGGTGCACTGCTGACTTCCAAATTAGAGGGGGTTTCTTGCTGCAGATCTGTGCTTGTCAGAAGACACTGAGGTTCCAGGCTGAGGGGAACACTGTGAAGTCTTGGTTATAATCAGGGTTTAACTTAACTGTGTTGTTATTTGTACATGGGTTGCTGGATACCATTGTTGAAAGCTTTATTTTTAGCCCAGACCATTCATCAAGTGTAATTAATATGTCAGGCTTCGGTTTGGAAACCTTGCACTGATAATACTAATTTCTCTGGGCTGTTGGGATTAGCCACATCAATGGTAGCAAAAGAAATGTCAATGATAACACTGAAAATACAATCAAATGGTTCTTCTTCTAGCTCAGTCTCTGGATTTTACAGGCAGTACATAGCAAACCAAGCCAAACAAAAAAAAGCCCAACCCAGTCCCAGCACAATAGCACTTTGCAGGAAGCAATAAAGACTACAGAGTCAAGTAAAAGCATCACAGAGATGGGAGTTAGAAAGGTCAGTATCTCAAAAGAATATAAATAAATCACTGCAAGTGTCAGTACTTACTTTAGTTTTTATTCTTATTCCTGAGATCCTGATACAGAAAGACATAAAATAACTATAAAGGCAAAAAATAACTAATAATGACAGGCTGGGCAGATGGGCAGAGTCCAAGGGCAGGAGATTTAACCCATCCAAGTGCCAGGTTCTGCACATTGGCCACAGCAACCCCATGCAGTGCTACAGGCTGGGGGCAGAGTGGCTGAGAGCAGCCAGGCAGAGAGGGACCTGGGGGTAATGGTTGATAGTAGGCTGAGCATGAGCCAGCAGTGTGCCCAGGCAGCCAAGAGGGCCAATGGCATCCTGGCTTGGATCAGGAACAGTGTGGCCACCAGGAGCAGGGAGGTCATTGTGCCCCTGGTCTCTTCTCCCAGGCAAGCACCAACAGAACAAGAGGACACAGTCTAAAACTACACTGGGGAGTTTTAGGCTGGAGGTTAGGAAGAAGTTCTTCATAGAAAGAATGATTTGCCGTTGGAATATGCTGCCCAGGGAGGTGGTGGAGTCACCATCACTGGAGGTGTTTAGGAAGAGACTGGATGGGGTGCTTGGTGCCATGGTTTAGTTGGACTCGATAATCTCAAAGGCCTCTTCCAACCTGGTTAATCCTATCCTATCCTATCCTATCCTATCCTATCCTATCCTATCCTATCCTATCCTATCCTATCCTATCCTATCCTATCCTATCCTATCCTATCCTATCCTATCCTATCCTATTCTAAATTTTGAGCAAGATCTTGAATACTTTTACCATTATCATGCAAGTCTCATCTGACATTAATTTCCTTGAAGCTGGCAAGCCAAGCCAAACTCTTAAGCCTGTAAGCAATGGAAAGACACCTACCTAACGTCATCAAAAGACTTGGAATTCAGCAGAGTTTTTCAAAAGCTTCCAGACAAACCTGGTCTTGGTTGGTTCATAAATGCTTATTTGTGGGGGAATATAAATAAAACAAAAGTAAAATCCTAAAATGTCTTGTCTTTTCAGAAGTAGGGTTTCCAATAGCACTAACATGAAATATCAGCAGTTAACATTTTCCCTGGTGCCCAAGAAGAGAGAAGGTTGCCACTTTGTTATACTGCTCTCAGAAACTGCAGCTTATTCACATCCTCAGAAGCAATCAATAACTGGGAAAGCATCCTTAGATGTAGCTTCCCCCTTTAGTAAAAGCAGTGTGATCTCTGTGTGGAGCACAGCTAGACAACTAAATCTCACAAAGAAGAAATTATCTCTATTATACTTAGAAGGGCACAATGGCCTCAAAAAAAAAGGAGAATAATGACCCTAAGAAAAGGGAATAATGACCCTAAGAAATCCATCTCTGCAGTCAGGGTGATGTTTTGAAGATCAGAGATTGATGTCCCAGAAGTGGGAAGAAGGGGTGAAGTTATTAGGAACCCTTTCCTTGACATGGTAAGCAGCATTAAACAGGCTCATCCCAGAGCACTTTCTAGCACCAGTGCTCACCTCAGGACAAATCTCATTCTACTCAAGAGAACTCAAAGTGTTCTGCTCATGTGAATTTACTGTGGAAGCACAAGCAGAAAGGGAAGAGTTGCTTTTAAATGCCATTTATTCTTTATCATTTTCTGCAGTAGGTGACACCACAGATGTGGTTTATGGAAAACTGGCTGCCCACAAAGACTTTTGTCTCTGGAGGCAATCCAAACCTGTCTGGATGTGTTTCTGTGTTTCACTCCAGGTGAGACTGCTCTAGCAGCAGGGTTTGAACTCGGTGGTCTTTAGAGGTCAAATCCAACCCTTTCCATTCCAGGTTTCTGTGATTTTTGTGAAAAGCAAAATTTGTTGTTACCTAGTAACAACTTAGGGTGAAGGGACAAGAGTTTCTTTTTCCTCCAGATAACTCCCTTCATGTCATAGTTTCACCAACCACCAATGAATAAAGTCAGTCACAGAACATTTTATATTCTTGTGCAAACATACATTTAAATTCTGTTCTAGCTTGTCTGTAGAACAAATATTTTTCTACCATAGAAATAACAGTTCTGTGGAACCATTAAACAGTACTGCATCAAGAAGAGTGTGGTCAGCAGGAGCAGGGAAGTCATTGTGCCCCTGGACTCAGCACTGGTTAGGCCACACCTTGAGTACTGTGTCCAGTTCTGAGCCCCTCAGTTTAAGGAGGAGGTTGGGACTCTTGAACGTGTCCAGAGAAGGGCAACAAGGCTGGGGAGAGGTCTTGAGCACAGCCCTGTGAGGAGAGGCTGAGGGAGCTGGGGTTGTTTAGCCTGGAGAAGAGGAGGCTCAGGGGAGACCTCATTGCTGTCTACAACTACCTGAAGAGAGGTTGTAGCCAGGTGGGAGTTGGTCTCTTCTCCCAGGCAATCAGCATCCGAACAAGGGGACACAGTCTCAAGCTGCACCAGGGGAGGTTTAGGCTTGAGGTGATGAGAAAGTTCTTGGCCATTGGAATGTGCTGCCCAGGGAGGTGGTGGAGTCACCATCCCAGGTGTTCAAGAGGGGGCTGGACGTGGCACTTGGTGCCATGGTTTAGTAGTCATGAGGTGCTGGGTGACAGGTTGGACTTGATGATCTTTGAGGTCTTTTCCAACCTTATTGATTCTATGATTCTACTATACACTATGAAAAACTATCCCAGTGATGGAGAAATGCATTCTTTCCTGCAGCACCATGTGGTAGCTTGTGGTACTACAAAAGTTGCAATAGAAGACTGGGCCAAATACTTCCACCTTGTAATCTTAGATCTGAAAGCAGACCAAAGGCTAACTCAAAGCCATTTTGAAAACAAGCAGATAGAGTTCATGTTCAAAATACATAGATCTGAGTAATTCTTTAAGGCATGTGAAATGTCATATCACTATTTCTGTCAGTGAAGGGCTCAGTTTTATGGCAAATTCTCTTGAATATCTTCATCAATGACCTGGACAAGGGAGTTGAGTGCACCCAGGGTAAGTCTGTAGATGACACCAGATCAAATGTGAGTGTTGATCACCAGCCTGAACAGCCCCAATGCTGGTACAGGCCAGAATGCTTCTGGCCTTCTTGGCTACCTGAGCATGCTGCTGGCTCATGTTCAGCTGGCTAGTGACCGCCACCCTCAACTTCTTTTCTGCCAAGCAGCCTTCCAGCCACTCTGCCCCAAGCCTGTATCACGGCATGCAGTTGTTGTGACCCATGTACAGGACCCAGCAGCTGGCCTTGTTGAATCTCATACAGCTGAACTCAGCCCATCAATTCAGCTTCTCCATGTCCCCTCTTTCATTGCAAACAAATGCTGTTTGGCTTGTACTCTCTATCACCTGCAGTCATTTCCACTGTGTGCCCATAGGCAAAGAGCCTGGCATCATAATCCCATTAGCTGACCATCATATTTGACATGCAGTATCAACTGCTTGACCAGCCTGTTTTCAGATGCCTCCATCTTCCCAGCAATTAATATGTTGCTATAGTCTTTGGTGCAGAACAGTCTGACACTCCTACTGCTGTCACCTATGAAGGACATTTAAATAAATATGGGGGTGTTAATCTAAACAGTTTTGGCAAGCTAAGCACTACCTAGGTGCTTACTGCCACAAATGCTATGCTGCAAATAACCAGAGCATGTAATCATGAACAAGGTAGGTAAAATAGCAAAGCAGAAATGTGTTCCTGAGTACTTGAATTAGTACACTGGTACTAATACACGTTTTGGGGTGACAAGAAAAACCAGCATGGGGCAGACTTCTTTTTTGATGTCCTTTTCAATTAGTTCCTGCAATGTCCTCTACAAGAGCTAGCAGTAAGGGCTGCCCTCTTCTGCCGGCAAACTTTGGTTTTGCCTGTGGAGCAAATTGCAATTGACAGGTGAGAAAAGGATCCTCACAGCCATTACACATTTGAGTAATTTAATTTTCTGCTGAGTCTTAATTTAGTACTTTAATGGTTACCAGGCCAACACAGCACCTGCTAATTATATACCTGAAATCCCCTTGATAGTAATGAAGCAAGTCTTGCCCCCTGGGTTTATGAGGGCAGCTGACACAAAGACACCAAATGAGTGAGAAAGATGTCAAAGTGACATTGGTTTTGTAAGGCCCTGAACATTATAGCTGCCATTAATTGTTGCATCCACCCTCATTGTTCCAAGCAGCACAAGGAAATTTAAACTATAAAGAGTACACATGAACTAAGCAGCAGGGGCTGCTGGGAATACAGTCATTAAACTATGGAAGAAAGAAGTAGAACTGGTGGAGTCATTGTCTGTGCACTGCACAATCAAGAGAAGATTGTTCTTGTCATGGTCTCTGTCATGCCTGCTGCACTTCACATTTTAAATGTCTGTGGTGTGAGGCTTTCCTTTGGGATTTCATTCCAGGGCCTCAAAAACAGGGCTCTTAAGAACAGTCAAATTGCCAAACCAAGCTGGAATCAAGACAAATGCAAACCCTGGAGGTTGTTTGCTCTTTGGCCTTATATGTGATGCAAATAAATACCTAAACATACTCATCAGTTTGGATGTCTGGAAATCAACAACTTAAAGAGAGGATTTCACAGGTGATTTAAAGAAAGGCAATGCCTGATTTGATGCACTCTCCCTAAAGCAGTTCTGATAGGTATTTAATAGACATACCTCTCACTGTCTTGATACCACTTTCTAATTAAAATCCTTCTATAAAGCTGTTGCAAAACCTCAGTATTTACATTCCCAGCCTTGCTAGAGGGGCACATTGACATTGGCTCATTAGAGCAAAACAGGAGCTTCAGCACAGGAGTCCAGGGCCTGAGCAAGCAGAAAACACTTGTAGAGGAGCTGCCTGGTTGTGGCTTTTCTTGGCTCTTTAGCAGTATTTTGAAGAGATCTGCAAGGTCAGGCATGCTCTAGAGGCAACTCACAGTCAAAATACATAGTATCAGCCTGGCTTTTCAAGGGAAATGAAGATCTATCCCAACCTGTGTAAAGCATGAAGACGTGAACCTTCTTTCTCCAGGTGCCACATCGACTTTTGGTTTTCCTGCTGCCTTAGGCATATGGTGAAACAGACACTGATGTATCCAGGATGAAGCTTGACCAGTGTTTATGAGCTATTCAGCTCATTCCTCTGAACCCTCACCAAATGGTTTTTGAATCCTTATCAAACCTGTGTTCAAGGGCTGAGTGTTCAGTGCTGGCTAGGACTCAGTGCATTACAGGAGAAAGGATTGAGAATACTGAGCAGCTTTTTAACAGTCTAGCCATTTCCTCTTAATTTGAAATCAGAACTCCATCCAAGTTGTGTGTTGTACTAATGAAAGGAAATGTGTATCAACTTTAATTCAGTCACTTCTATATTTGCACTGTCTCAGGGTGCCTTATTTAGCAATTACCCAGTGCTGATAACCCTAATTGAAAAAGTTTACATATTCCTTTTATATTCTCCCTTTGCCATAGTTTCTGGAAAAGCTTATTTCGAAGCAGACCTGCTCCCACTATTGCATTTTATTTGAGTATCTACACTTTAGGGGGGCAGGGGGAGAGAAAGTGGTTTAGAAGCTTAAAAATAGTTGCAATTATTTAAAAGGTAAACATTATGTATGTAAGTACTGTCAGCAGGAATGAACTCCTAACAACTGACATGAATTCTCTTTACTCCTCTATTTTTGTTGATGGTAGGTTGAACATGAGCCTGCAGTGTGCCCAGGTGGCCAGGAGGGCCAATGGCATCCTGGCCTGCATCAGGAACAGTGTGGCCAGCAGGAGCAGGGAGGTCATTCTGCCCCTGTACACTGCACTGGTTAGGCCACACCTTGAGTCCTGTGTCCAGTTCTGGGCTCCTCAGTTTAGGAAGGAAGTTGACGTGCTAGAACATGTCCAGAGAAGGGCAACGAAGTTGGTGAGGAGTTTGGAACACAGCCCTGTGAGGAGAGGCTGAGGGAGCTGGGGTTGCTTAGCCTGGAGAGGAGGAGACTCAGGGGTGACCTTATTGCTCTCTACAACTACCTGAAGGGAGGTTGTAGACAGGCGGCTGTTGGTCGCTTCTCCCAGGCAGCCAGCACCAGAACAAGAGGACACAGTCTCAGGCTGTGCCAGGGGAGGTTTAGGCTGGATGCCAGGAAGAAGTTCTATACAGAGAGAGTGATTGCTCATTGGAATGTGCTGCCTGGGGAGGTGGTGGAGTCACTACCACTGGAGGTGTTCAGGAGGAGACTTGATGGGGTGCTTGGTGCCATGGTTTAGTTGCTTAGGTGGGTTGGATTCGTTGATGGGTTGGACACCATGATCTTGAAGGTCTCTTCCAACCTGGTCTGGTATAGTCTGGTCTGGTCTATTCTATTCTATTCTATTCTATTCTTAAACATCAACAAAAGCTGAGAAGCAGCAGGCATGACAACAGTGAAGCACCTGAACTGAGGCCCTGTGTCTACTGTCAACCTGAGAAACATCAGCTGTGATGCAACCTTGTTCCCTACCTGCATTTGCAAAGAAATTATTCCTAAAGCAGACTTGCATTGCTATTTAATCATGGGTGACAGGTTTCCCCATGATAATAAGCTTCAGACAATTTATGAAAGAAATTCAGCCTCCCTGCTTCTGCATGTACCAAAGATAAGGAGGATTAGAAGCCAGGGGAGAATACTTCCCTCAATGGTGTTATATTGCACAGCTAATTAAACCTGACAGATTTCTTTGTCTTTATCCACTGGCATCAAGGCTTGCAGCCAAACTTTCAGGCAAGGATGCTAAATGAAAAGCTACTACACACACATTTCAAACAGAAGTAACCCTAACTGTCCAAGTCATTGAATATTTGCTATTTTGGGACCTTGCAGCTGAGAGTTTTAAGTTGCTGGAAAAGTTTTCCAGGAGAAGGCTCTGTACAGTCCTTATCAGAAAGAAGAGGGTTGTGGGTGTGTGCTTGGTATTATCTTATCCCTCTTTACACATAAGATCTGGGAGGAGGAGACTTGATGGGGTGCTTGGTGCCATGGGTTAGCTGTTTGGGTGGGTTGGATTGGTCGATGGGTTGGATGCGATGATCTTGAAGGTCTCTTCCAACTTGGTCTGGTTTATTTTAAATAAAGGTTTATTCTAAGTAAATTGGCATCTTCAAATGGAGGAAAGGTTGCAAGCAACAGAGAAAAAGAAACCAAAACAACAAAGTATCAAAAAAACAAACATAGATTTGTGTTGAGGGACTGGATTTAGGCAGACGGACACACAGCTGTGCATCCTCCACGAGCGTGAAACAAATCCAGGGGGGGAAATATGCCACATATTTTGTACAGTCCACAAAAAGACTTTCCACACAATCATTGAGCCTGGAGAGAAAGTTACCTGCAAAATGTTCATAATAGTGATCAGGAGATGCAGGGAAGAGCTCAGCAAGAGCAGCTGGTGCCAATAGCATGTGCAAATCCAGGAAATTAATTTCTGTCCTACTAATGCAAGTGAGAAGGAGACAAAGACAGAACCTAATCTGGTATAAAATCTGGCAGGTAACCTTTTGCAGACATTATTTACATGGAATAAGGAGAAGTAATAGAAGAAGTTTGTTGATCCCTAATGTTCAGCAAATATATTCAGACCCTCACTTAAAAACATATTTGATCTAAACAGAAAAGCTTGCATAAGAAGTGATCATACTCCTATAGAACTAAACTGTACATGAGACCTGTTAAACAAAACTGAGGGAAGCTGCCAGATTGCTTGATGTTTAAATTAAAGCTGTGTGCTTAGAGTATAAAACTATTCCTATCATTTGAAAACTAGATACATGACAATGTTTCAGTAACTGCATGGTAGAGCAGGCAACTCTCAGAGAAAAGGTGGTGTCTTTCTGAATTACTCATTTAGTATCATAGAATCAGTCAGGGTTGGAAGGGACCACAAGGATCATCTAGTTCCAGCCCCCCTGCCATGGCCAGGGACACCCCACACTAGATCAGCCTGGCCAGAGCCTCATCCAGCCTGCACTTAAACACCTCCAGGGATGGTGCCTCAACCACCTCCCTGGACAACCCATTCCAGGGCTTCACCACTCTCACTCTTCCTTCTAGGAAGGGGTTGGTCTCTTCTCCCTAGCAACCAGCACCAGAACAAGAGGACACAGTCTCAAGTTGCACCAGGAGAAGTTTAGGCTGAATGTGAGGAGAAAGTTCTTCACTGAGAGAGTCATTGGTCGTTGGAATGTGCTGCCCAGGAAGGTGGTGGAGTCACCGTCCCTGGAGGTGTTCAAGAAGGGATTGGACGTGGCACTTGATGCCATGGTCTAGGCATGAGGTCTGTGGTGACAGGTTGGACTCGATGATCTTTGAGGTCTCTTCCAACTTTGGTGATACTGTGATGCAGTGATTCTATCATGTCAAGGAACACCACCACAGATCCTGTTTAAACTAAACTTATCACTACAGCTTTAAAAGGTATGTGAAAGCAGGTATGTCTGCTAGCACTGGACTTGAAGTGGTGCAGTAAAACAAATCTGAATAAAGAGCAGTTCTTAGCTGAATTTGTTGGGTGACTGTAAAATTAGAGCGATGAATTAGCTGTTCCTTCACATACGCTTGTCAACTAATGCTTAGTATAAATATTTATCAAGAAGCTGAGCCCACATATGGCACTTGAACAGCTATATTTTGGCATCCTTGCTTGTGCCCTGCACTGGAACATGTGAATTTCTGTAAATTATTGTGGTGACAGACACAAGGTAAAGTTTTTCAAACCTTATAAGCTTAACTTCAGGTTTGCCATTGCAGGGGAGGTTTGCCCTGCAAATCAGTCAGAGAGGTTGCTCCAGTGGTGTTTCAGGTCTCCCAGCAGCAGAGCCCCCAGATGAAGTCTGCAGCCCCTGGGGCAGCTTGGCAACTAACTGGGCTGCTCCCTTATTTTGCTCTGCTTCAGCCGTGCTCAACCACGGTTTTGCTCAGAGCAGAAGCAAGCTGAAGTGCGCAACTGCAGAACTGACTTGTTCTAAAAGCATCCCCTTAATGTCTGCTTCCTTTTTCTACAGGGGAACTTGCTCTGGGTGCTTGACTTGCGTTTTTACAGTGCTGATTCATCCTAACATATAGAGAGGGAGGTCTGGTCCCCCTGCATCTCATCACACCAGGACTCATGCTGGCTGTAGCCGACTGGCATGGCAGGCAAGCCCACTAAGGTGGGACATTTGCTGGGATGAGACATCTTGTCTGTGTAGATGTGCCAAGCTCTGGCCCCTTCATGCAAGACACCATCAGGAATGCTACCCAAACAACATGCTGTTACATTGATGGTTAGTAACAAGAAAATTGTTAAAAATACTCAATGACTGCATCCAGCATCTCCTTGCACAGGGTAGCATCCCCTTCCCAGTGCCCTAAGGGGGCCCAAGGCCACAGCTGCTGGTCACACCTTTCAGGAGCCTGACCAGCTCCACACAGTGCCAGGGGGCAGCAGGTCAGGGTTCCTGGCAAGGGAGATGGGGAGGTCTCCACAGGCATCAGGGCAGGGCCTGGCAGCCAGGGCTCATTTCACAGCTCTGGCCAAGAGCAGGGCAGGCCAGGGGGCAGCCCAAGACCTGGGCATTTCATGCCTCCCCAGGAGAAAGGCCAGGCCAGGTGTGAGGCCACAGCGGTCCTGTTTTGGCAGCCCATGACCAGGCAGGGCAGGACTGTAGGGAGGTGGAGCAAGCACCTCTGTGGTGTCATTGGAGTCTGGGGCTGGACCCGCAGGCTGGTACCAGTTGGGCCTGTGAGGGCTGCTGGTGCCTGCAGACCGTGGCATTACACCCTGGTGCTCACACTGGGTGGGCCTGTAGGGCTCTCAGAGCCAAAAGATGGCTTGTGCATCAAGTCTTGTAGTCTCTTTTGCCCCATTTGTCTCCTTCTCATTTCCTACATGGTGCCTAGGAGCTATTAATAATGTCCTTTTCCATCCCTCTGAGCCCTCTCCCTGTACTTCTCACTTGGCAGCTTTGTCTGCAGCCCGGAGGTTAACCTGTCATCACTTCTCCTGGAGTACCCATGTAGGGCAGCAGCAGGAGCTGCCAAAAAAATCCTGGAGCCCAACACTGAGAGGACTGTCTAGGAGCCTCTTGTCGTGGCTCTCTAAGAATAAAGGGCTCACCTGCACCAGAGATGCATTACATTAGATTTGTTTGTGGTGTGGTGGAGTAAAGATGTACCTATGAACTCTGGAAGGCAAAAGCAGGATAGCCTTCAATAGGCTTTTTAAAGATTAGATAACAATCTTAACACTGCATTTGTCATCATGAAGGGAAAAATGTCAGCACAAATGCAGGAAATTACTGGAGCAACAAAATACTAGAACCATTCTTTTGATTGCTACCTGGATTACATGAAATGTCAAAATATTCCTTTTCAGCTTTTATGTCTTCCAGCATTTAGATATGTTATTTAACACTGTAGAAATGTTGGGTAGCTTTTTCTGGCATTTAACCTGCAATAAAAACAAGGACAAATAAGGATTAAATGGAAAGGAACATGATTGCTATCTGTGCCATTTAAGAGTCCACAGCTCTACCAAAAGCTGAAGGTAGAACGCTTCAGTTGTGACAGCATAGCCTGGAACAAAAAGCAATGAGTTCCCCTTAAATAATGACTGAACTTCTCTGCAGAGCTCATAATAACATGCCTTGTTTTCCTGTACTGTGAATACTGTGTGCAGCAGTATCTAGTGGCTGGGGCACATGCCCCCTTTGTAAAGGTGACCATGTTTGAAGAAGACACCATTTTCTATTGTTCATTCTCAGAATTAGAACTCCATAACCTTCTACTTCACTAACAGTTTCAAAAGGTGTCATTAAAAAGGGATCTATTCATGTTGCACGTGCATATTCAGTCGAATTCGCTGCATTCCTTTAGTCTTACTGTGAGAGACTAAAGCTTGTCTTTCCTGGTGTGACTCAACAAAGATAAAATCACTTGCTGCTTGCCCAGACAATAGCTGACATGTTGGGCAGAGCCACTGGAACGACTCTTGGAAGGTGCTCACTGGACCACAGCTGGGCTCACAACAATGGACCGAGGCCACCTTCGGGAATATGCCTAAAACAAGATAATCTCCACCCATCAAGTACCCTGGAAAGGGAGGATGGTGAGACAATGGATTCACCACCTGTTTCCTGATGTGTAATGAGTGTGTGGGCAGGTAGATGGAGAAAAAGGAGGCCAGCTCCCCCCCACCCCGCATCCAGACCCCTGCCCAAACACACAGGAATACACAGAAAAATCCTGGGGAATGATACCTGGATGCTTACCTAAGGATGATTTCCTGGCTCCTGAATTCCCATGGGACAATACTTGGACACATAGCTAAGGACTAAAGAACTGTATAAAAAACTTAAGCAAGTACTGGCTCAGCAGAAGAAAAACAGAACCGAAAACACAGATGAAGGAAAACACAGGAGAAGGACAATGCCGCTGAGAAAGAAAGCACGAGAGAAGGAAAAGCCTGGGACAAGGCTGCTCCAGAGAAAAGAGGCTGTGGAGTCTGGAAGAAGCAGACTGAACCCTCTCTCTGTGTCCTAAGTTGCACCTTCTGCAACTCATGGAGCTGAAGAAGCTGCCCAGAGGACCACATCTCTTCTCCAGTCAAAGCCTCAGCACCCTTCCTCTACAGACCCACCAACTCCTGAAGCACCTTTCCGCCACAGACTCAAACTGTCTCGGGAGGGTGAAGGGTGTGGTAATATAATTCCTTTCCTCTTCTCTCTCTCTCTCTCTTCTCTCTCTCTATTTTCTCTATCTGCCCTTCTGATCCATCCACTTCATTTATGTAATAAATAGTCTAGCTGTTGATATTTTGGCCTCGTTTGTGCCTCTAATCTCACAACACAGGAACATTCAAAAGAACTGAGGCTCTTTCCCTCTCTGGACTGAGACACTTGCTTCATTTCCTTTTTATAGCCCTAGCTCCAATGGTGTCTTGCAGCTGTCAGAAACATCCTTGTATGTTATGCCAATCTCCTAGTAGTGGAGATGAAAATTGCCTCTATTGAAGCTCCTGCTCAGTCAGTGCTGCTAGGGCAGAGTCTCTGTGTCCTCTTGAAGTAGTTTTGACTATACTGATTTCATAGATCAGTATAATCCAGGGAAATAAACTTTGCAATATGTTTTTTTGTCTTAAAAGATAATGAGACACCAGAAATCTGGAGTGTGGGCTGTAGAAGAGGGCTCCTTTTGCCCAAGGACTAGTGTGTTAATTAAAATGAGGCTAACACAACATACAGTTGATTCTCTTTACAATATGTTTTTGCCTCTCTGCTGTAGGATCTGTTTTCACAGAAGCAGCTATTTATGAACCAAGTTGCCATCTTCTGTCAGGCAATCGATGACACTATTCCCATCCTCTGATGACTGCTAGCTCTGATTACAGAAATGACAGTTTGTCTCAGGATAGTCATTCAGAAGTTTTCATTAAAATGTGTTCTTTACTTTGATCCCCCTTTCATCTTGTTGCACCAAAACCTTTCCCATCTTCAGGGGAAGTCCTAATTGCTAGCTGTGCTATTCACTCAACTGAAAAATAACCTCTGCTCCCTGCTTGCTTCCTATTTTGACAAGCATGAGCAGAACACTGGGAACACTTCAGCAACTGTTCTTGCCTATGCAATGCTTCTCAAAAGGAGTAAAGAAGTCCTGCTTTGAGTTCTCCTTTTCAGTAGACTTCAGACTGGCAATTGCATACAGTTGTTGTTTATAGCAGAGCTTTACATTCCTTTGTCCCTTGACATTCTGATCCTAGACTGCAGTGGATGCATAACTCTGTACAAGCAGGTAAAGCATAATGATAGACAGCCCCTGCTGAACAAGCATTACAGGAGACATGAAATGTGCCTGATTTTTCCTGGCTTCAATATAATTCCTCACACCACTTTATTTCTGTGATTTGCATGTGGGAAGCTACCACCAAGGAAGCAGTCATTTGATGTGTCTTTGACAAAGTCCAGTAGCTAGAAAGTGGGCAGTCACAATCACTCAAGAAGAACCCCAAGGTTTTTTGTGAGATGTGATGGCCAGAACAGGCAAAGGTAAATAACTTCCCCTGCAAATATGTCTTTCCAGCATTACTTCAGTTCAAAGCTACTTTTTCTAAGAGGGAGCAGGAAAAGTGACCTTTGAGAGTAGCTATAAAAAGCTGCATTCTGGCTCCAAGGCGAAGAATGTCATAAGGAAAACCCAAGTGCTCACCTGCCTACCCTCTGTGCAAAGAGGGCAAGTCAGTGACCATTAGCCTGCTGCTCCCTTTCAGATCAAGCACTGGAAGCAACTGAGAAAGCGTTTTCAGGGCAGTTAGAGAAAGGAACAGAAGTTGCAAATATGTACTAGAGGAAGGGAAAGAACTTGAGCCCGCAAAATACATTCAATTTAGACCACAAAGCACAGTCTGCCATTTGGCTCACTTTAATTCCAGGTAAGGGAAATCTTACTCTTAAAACTGGGCTTTCTCTTAGCCAGTTCAAAGTGTAACTGCTCAACTAAGACAGCTGGTCTGCAGAGCTAGCAGAAGGAGCCAGGGAGCTGCACAGTTTCCCTATGTTCCATGAGGCGGTAGTTGGAACTCTCCTTAGCAGCTTGGATCCCCACAAGTCCATGGGACCAGATGGGATTCATCCTAGGGTGCTGAGAGAGCTGGCAGATGAGCTGGCCAAGCCACTCTCCATAATTTTCCAGCAGTCCTGGCTCACTGGCGAGGTCCCAGAGGACTGGAAGCTGGCCAACGTGGTGCCCATCCATAAGAAGGGCCGGTTGGATGAGCCAGGGAATTACAGGCCTGTCAGCCTGACCTCAGTGCCAGGCAAGATCATGGAACAGGTCATCCTGAGTTCAATAACACAACACTTACAGGATGGCCAAGGGATCAGGCCTAGCCAGCATGGATTTAGGAAGGGCAGGTCCTGCCTGACCAACCTGATCTCCTTCTATGATCAGGTGACCCGCCTGGTGGATGTGGGGAGGCCTGTTGATGTAGTCTACCTGGACCTCAGCAAGGCCTTTGACACCGTCCCCCATAGCAAACTGCTGGCCAAGCTGTCAGCCCATGGCTTGGACAGGAGCACACTGCGATGGGTTAGGAACTGGCTGGAGGGCCGAGCCCAGAGAGTGGTGGTGAATGGTGCCACATCCAGCTGGCAACCAGTCACTAGTGGTGTGCCCCAAGGATCAGTGCTGGGCCCTGTGCTCTTTAACATCTTTATTGATGATCTGGATGAGGGCATTGAGTCCATCATCAGTAAATTTGCTGACGACACCAAGCTGGGGGCAAGAGTTGATCTGCTGGAGGGTAGAGAGGCTCTGCAGAGAGACCTTGACAGGCTGGACAGATGGGCAGAATCCAACGGCATGAGATTTAACACATCCAAATGCCGGGTTCTGCACATTGGCCACAACAACCCCATGCAGTGCTACAGGCTGGGGTCAGAGTGGCTAGAGAGCAGCCAGGCAGAGAGGGATCTGGGGGTGCTGGTTGATGGTAGGCTTAACATGAGCCTGCAGTGTGCCCAGGCAGCCAAGAGGGCCAATGGCATCCTGGCCTGCATCAAGAACAGTGTGGCCAGCAGGAGCAGGGAGGTCATTCTGCCCCTGTACACTGCACTGGTTAGGCCACACCTGGAGTACTGTGTCCAGTTCTGGGCCCCTCAGTTTAGGAAGGAGGTTGACTTGCTGGAACGAGTCCAGAGAAGAGCAACAAAGTTGGTGAGGGGTTTGGAACACAAGCCCTATGAGGAGAGGCTGAGGGAGCTGGGGTTGCTCAGCCTGGAGAAGAGGAGACTCAGGGGTGACCTTATTGCTCTCTACAACTACCTGAAGGGAGGTTGTAGACAGGCGGATGATGGTCTCTTCTCCCAGGCACCCAGTACCAGAACAAGAGGACACAGTCTCAAGCTGCGCCAGGGGAGGTTCAGGTTGGATGTTAGGAAGAAGTTCTATACAGAAAGAGTGATTGCGCTATGGAACGGGTTGCCCGGGGAGGTGGTGGAGTCGCCGTCATTGAAGGTGTTCAGAAGGAGACTTGACAGGGTGCTTGGTGCCATGGGTTAGCTGTTTGGGTGGGTTGGATTGGTTGATGGGTTGGACACGATGATCTTGGAGGTCTCTTCCAACCTGGTTTGGTTTATTCTAATAAAGGTTTATTCTAAAGCATGCAAGCATGTCTCTTCTACTTTCTGGATCTTCTTTCATTTGCAGATCTACAGATGTTGTTTTATAGCTTGTCTGTCAACAGAGTTGTTGTCTCTGAAGGCTTTAAAAACCTGCCTGGATGCACTCCTGTGTTGTGGACTACCCTGGGTGATCCTGCAGAGGGGTTGGACTCAATGACTTCTTGAGGTCCCTTCCAACCTCTAATGTACTGTGCTACTGTGTGATAGAATAGAATAGAGTAGAGTAGAGTAGAGTAGAATAGAATAAACCAGGTTGGAAAAGACCTTTGAGATCATCAAGTCCAACCTATCACCCAACATCATCTAATCAACTAAACCATGGCACCAAGCCCCCCCCGCCCCATCCAGTCTCTTCTTAAACACCTCCAGTGATGGTGACTCCACCACCTCCCTGGGCAGCACATTCCAATGGCCAATCTCTCTTTCTGTGAAGAACTTCTTCCTAACCTCCAGCCTAAACCTCCCCTGGCACAGCCTGAGACTGTGTCCCTTTGTTCTGGTGGTGGTTGTCTGATGCATCTGAATACAAGATAAAATTGATAATTTGCATGAATCTTGGAGTAGAATTTCCAGTCACTTTTAAGGACAGTAATTTTTTACCCATCAGCTTTTATGATAATGCCATAGGGATACCCAAAGGTTGAACTTGACAGTTGTCATGGTTTAGAGCAGGACAGATGGCTCTTTGAGCATCACAAGTCTGATACAATGAATTAAAAGTTACTCTATTGATTTTCACAAACATTTTTTAATGCACCTGCACAAAATGGCATTTATTTATCCATTGATAAGTGTCCATTGATAAAACTGAAGAGCATCAGAAGCCTGTTGGTGACTGGGAATGCCTGCCTTTTTAGCATTTATGCAACACACTTGCTTTGGGAGCTTTTGGCCATCTAGTGGCGTGGTCTTTACATCTGACTAGTGCAATACTCCTTCTTAACCTAATTTGACATCACTGAGTGGTTTGTGTTTGATCTTTAGAGACAATCACCCTTCTGGGACTATTTCGTTTGACGTCTCCTGGCAATGGAAAACAAACCCAGTCTTTGGTAGTATAAAAGATGTCTAAAATGGGTTTTCCTTGTTTACAGAAAAGAAAGCAGCTTTCTGTGATTTCCAACAGAACATTCAAACATCAGAGATCTACAAACAGTGATCAGTTTGGTTTGTCTTAGGCATTTATGTGGGTTGGCCTTGCTGAAAGCAACGCTAATCAGCATATGAGTCTCTCTTGTGAATTCCATTAGGACTGAAACTTATTTGTACAATACCTGGTGTCAGGCCTGTAAAAATCCTAATTTTGGCCTCATTTTACATAGCCTACTTTTGGTTCCTGTTGCACATGTGTGTCAAAGATGTGTGTCTTACAGAAGAAACAGAACCACACCTACTGTATGTGCACTTTGTGAATAGGTAGAAAGATATGAGACTGAAGGACATATATGCAGGTGAATGGAGTTAGAAGCATTTTTAAGAGTAAGGATCAAAATCAGCAGCAGATTTCTCAGAAGACACTAAAGATTTGGCCTCTGAAATTCACAGCATCTCCAAGTCACCAAATGGACAAAAGAAAGTTTCTTTACACAAGTCCTGAGCTGGATGGAAATGCTGTTACATCCGTGTGGTCTCACTGCTGTGCTCCAGTGAATGTATATATTCAATATTCAACCTATATATTATCCTGGATGTTATCATGGCTCCACAGCTCCCAGACTGGGGCTGATTCATGTCCAATCAGCCTGAGGTGTTTCCTCAGGCACCTTCAACATGTGTCAGTCTAGCAATCCAACTTCATTAATCATCTTTTAGAACTTGCCCATGCAGTGAAAATCTCTCAAACCACAGAGGAGCCATTTGTCAGTGGCTGAATAAATGTACATTGCTCAATGTTCAATGAATCCTATAGGATAACACAGACTCTGAGAAGGAAATTCCCACAATTAGAAAATAAAACAGGCAAGGCAAGGGAAAAAAAGAAAAGGAAAAAAAGGCCAAGCTTCAGTAAAACTGATTGCTGTTAAAACTGAAAGATTGGCTGGGTATCTGAACCACTGTGCATCTTAAAAGACCATGCTGAAAAGGGTAGTCAGAGAGAAACTTCTAAAGCATCAGAATGATCTGCCATTTCCCAGCAAGCCTCCTCAAGGCTTCAAGTACACCAATGCAATCTGTAATGCAATGTCCAGGGCTGGCAGCACAAGAGCTTGATTATCTTGGTTGCTAAAACAAAAAGCCAAAGGATGTGAAAGACATGAGAAGGTTATCCACCCAGGAATCTGAAAGATTAACTTCTCAGATGCAGTTTCATTTTGCTTCTTGTGTTTTCCCAAGGCCAGTAAATTTCTGTGGGTCTGGGGTTTTTTTTTTTTGCCCCTAGAACTATTGTCTGGGCTAACTGCATCTTTGCTTTCTCATTTCATTTTCATCTTCTATGTTGCTAAGAGGTTTCCATGGCAATTCTAATATTGGATTAAGGAAGATGTACTACTGAGGCTAATGCATCCACTCTGGTGGTGCCTAAGCCAGCATGTGTAGCTCTGCTGTTTATGAATGGCACAGTTGTGTTAAGAACTCTCAGCAACTGAAGCTGATAATGAAAGGTAACACAGCAAAATTACATATCAGCAGGCTGTAGGTGAAAAAGCAAAATGCAGCAGCTTTTATGCTCTGCAAACACAGATTAATTGATTTTGGTGGAACTGCACTAATTTCTACCATTTGAGAACTTAGTTCCAACAAACTGCACTTGCCACACTCGTTCCATGAATACAGCAATGCAGTTAGGATTGCCTGCATTGAAAACACCACTGCTGGCTGATGTCAGAATATGTTAACTCAGTTCCTCTGTACCATAGCACTGGAAGCTTTCTGAATAGTATTCTCTCTCTTTATAACACCCAATATTCAGACTTTCCTGCATGGCCTCTAAATGTGACTTGCAAGCAGTTACAAACAGCTCAGTAATTGCAGGTCTGCTACAGTAGCTCTATGCCTTGGGCAGAAGTAATAATTTGCACAAGGATTAAACAAATTACTATACAGCTGTCAATTAAATCCAGAAAGAGTAGTACAATGCAAACAGTTGTCTCTTTGTGCTTAGAGGTTAATTCATTATTCAAATGATATTGATTCAGCCTCTAAAGATGTTGCTTGGGCAGTGTAGACCAGTAGGTAGGTTTCTGTGGAATAAAAACCACCTCCCACGAGTGGCTGGCACCACACTTCAGGCTGCAGGGACAGTGTCTTGTAATTCAACCTTCATGTTCAGTGTGAGCTCTCTTGAAGGAAAGATCAGTGGGGCTGTTTCTCTTTCTGGTAGACAGCTGATTATCAGAAACTGAAATAAGGCCAGAGATCTAGTTCTCTCTGGCCAGTAAACGTCTTTGCAATAGTCACTGCAGGCACTGCCCAAGGTCAGAAGAGACTAGGCCAAGAAACTGTTAATATTTTGGGGTTACAAACTAATATAATCCACAAATGGGAACAGTGCTATAGGTTTGGTAAGGCTCTATCTAAACAAGCCAGTTCTGGCTGACAGCATACAGACAGTCCAGGGACAGAAACATGTTTAAATGCTGGTTAAATGTACTATGATTTGAAAACCTGCAAGTTTTCAAGTTTCCCTTCTGTTCTGTGTTTGAAGTCTTATTGAAACACAAAAAAATATAATACCTAGGCTTTTAGCTTAGCTTTTCAACCCATCTAACTATTTGTTTGTAGGCAATCTGACACTTGCCAGAGTGAGATTAAGGCTTGTCCAGGTGATGGGCTCCCAGTTTTATCTTCCTACCAATTATGGAAGTGCAAGCACAATGCTTGGGCTTCAGTTTGGATTTGCTTTTTTCCCATTTCTACTCTAAAACCCAAAGCCATGCAGCTGGAGAGGCAGCTCTCTACAGAGATGACCAGCGGGTTTCCTGGGAAATGTTTGGAGCCATAGCTCAACCTTCTGGACCAAAGCGAAATTACACTGCACCAGGAGGATGAGGAGGGGTGAGAAAACGGTCTGCATGCACCTAAACAACTACAATTCTTCTCTTGCATAACGCATTTGCTTTCAGGATTCGCTATTTAACTTTTTGGGGCTATGTGACATAAGAGTTGAGATCTTCAGAGGCTTCTCCCTTACTGACAATCCCCGCTGGAACTAGGCAGGCTGTGACACAAACCAGCCTTCCTCTGCTGCAGGAACTCAGTGAGGGGCACAGGTGTGTTACAGACCTACTCTGGTGTTAATCTTTGAAGTTTCTGGTAATGGCTGCTACAGATGAGGTTAGTGGCCCTAATTTCCTAACGAATAATAAACATAAAAACAAAACCAAAACCCAGTGTGACACAAGGGCAACAATGTCAGCAGCATCCAACTGAGTTAGGCACCTCTAAACATTAGGTACAGTAACACTAAGTTTCTATACAGGCAGCAACAGCTGAGAATCTAAATGTCCTCTTTTGGACTTATGCAGCACACTGCTTTACAGCAGTCCTTTAAAACTTTGCTGACTTGCTTTAGTTCTGTTTCTGTGCTGGCTTTTGGAAAAGCTTCATATTCCAAGAGGGCCAATGGCATCCTGGCCTGCATCAGGAACAGTGTGGCCAGCAGGAGCAGGGAGGTTATTCTGCCCCTGTACATTGCGCTGATTAGACCACACCTTGAGTCCTGTGTCCAGTTCTGGGCCCCTCAGTTTAGGAAGGAGGTTGACTTGCTGGAGCGCGTCCAGAGAAGGGCAACAAAGTTGGTGAGGGGTTTGGATCACAGCCCTGTGAGGAGAGGCTGAGGGAGCTGGGGTTGCTTAGCCTGGAGAGGAGGAGACTCAGGGGAAACCTTATTGCTCTCTACAACTACCTTAAGGGAGGTAGTAGACAGATGGAGGTTGGTCTCTTCTCCCAGGCAGCCAGCACCAGAACAAGAGGACACAGTCTCAGGCTGCACCAGGGGAGGTTTAAGCTTGAGGTTAGGAAGAAGTTCTACACAGAGAGAGTGATTGCCCATTGGAATGGGCTGCCTGGGGAGGTGGTGGAGTCGCCATCTTTGGAGGTGTTCAGGAGGAGAATTTCTAGGGTGCTTGGTGCCATGGGTTAGTTGATTAGGTCTTTTCCAACCTGGTTAATTCTATTTTATTATTTTTTTTCCCTACAGTATTGTTCTCAAGCTTCTGCCATTCTGGAGACTGGGCCTTTGAGAAAATCCACTGAGGATTCATCTTACGGTAGAGTAAAAATCAAAGTGTGGCTATTTCTATGGCTTGGAGCTATTCTTGAATTGGGATGAGCATCAAAGGAAAGCAATGCATAGGCCTCTGAAGTGAAGCATTTGCTGGTTTATGTGGTGTCTCTGCTGGACCAAGCTGTCCCCTGGTCTAGAAAAGATGCATTTTAATTTTCCTTCTAACTCATTCCAGTCCTTTGATGCAGTGGCCAAACTGAGGCTCATTCCCAAAGAGTGAAATTCTGGCCCTCTAAAGACTGTAACAACATTCATATACATAGCACTGAGACCTGCAAGACAGGATTCTCTTGAGGGAAATCTCTTTGGCTTTTTCCTCATACCATATTTGCTTCTCCTTCTAACAATGGCACTGGAGCAATACCGCACATAGTGTGTGACTGGCCTCTGCCCATTTCAACTGTAGCCTGCTTGAAGTGTCATAAAGCAGCCTTTAAAATACCTAGAGGATGATCTAGTAAATGTTAATTACCTTTTTTTTTTGATCACTCAAATTTGAAATGAAGACCCAATAAAATGCCAGCCATGGCAAGCTGTTTTTCAATTTTATCCCAAAATATTGGAACTCTGGGTTCTCAGCTCAAGTTTTCTCCTTGTCTTGAAACTGGGAATTTCAATGTGGAAAATAGTGGAGCAACATGGAGCAAAACACTTTCTGCCTGTGCTTCTCCCAAGCTCAGTGGCAGCAATTGAAAAGAGCAA
The DNA here is from genome assembly GCF_026170545.1 of Melanerpes formicivorus. Lineage (NCBI taxonomy): Eukaryota > Metazoa > Chordata > Aves > Piciformes > Picidae > Melanerpes > Melanerpes formicivorus. The sequence goes on along the minus strand of NW_027142355.1, from coordinate 41,264,959 downwards.
TGTCATGTTGGAAATAGTCTATTAGACTGGAAACTAATTTTCTGATTGCCATGGAAGCTAATTACAGGAAAGGACTGTTCTGGTTTACTTGGTTGTGCAGAACTCTGGATAGCTTTAAAACAATAATGATAACTTAAGAGTGAATGCATAATGCCACTTATGGCCACAGACCTGTAAAGATCTCAGGATGAGAACATAAATATAAACTGAAATGTGTGGGAAACTAAGATCTCAGTATGCAAGCTTAGAAAAGAGGGGAAAATACTGACACAATAATCTGAGGTACTGATAGGACATAGCACTGTATATTTTAACAACTGCATGCATACAATAGGATTACCAAGAGAGGAAAAACACAGGTCTTTTGTTACCAAAATCACTGAATATTGCAGGATTTACATGAGAGCATGAGAGAGGTTTGGCACTTCTGGAAGCAAACAAATTCCCAATGGTTTTGGGGGGTTTGTAGTCAAAAGCATTCCAGCAAGAGTTAAGCTTCTGATCAAATTTGGGAGCCTGGGACTTGTTACTGTGGTTCTTTTAGATTTATTCTAAACTGGGAGCATTTCAAGTGGAGATGGAAGCAAAAGTGAAATCAGCATTGTCTGGTGGGCATTTTGACCACAATGAAAGGTGAAGTATGAAGTGTTCAAGAGGAGACTTGACAGGGTGCTTGGTTACATGGGTTAGTTGATTAGGTGGTGTTGGGTGATAGGTTGGATGTGATGACCTTGAAGGTCTCTCCTCTCCTCTCCTCTCCTCTCCTCTCCTCTCCTCTCCTCTCCTCTCCTCTCCTCTCCTCTCCTCTCCTCTCCTCTCCTCTCCTCTCCTCTCCTCTCCTCTCCTCTCCTCTCCTCTCCTCTCCTCTCCTCTCCTCTCCTCTCCTCTCCTCTCCTCTCCTCTCCTCTCCTCTCCTCTCCTCTCCTCTCCTCTCCTCTCCTCTCCTCTCCTCTCCTCTCCTTGAGTCTCCTCTCCTCTCCTCTCCTTGAGTCTCCTCTCCTCTCCTCTCCTTGAGTCTCCTCTCCTCTCCTTGAGTCTCCTCTCCTCTCCTCTCCTTGAGTCTCCTCTCCTTGAGTCTCCTCTCCTCTCCTCTCCTTGAGTCTCCTCTCCTTGAGTCTCCTCTCCTTGAGTCTCCTCTCCTTGAGTCTCCTCTCCTCTCCTTGAGTCTCCTCTCCTCTCCTTGAGTCTCCTCTCCTCTCCTCTCCTTGAGTCTCCTCTCCTCTCCTTGAGTCTCCTCTCCTTGAGTCTCCTCTCCTTGAGTCTCCTCTCCTTGAGTCTCCTCTCCTCTCCTTGAGTCTCCTCTCCTCTCCTCTCCTTGAGTCTCCTCTCCTTGAGTCTCCTCTCCTTGAGTCTCCTCTCCTTGAGTCTCCTCTCCTCTCCTTGAGTCTCCTCTCCTTGAGTCTCCTCTCCTTGAGTCTCCTCTCCTCTCCTCTCCTTGAGTCTCCTCTCCTTGAGTCTCCTCTCCTCTCCTCTCCTCTCCTCTCCTCTCCTCTCCTCTCCTCTCCTCTCCTCTCCTCTCCTCTCCTCTCCTCTCCTCTCCTCTCCTCTCCTCTCCTCTCCTCTCCTCTCCTCTCCTCTCCTCTCCTCTCCTCTCCTCTCCTCTCCTCTCCTCTCCTCTCCGAACCTCTCCTCTCCTCTCCTCTCCGAACCTCTCCTCTCCTCTCCTCTCCGAACCTCTCCTCTCCGAACCTCTCCTCTCCGAACCTCTCCTCTCCGAACCTCTCCTCTCCGAACCTCTCCTCTCCTCTCCTCTCCGAACCTCTCCTCTCCGAACCTCTCCTCTCCTCTCCTCTCCTCTATGTTTTTGTGATGCTTCCTCTCCATGTCAGTTAGCAGGATTTCACAAACTGGTAAGAACAACTGAACAAAGGAGGTTTGGGGGAAAACTCTGTGATGGGAATCATGCTCTTAGAAAGATTCATCCTGACCTCAGACCAGCTCGAGTTTGTGATGAAAGTCTTGAAAAACTCCTTTGCATCATCTAAGAATGACAGGAATTCAGCTTCCATGTGGTCCTGGGTAGCCTGATATATTTGGAAGTGTCCCTGCTCACCGCAGAGGTTAGACAAGATGATCTTTGAGGGTCCCTTTCAATCCATTGTGATCTGTGAATCTGAAATGCCTGATCAACCAGGAAGGGCTAGAGGAAGGTATGGGAGTTGAATTGTGCTATTATGCACAGAGACATGGAATGCAATTCTCCTGGGAGGGGGGGAGGCTTTCATTTGTTTCCAATGAATTTTGAGCAGGTTGTTTTGAAGCAGCTGTAAGATTGCCTGGGGTGTCTCTTTGTTTCAATATTGCTGCAACGTAAGCACCTCACATTAGAACTGAAAGTGACCCTCTGCTGTTGGAGAGTCAATGACTGGAATAGGAAATCAGAGAGTTCCCCTCTCTACTAGCTAGGAAATATGCTTTCTCACTTAGAGGAAACAGAAGGAGGGAATCAGGTTTCCATAGTGATCAATGAGGAAAAGACCTGGTTACCTGGATACAAGACTGCTTCCATAGGCAGAAAAACTCTTCTCGTATCTGTTTATTGATGAGAGATCAAAGTCAGCTCTTCACTCACACAGGAGTCACGAGGTTGGACTTGGAGCAGCTTCTTTCTATTGGTTTTGTGCACAAGACTAGAGGGAGATACCAAAAACATTCTGCAAGACCTGTACCATGTCTATTTTTAGAAGCTACTCTTTGTGTTTGTAAATAAAATCCATACTGTCAAAGGCTAAAGAGAAGCAGCTACGAGTTTGGAATAATTGCGGCAGTCATTGACAGATCACAGTATCACCAAGGTTGGAAGAGACCTCAAAGATCATCAAGTCCAACCCATCACCACAGACCTCATGACCAAACCATGGCACCAAGTGCCACATCCAATCCCCTCTTCAACACCTGCAGGGATGGGGACTCCACCACCTCCCTGGGAAGCACATTCCAACGGCCAACAACTCTTTCTGTGGAGAACTTTCTCCTCACCTCCAGCCTAAACCTCCCCTGGCACAGCTTGAGACTGTGTCCTCTTGTTCTGGTGCTGGTTGCCTGGGAGAAGAGACCAACCCCCTTCTGGCTACAACCTCCCTTCAGGTAGTTGTATAGGGCAATAAGGTCTCCCCTGAGCCTCCTCTTCCCCAGGCTAAGCAACCCCAGCTCCCTCAGCCTCTCCTCACAGGGCTGTGCTCAAGGCCTCTCCCCAGCCTTGTTGCCCTTCTCTGGACATGTTCAAAAATGCCCTTCTTAAACTGAGGGGCCCAGAACTGGACACAGGACTCAAGGTGTGGCCTAACCAGTGTAGAGTACAGGGGCACAATGACTTCCCTGCTCCTGCTGGCCACACTATTCCTGATGCAGGCCAGGATGCCACTGGTCTTCTTGGCCACCTGGGCACACTGCTGGAGCTGCACCCAAACTGTGTATGCTTTCAAAGACAGGAGAAACCATTTATCAATACTTGAAGGAAAAGAGTAAGAGACACTAGAGAAAATGGCATGTTGTGAATTCTATCCTTTTCCTGACATTTCAGTGTGGATATTCACATGTGCCTGTACCTATGGGGAGGTAAGGAAAGTGTTGCAGATTAATTTTCTGCAGAGGGTGTCACAAAATGTGCTGCAGACTCTGAATCATGGGCACTTAGCTGCTGAGTTCTCCTGGACCTCTAAGCAGAACTTCATCCCTTCACAAAGACTCAGTTATTCCCCTTTAGCAGCCAGGCACTACAACTCCTGCTTAAATCCAGCTTTAGGTCCATAGGTTGTAATAAAAAGAAGGTAAATATCTCCAACTACTGGGTCTCAAAACTAAAAGGCTGCAGTATTTTTCTTGACAACATTTCTGTCCTCCAGTGCATATTCTACCTTGCTTCTGACAGATGCTTCTTTCCCATCCTGAAACAACTCTAACGAAAAAGAAGGGTGTGCTAAAAGATGCTAGCTGAGCTCTGAGGAATACTAAATGTCCTCAAACCTTAGAGTAGTGTTGCCATTTTATAGTCAAGTCAAAGATGACAGCCAACATGAAGTGGTAGTTAGGCACCTACTTGCCCTCCAGATGACTACTTTATCTTTTATATTCCAGCAATAGCCTCAAATTTTCTGCCTAAATACTTGCATTTCTTCTAGTTGAGTGTAAACAAAACCCTCCAAAGAGCAAAGAAGTGACCCTTAAATAAGGGTTTAGAGCATCTTTTCTCTTACACTTTTTCTTGAGAGCAAGGTCTCCAGAGGAACTGCTTTTTAAAATGATGTATTCATCAAGTATGCTTTCACCTGTATGTAAATGTCAAAGAAAGGCCAAAGCATTTGCTCCATGAGCGTGCAGCAAGAGCATCCACCCCCATTATAGAGACTCAGGTACAGATTGATACAACCAGTATCAGTAAATGGCCCAATAAGTGAATGACAAACATTTCCTAGCAGACACAAATCTTCTGGTCACTTGAAAGTCTACTTTGGATCAGACTGGGCAATGATTTCAGCTCACAATCATACCCTAGGTATGTGTTTATAAGTGTAGGCTCCTGGGTGTCTTTATTTCTCTCTCTCTCTCTCAGTTCATTTAATAACAGAAAGCAGTCAAAACTCCCCTGGGCCCCATTATATAAGTTAGAATAGAATAGAATTAACCAGGTTGGAAGAGATCTTTGAGATCATCAAGTCCAACCTATCACCCAACACCATCTAATCAGCTAAACCATGGCACCAAGCACCCCATCCAGTCTCTTCCTAAATACCTCCAGTGATGGTGACTCCACCACCTCCCCAGGCAGCCCATTCCAATGGGCAATCTCTCTTTCTGTGAAGAACTTCTTCCTAACCTCCAGCCTAAACCTCCCCTGGTGCAGCTGGAGACTGTGTCCTCTTGATTCTGAGCACAGATAAAAGATGCCTTCTGCATCTCATTCTTAACTCCTGTCTTCCTGTTTAGCTGTTGTTGAGTGATCAAGATATCAAGTCATCCCAATCCTGGCCTGTTAGACTTGTTACCAACTTCTTTTAGAAGCTTAGTGTGTGACCTAGACCTTGGTCCCTGGTATTTCTCTTTATTCCATACCTAAACTCTGTATCATAACAGAGGACATCTTGAAAACATGCTCACAGGCTGAAAACAGAAGCCCTGCAACTGAAAAGTCACACTCATGGGATCACTGCTTGGAAAAGACATTCAAAATCATCAAGTCCAACCATTACCTAACCCTATTAGGGCCACTACTACACTATAGATTTGAGCACTATATCTATACAGCTTTTAACTACATCCAGGGATTGTGATTTTAACCACTTATCTGGGCAGTCTGCTCCAGTTTTTGATAACCTTTTTGGTACAGAAATTTTTCCTAATGTCTGACTTAAACCTCCCTTTGGTGCCATTTCCTCAAACTGGACAGTCCAAGCTCCCTAGGTCAATCCTCGTGAGCCTGATTCTCAAGACCCTTCACCAGCTTTGTTGCTCTTCTCTGGACCTCCATGTGCTTTAGCATAGCTTGTAGGAGGATCTGTTTCATGGTCTTCCCAGGCACAGCAGTGAGGCTGACAGCTTGGTCATTTCCAGGGTCCCCTTTTCTACCCTTTAAAAAAATGAGCACAATATTTCCCTTCTTTCGGTCTCCAGGGACTTCACCTGACTGCCACACACTGCAAGAACCTCCAGGACTGTTCCTTCTCTGCTGCATTAGGGGAGCAGGTGTTGAGTCGTTTGGAGCTACTCTTCCTGTAGCCTCCTTAGTCAACAGTCTTGCGTCCTGCTGGGACAGCCCCCATGTGCCACCACCCACTAGTGAGTACAAACTCTACTGTTTGCAGTCCACTGTGCAAAGAGCCAGATTAAACACACTGTGGGAATGGGACTAATTTAAATGAGTGACTGGGGATGTGGCTAGAGAAAGGAAAGAAAGGTAGCACAGCTGCTGACCTGACAGGCTCCCTGCTTGGCTGAGGCTAGTTTTCAACTGCCAACAGCTCTTCTCCTCCTCCTCTCATTCTGCTACTCTGATGAAAGCAACTCCTGCAACATCTGGTACTTGGCAGGATATGCTCACAGAGTGTTATAAAGCCAAATCCAGTTAAGAAGATACCTAGAGTAGATGGAAGTGCTCTCAAAACACACTGAACAGGGATAGGATGAAGCCAGAGCACTGGACAGCAATATGATACAACAACGTGAGGCAAAGGCCAGAGTGCTCTCTGGGTGTGTGTCTATGGATGAAACTTCAGAAAAGAGAGGGAGATATTAACACCAATACAGTGTGGAGACCCTCATGTGGAATGCTGTGGCTTGGCTCTTCTAGAGCAGCTCTGGCTTGCTCTTCTGGAGAGAGAAACTGAGCCTGAGATAGTCCTTGAATGATGGAAACACAGAGAATCAGTAACTCTGACTGTACTGACTGAGGACATACTGCCTGGGCAAGGAGGAGGGGGATATGTGCAGGGTCATCTTCATTTTTTGGAGAGTGGCCTTTCTCTCTGGGTACAAGGCTGTGAAGATTGTGCTTAGCATTAACTTTAGCGCCATTTCATGCCAGTTCAGTTAGACTAAGAGAAAGGATGAACCTGTGATTATGAGTTGGTTTCACCTGAGGAATGCTTGTCTCTCGTTATAATTTCAGAATCAGACTGAATTCAGAATCCTGTCTTTGACAAACTGACTTTGAAACCCTTCTGAAACAATGAAAACCCAGAAGTACCTCTCTATTTGTGTAATAAAGACTAATCAGACTGAGCTCCAGAGTACTGTTGAATTATTGCTCTGGTTGTTTTCCAAAGCTCCTTTATCCTGTAACTATTTAGTTGGTTGGCTGGCTGGTTGTTTTTTGTCAAAAGAAAGACTCCACCACACACCATGTCTCAGTTATGTTCTTGTGGCAATCACTTTCCCGGGATGATTTTGTGCTCTGAAATGGAAGTATTCCCTTTTATCTGCTGAAACACATGCTTCACTAGAAGCCTTCCCCAATCCTGCTCCTTTTGGTAGACATTTTAGCTTGAGTGCCAATTATGTACTTGTTTATGCTCACGGTTTTGTGTGTCGATGTGGTAAATACATCTTAGGAAATTACTCTAACAGCAGTTCCTATGGGATGCTAATATGCTTAAAAGCTTTGTTAAGAGAACACTACAATGTGAGAACTATGAGGTGCTCCTAGCCTGCTTCTGTAGTCTTTCAGAGTCACTGCAATTCAGTGATAAGGATGCCATTTATTTTTAATATATCCAGTCTACCGTTGAGTCATAGCCAGGATTTGATATTTCTTTCGCTGAGGTAAATTATCAGGGATAAGAAAAACAGTTACTTCAAAAAATAAGCAACCCAAAGAACTTTAGCAATTTCTACAGCTTATTCCCCCTCATTAGTGCTCAATCTGCAACTCTCCCATTACTGTGTTTGCAAAGCAACTGTCAGGCTTTGGGAAGGTACAGCAACATGACTCATTACTGTCACTCAGATCCTTTGGAGTTAGCACATGACAAATTTCATGTACATCAGTTCCTGAAAGCAGCTGGTGTTATCTGCTAATTGATTCACTCAGCACAATGTCAGCCTTTGAGTTTAATTCCTGGTGGCTTGCTGTTTTCAAAAGACAGCAGAAGAGCACTGAGGAGGCGCAGAAACGATGCGCGTGGAGCAAAGTGTGTGGGAGCCAAAAGGGCATTCCAGATGTTGGAGCACAGGGAAACTACATTTGGGTTTGCAGCTGGTAGCAGATGAAAAAGTGAAAAGATCTTTCTCCGAATGGGTTATGAGAAACCCAGAAACCTCAGATAAAGTGTCCAAAGCTCTGTTGTAGCAGACATTTCATGCAAAAGCGCTCTTGGCACTTTGCAAAGGTCTTACTATTGAGGTACTTTGAATTCTGGCTTGGAAGTCTAATTTCTGGAGGAGCGAGGATTCTCTCTGCACTATCTTCAGACACAGCCATCAGTTCTGCAGAGTGCTAACTTCTCCTTCCTCACTAACGCTCTCACTATTCATACTGACTCTGAGGGCTGTTATGATGCCTCATATCAGCAACTCCTGCAGCAAACTAAATAATTAGAACAGCATAAACAAGTGTTGCCTCCCAGTCTCATCTATATTTATGGAAAAGTGAATTTTCAGGCTTATTAAAAGGCTTCTATCTCTAAGCAGGAGACAGGGATTTCAATATCTGCACTGCTCATCAGAGGTATGTGTACTTTCTTTAGACTGGAAAAAAGAAGGCTCTGAGAAGACCTTGTAGCAACATTTCAATATCTGAAGGAGACCTACAGGAAGGCTGGGGAAGGATTGTTAAGGATAGCTTGTAGTGCTGGGACAAGGGGCAATGGTTTTAAACAGGAGCAGGGGAGATTTAGGTTGAACATTAGGAGGAAGCCCTTTCTAGCAAGGGTGGTGAAATATGGGAACAGGTTGCCCAGAGATGAGGTGGAGGCCCCATCCCTGGAGACATTCAAGGTCAAGTTTGATGGTGTCCTGAGCAACCTGATCTAGTTGGAGGTATCCCTGCTTACTCCAAGGGGTTTGGACAAGATGACCTTTGAGGATCTTTCTATGAGGACTGACTGAGAGTTGGGGCTATTCAGTCTGGAGAAGAGAAGTCTCCCAGGAGACCTTATTGTGGCCTTCCACTATCTGAAGGGGGCCTACAAGAAAGCTGTGGAGGGACTTTTTAGGGTGCCAGGCAATGATAGGACTAGGGAGAATGGAACAAAAATAGAAATGGTTAGGTTCAGACTGGATGTTAGGAAGAAACTCTTCCCCATGAGGGCAGTGAGACACTGGAACAGGTTGCCCAGGGCAGGTGGTGGAAGCCCCATCCCTGGAGATTTTTAAGGCTAGGCTGGATGTGCCTCTGAGCAACCTGATGTAGTGTGAGGTGTCCCTGCCCATGGGAGAGGGGTTGGAACTAGATCATCCTTGAGGTCCCTTCTAACCCTAACAATTCTATGATCTCTTCCAACTTGATGTATTCTGTGATTCTATGACTCTCTGATTCTAACCATACACTTTTTATGTTCAACCTAGTCCCGACAAAGTTACTTATGCTTTGAACCCCAAGTTGAACTTTTAGTCTCTGTTCTGGACACCTTCTACCTCAAGGTAATTTGGTTGTCACAGTATCACAGTATCACAGTATCACTTAGGTTGGAAAGGACCTCGAGGATCATCGAGTCCAACCTGACACCGCAGACCCCATGACTAGACCATGGCACCAAGTGCCACGTCCAATCTCCCCTTGAACGCCTCCAGGGTCGATGACTCAACCACCTCCCTGGGCAACCCATTCCAATGCCGAATGACTCGCTCGGTGAAGAACTTCCTCCTCACCTCGAGTCTGAACCTCCCCTGGCGCAGCTTGAGACTGTGTCCCCTTGTTCTGGTGCTGGTTGCCTGGGAGAAGAGGCCAACTCCCTCCTGGCTACAACCACCCTTCAGGTAGTTGTAGAGGGCAATAAGGTCACCCCTGAGCCTCCTCTTCTCCAGGCTAAACAATCCCAGCTCCCTCAGCCTCTCCTCATAGGGCTTGTGTTCAAGGCCTCTCACCAGCCTTGTTGCCCTTCTCTGGACACGCTCAAGTGTCTCAATGTCCTTCTTAAACTGAGGAGCCCAGAACTGGACACACCTCCAAGTATTTGGGAGGAAAAAATGTGGGGAGGATGTGCTGTACATTTGAAAGAGCAGTCAGCCTAGTGGTGACTTGGCAGTGCTACATAAATGGTTGGACTTAATGATCTTAAAGGTTTCTTCCTCCCCAAACAATTCTATGATTCTGATGCTGCTAGTATTCCTATCATGTTGACAGAGAAGTCAGTAAGACACAAACCTTTTAGTGCTCACCACGTCCCCACTGCTAATGCCTACTGGGATTTTTCCTTTAGGGTAGGCAGTTGGGTTGCCTTCCTTCTTTCCAGTGTTGTTTCTGATCACAGAGCAAAGCTCCAGGGTGCCGCATTATCCCCAAAGAGGCAGTCAAGATTTATTGAGTGGTCACACATCTCTTACACCACAGCAAGTTTATGGTCCTTCCCTGTACTCGGGTACTAATAACAGGAAACCGACTGCCATTTGTATTTTCAAGGAATGTCATCTTCCTCTACACTTAGTTTATTAATAATTCTCAGGTTATTAATTGCCTATTATAATGATTGTTGAAAACAATCCTCTTCCCTTCCTTTTTCCCTTGGGATGTTGGAAGGCAATAAACCAGCTTTATAACCAAATCCTGAAAACGCTGGGAGTGACAGCTAGTAAATGACATGGTTAAGCAGAGAGTTATTATGGGATTATTTGATTTAAAAGGTTTAACTGCATGCTTAAACTTTCAATAAAATAATTTATATAGCTGGGTGGAAGGGTGAAAGCTATCAGTGTAGGTGCCATAGGGCATTAGGTCACCTTAGCAAATCCACTAGGGAACTGAACACAAACGTTTCATCTTTGAAGAGGAGCAATGATTAATGTCATTGGCTTTTAAATTCTATTTGCCATAAATTGAAAGATTCAGCAACGGAATGACATCAATGCTGCTTTGCTGCTGACTTTACATATTTATAACAAATCATGAAGCTAATTGTTTCTGACTAAGCTTCATCGGGCTGAATGCAAAACTGCCTCTTGCATTCTTTTCCTATCTATCAAACTACTTGCCCACAGTAAATTACAACTGTTATGCTTCATGTTCTCCAAGTTAATCTGGCTTCAGTGGATGTCACAGTAAATAGTGAATACATATGCAATCTACTTGTCTTAAAGGGGTTTATCAGAAGAAAATCTAGCCTGTTACAAAGGAGCTTTTAAAAGGCAGCTGCTTAATTTAGGGCCATTCTAATAACTCTAGGGAAAATGCTGAACTGAAAAAAATCTGACAAAACAATGGCATCCTAAATGCAAGACTAAACTTTTTGGTCTGCTGTGAAGTAATACTAGCCTGTTGGCTTGACCACTCATGGAGGTGTTTCTTCTCCCTCTTTGGCCTTTCCACGTGTGGTGGGTTAAGGTCCATTCTGGAAAACAGGGGGGAGGGCTTACAAGTGTTTAGCCCTCCCTGCAGGGCATTTTCCCCCTGGGAAATTGAGTCTGTTCCACTCACCCCTCCCTGCCCAGCTAGGGTATAAAAGGGTAGGCATTGGAGTCATTAGCTCTCCTTTTGGATCCTGCCTCTCCTGGATGAGAGCTACTGTGGCTGCCCTCCTGCTCCTCTGCCACGTGGTTGGGCCTGATCCTTCTCCCTGCTGCCTCTGCATCTCTTCAGAGAGAGTCTGGTTTTGCATTCTTCTTTGTCCCCCTCCCATCCATCCTTGTTCCTTGCCCTTGTGAACCTTACCTGTTATATATATGTTTTGTTTTGTTTAAAGAAAAACTCTTTATCACTCTACTCCCAAGCTAACTCCAAATTATTGTTTGGTGGATTTCCTCCTTTTCTATTTTTTTTTTTCCCTCTCTGCTGGGAGGGAGGAGGGGGGAACGGGGGAGAGACTCTCAGCCTTGCCCCCATCTGAGCTCTTAACTCTCAGTTAAGGCTTAAACCACCACACCACATGACCACCTCTCCCACTGGTTTACCATTAGCTTCTGGCTGAAGAGCCTATTTCTTGCTCCTTATTTCTTCATACCACTTCAGCTACCAAGCATTTCCTTGTAGCTGTTACATCATAAACCTAGCACTGAATGACTTGGTACTTCTTGGCTGGTCCCTTTAAAACATTGATTTCTCCTGTCCTAGTGACTGATGCTTGTTTGAAGTACTAATAAACTCTTCTCTCCCTCCTAACACACGAGCTGTGTGCTTGTTGGCTGTCCTGATACACCATTTTAAATATCCCAGCTGCAGCCTTTTGCTGTCAAGCTGTAAAACTACAACAGTTATATTTTCTTCTTAATACTATCACAAACATGAATTGCTGCCAAAGTGAACTGGATGTATTCTGGGTTATCAGGCCACATTATTTTGCAATGCTTTTATCACTTAAATGCACTGAATTTTACTAAGTCTCACAGCCCTCAAGGACATGGCATTGTTATGGATGCTTTCCTCCGAGGTATAACTAAGGATGAATATTTGTTGCCCAAAGACTCCCTAGACTGTAGTCAGCAGCAAAGATTTCAGTGTCTTCTTCTGGAGCAGGATTTGGCTGGGAGGAAATTCACAGATAAAATTGTGGGAAGGCTTTTTCTGTCATCTTATGATAACTGTTACATAAACCCAACTCCCCATCTCATTATCTGCCTGAAGTTACAATATCAATACAAACATTTGATGGTGGAGTTTTATTACCTTATCCCTTCCTGAAATAAGTAGACTGTCTGATACATCACTGTCCACTGGAAGCACTACTTGCTATTGTGGAGAAAATTAATTGCTTAATTCTATTCTCTAAGCTGCAAGCTAGTTAGTGGAATAGAACTGAACATTAGTTACAAGCTCTACAGTATTTCTTGGTAACATTGGTCACTTTATTCACTAGTGAGAGGTGCACTGTATATTTCTATGAAGACATAGCTACACCCAAGAATAAATGCTCAACGTGAGATGGTATTTAAGCATAGCTGGAGATATTCTCTCCATATTTCCTACCAACCAAACAAATAGTTTATGTAAATTATCCTAATCCCAAGATTAATTGTACCCATCTTCTGGAAAACATTCCAGTATAAAAACACAGCACAGGTACATAAAGCAGAAAGTAAATTATTCTGTTGTCCCAAACTAAAATGAGCAATTCCTCTGGATTACCCTTAACATTTCATCAAAGGTCAACAAACAACATTATATGACTCATAGAATAGAGTAGACCAGGTTGGAAGAGGCCTTCAAGATCATTGTGTCCAACCTATCATCCAACTCCATCTAATCAACTAACCCATGGCACCAAGCACCCCATCAAGTCTCCTCCTGAACACCTCCAGTGATGGTGACTCCACCACCTCCCTGGGCCCTTTCTTTAGAAAATACTAATTTCAGTGGAATGGAATGGAATGGAATGGAATGGAATGGAATGGAATGGAATGGAATGGAATGGAATGGAATGGAATGGAATGGACCAGGTTGGAAGAGACCTTCAAGAACTTCCTCCTAACCTCCAGCCTAAACCTCCCCTGGCACAGCCTGAGACTGTGTCCTCTTGTTCTGGTGCTGGTTGCCTGGGAGAAGAGACCAACCTCTGCCTGTCTACAACCTCCCTTCAGGTAGTTGTATCTAAATAACAGAGTTAATCTGTGGAGTGTAAGCACCCTGTGTCAATTTCTGTTCCTCAGTAATCCTCCAACACTGCTATGCAACTTTGGATGAGAGAAAGACTTTACCATCTTGCTGAATGTTGCTTAGCATGTCCATCAACAAGAAAAATCATCAGATGTAAATCTGTGTGCACACTTCCTGCTGTCTGAATAGGACTGGCAAAAGATGTGCTGAAAAATGTAAGGAAAAACCATGTATCAGAAAAAGATTAAAGTTGTGGATAGTTATTTCAGGACTAAAATGAGTTCAGACTCCATTGTTTCCATTTTAACTCAGAAAAGCTCAAATTCCATCAGTTTATATTGTTTGAACTTCCAACTCCCTTTGTCTCTCGATGGTTAGTTTCTGTCCTGCCATGTATTTTAGAAACATTGATATCCCTGCTTTCTTCTGTGCACTGCAAAACATTTTCTGTAGAGCAATGAATTTTCTCAAAACATCTCCTGTAAATTTTTGTCCTCAGATGCTTTTATATCTCATTTGTCTTTACTATCTCTCTTTCAATTCAAGCAGAGAATGCATGCTAAAAGGAACAGCCCCAGACTTGACTGTGGGCCACATCTTCCAACATCTTAGAATCACAGAATCAACCAGGTTGGAAGAGACCTCCAAGATCATCCAGTCCAACCTATCACCCAGCCCTATCCAATCAACTAGACCATGGCATTAAGTGCCTCACCCAGGCTTTTTTTGAAGATCTCCAGGGATGGCGACTCCACCACCTCTCTGGGCAGCCCATTCCAATGGCAAATCACTCTCTCTGTGAAGAAATTCTTCCTAATATCCAGCCTGAACCTCCCCTGGCACAGCTTGAGACTGTGTCCCTCTGTTCTGTTGCTGGTTGCCTGGGAGAAGAGACCGACCCCCACCTGGCTACAACCTCCCTTCAGGGAGTTGTAGACAGCAATAAGGTCACCCCTGAGCTTCCTCTTCTCCAGGCTTAGCAACCCCAGCTCCCTCAGCCTCTCCTCATAGGGCTTGTGCTCCAAAACCCTCACAAATTTTGTTGCCCTTTTCCGGACACATTCCAGTACCTCAACATCTCTCTTGAATCAAGGGACCCAGAACTGGACACAGTACTCAAGATGTGGCCTGACCAGTGCTAAGTGCAAGGGAAGAATAACCTCCCTTGTTTTGCTGGCCACACCATTCCTGATACAAGCCAGGATGCCCTTGGCTCTCCTGGTCACTTGGGTACACTGCTGCCTCATGTTCAGCCTACTATCTACCAGCACCCCCAGGTCCCTTTCTGCCTGGCTGCTCTCCAGCAGCCAGCATTAGTAATTATATTTATCATCTTAACTGACAGTGTATCTGATGGGAGCTCCAGAACGTGCCTATGGTAGGACAAGGGATCCCAAAGGGATTTTTTTGCTTGAGCACTGAACTAGACCTCAGTAGATCTAATTTCACATCGCTATATGCCACAGAACATGATTGTGCTACTGTGGAGAGTTTAAAAGGCCTGATTTCTAAAACAAGGAGAGACATGCCTCTTCTTTCTTCTACCTGCTGCTGACCTACAGGCATTGTTGTAAAGAGAGCTGCAGAATATGTGTACATTGGAGGTGAGATGGTAAATAAGCTTAGAGCTGAAGTAGCTGCATCCTGAAGTGCTAACAAAGCACCTTCATTTCACAGTAGTTACTTCCAATGCATGGGTTCCTAATTTCCATTGTGTTGCTTTAGCCATTACTACATTGTGTTAGAGTGCAAAGTTCTTAAGGTACCTATCATGTAGTTGTACCAGGGGGATATTAGGTCTAAATGCTTGCAATTAACAAAAGTCATATTGAGACATGTTCCAACATACAGTATAAAGAGTCCTGGCCATTGGCATTACAGCAGCACTCTGGAGTACACCACAGCTTATGCCTCAATTCACTAAGCACACTGTGAATGCAGATGTATTGCATTTACAGTTTCCATATTTGTGTATTTAAACTCTAAACTTTCTATCAAGACTTTGCAAGTTTGAGAATACAAATGGCTTTTCACCTGTGCTGGGAGGTTGACTAAATAGTCTGTGCCTATAGCCTTCAGGTACGAATTCAAACAGACATAGGAAGGAAACTATTGTAAGACAGCAACCAGATCAAGGAAGAAGGCTACACAGACATTAATGTGAACTTTATGCTGCTGGGAGGAGCTTATAGAAAGTCCTCTTTGCTGCTATTTCTGCCTTTATGAGAGTTAGAGTATTAACTCTAACAGAGAAGCAAGGTAGATCAAAGTAATTGGATTAATAACTGGATGGGTAAAGCTCTACTGCACATTCCAGGCACTGTGTGATTCACTGTCACCATGGTCTGCACTTTTGCTGCTGAATATGTGTTAGCTGATGAGAAATCACTACTGCTTTAACTCTTTCCTCCTTCATAGGTAGTTCCATATCACTGGAAGCATCAGTACCTACACATTGTGACCAGTTAGTATTATGAAAGACATCTGGGTATGGTTGCTCTTCCTTCATTAAACAAACCTATATTGATCAGTAAAGGCAGGAGGCACAGCTTCAGAAATCAAAGTGATCACTGAGAAGACAGAAATGTAAAGTGCAGAAAAAGCCCTAAGGGAAAACAATAATGTCACAGGCAGACATTTCCACTGGAAGGGAACAGTGATTCAGTCAAGGAGCCCCTGGGGTTATTGTTGTTTTCCTGGAGTAGTGGTTAATGCTTTATAATATTTTCCAGAGGTAATTAATTCAAATGACAGGTTTCCATTGGATCCTGAAACCAGAAGGATGGAACTGGATGTGGTTTATGTACTCCTTAAAGCTCTTCCTTACCCTCAGTGAAACAAGCTCTCTCTTGACTGACTTCTGCTAGTGGCAGATTAGAAAAATCACAGAAGTCTTTGACTTCCTGATTTCAAACCTTGGCTTCAGCCTTACCAGGGCTGCATAGAAGTGGCCACACATGCATAGACATTCTGCACACATGCCTTGAGGCAAAGCCTGCTGGGTTTAGCCTTTGTCGTTTCTGAAATCATTAACACATTAAGATGGATGGTAAATAATTAGCAATCCTAACTGTGGGGAGTGAACCCATCAGCTACCCATCAGCTCAACCTTTCACTGCAACAGTATGAGGGAGAGAATCAGAAGAGGGAAAGTGAGGAAAAAAAAGCCTTTTTTTGACATAAAAATGGTATAATAAAGGGGGGTAGGGAAAAGAGAGTAATAAAAAGTAATGCATCCTTGCTTGTATCAGGAATATTGTGACCAGCAGCCCTAAGGAGGAAGGGTTTGTCCCACTGGACTCAACACTGAGGCCACACCTTCAATACTGGGTTCAGTTTTGGGACCCTCACTGTTAGAAAGGCATTGAGGCGTTGAAGCAAGTATAGAGAGGGGCAGCAAAGCTGGTGAAGGGCCTGGAGAACAGGTCTGGTGAGTGGCTGAGGGAACTGGGGTTCTTTAACCTGCAGAAAAGGAGGCTGAGGGGAGACCTCATTGCTCTCTACAGCTCTCTGAAAGGAGGTTGGAGAAAAGTAGGGATTGGACTCTTCTTTCCAGTAACAATCAATAGAAGAAATGGAAACTACCTCAAGTTGCACCAGAGGAGGCTTAGGCTGAACATTAGAAGAAACTTCTTCTCTGAAAGAGTTCTCAAACACTGGAAGAGCCTCCCCCAGGGAGGCAGTTGAATCCCCATCCCTGGAGGTGTTTAAATGATGGAATGATGAGGTGCTAAGGGACATGGTCTAGCACTGGACTTGATAGAGTTGTATGATGGTTGGACTCTTACCTTAAAGACCTTTACCAACCAAAACCTTTCTATGACTCTATCAGTATAGCCCCTAAAATTATGCAATTATGTTTGAGCTTCTGGCTGTAAGGCAGGTTCTGCTAAATAACAGATTGATAACAATAAAATGCTGAGATAATTTGCTGAGAGAGGAAGGAAATGTCAAATAGCAATATGTTTGCATATAATTATGTTACTGTCTTTCAGAACATCCTTATGCCTGCAGTATTAGGCACAGTTAATCAAATAAATTTGCATATCTAATTCCCTCTGTACCTTGAGGTCTGCTTGAGTATGTTAGCTCTAAAAGCAAGAGGACAAGAGTAGAATAGAGACTAGAAATATGCCTTTGTCTGTGTGCATACCCACCACTATCAGCAGCTACTCTGGTGTACAGTTAGATCAGCATTATTCTTCCCAGTGAACTTTCTCTACAACTAGCTGGTGAAAAGGCAACAAGGCTTGGCCAGAGCCAGATTGCCTTTGTTTTTCAGCACACAATGCTTTTGAATTTGCAGGTTAAGGCTTAAGGACCTGAGTTCTTTCTCCTCTGTCTCTATGGTCCGTACACACAAGCAGCCAGAACAAACAAGTCCCAAGGGATTTTTTAAACTCCTTTCAACCATAGGATGCCACAGCAAAAGTCAGGGAAGGCCCTTCCCCTTATCCTTCTTTCTCCTTCTCTGTCAGGCTGGTGTAGCAGGTCTGCCCACCCAGGACCCTCACGTCTGGACTCCATTGCTCTCTGCTGTCAGCAGCCAACTACCCGAGCATTGAGTGACAGAGATTTTCTGCTGAGATGTTTGTTGTTAAGGGTGGGCTCAAAGCTCTGGATTTCAACACCCCCAATTATTTCAACTCTTCAATAACAAGGATAACAAGGAGGTTTTACATAGAGAGGGTGATTGCCCATTGGAATGGACTGCCTGGGGAGGTGGTGGAGTCGCCGTCACTGGAGGTGTTCAGGAGGAGACTTGACAGGGTGCTTGGTGCCATGGGTTAGTTGATTAGGTGGTGTTGGTTGATAGGTTGGATGTGATGATCTTGAAGGACTCTTCCAACCTGGTTTATTCTATTCTATTCTAAAACCTCAGAGCTGAGGTAAAACATAATTCTAAATGTGACTTCCATTTCTGAAATGACCTAGTATGGAAAAACAGCCAAATTTCTTTGAAATAATCACTCAGGCCAGATAACTTCCAGGACTGAGTTTACTGTATGGCCCCACAGAGAATTCCCAACTCACCAGGACTGTAAAAGGGATATGGTGTAAAACTGGTAAGCCACAGAAGGACACCCTCAACAGCTAAGATGAGATGAGGCTGGGCACTTACCTCTCCTGGTTCTCCATCATACATTGCAATGGTATGGCCCTGTTTCCAAGTACCTTATGCCATCATGGGGGGAGTATATGTGTGTTTGAGTAAATCAGAGTATTGACCCACCACAAAGCTGGACAGAAGAGGCATTTTAGTTGCAAGGATAAACCTGCAGCTCTTGCTGTAGTTTAACAAGGAGTGCTACTGGACTCCAAAGGTTGTCTATGGTAAATCAGAACTCCCCAAGTGAGGCTTCTCTTACAGAGGAAAGGCTGAGACAGCTGGGACTATTTAGCCTGGAGGAGATTGAGGAGGATCTGCTGTCCAGAACTACCTGAAGGGATGTTTAGGCTGGAGGTGAGGAGAAAGTTCTTCACTGAGAGAGTTGTTAGCCATTGGAATGTGCTGCCCAGGGAGGTGGTGGAGTCCCCATCCCTGGAGGTGTTCAAGAGGGGATTGGATGTGGCACTTGGTGCCATGGTTTAGTCATGAGGTGTGTGGTGACAGGTTGGACTTGATGATCTTTGAGGTCTCTTCCAACCTTGGTGATGCTGTGATTCTGTGATCTCATTAATGATTATCAATATCTAAAGGGTGAGTGTCAGGGACATGGAGCCAGACTCTTCTCATTTGTGTCCAGTGACAGGACAAGAGGCAATGGACACAAACTGAAACACAGGAAACAACAACAACAACAATCTTCTATTTGAGGGTGGCAGAGCCCTGGAGCAGGCTGCCCAGAGAGGCTGTGGAGTCTCCATCTCTGAAACATGTTCCTGTGTGATTTATTCTGGGTGATCCTGCCCTGGCAGGGGGGTTGGACCGGCTGATCTTCACAGGTCCTTTCCACCCCCTACCGTTCTGTGATGCTGCAGTTCCCTAGGTTTTCTGTAAAACGGACGGCTTAACCAAAACCCATCGTTTTATTTCTCGGTGGCAGCGATTACCGAGCTCTCTATTCTGTCTCACGCAAGTCGGTGCTCCTGCGAAGCGCCAGCGTTCTGCTTTGCACTCCAGCAAGCACGACGGGAACCAGTGGAGAATTACTAGGCTGCCTCCCGCGGTGGAACGCAGCCGGCTCCGGAGCCTCCGTGCCCGCTCGGGCGCGGAACGGCGAGAGCCTGCCTCAGCCCAGCGCCCGAGCCCCGAGGCGCTGCAGGAGTCAGCGGTGGGGAGGGGCTGGCGGAGGCACCGGCGGCGCTTAGCAGGGCGGCGGCTGCCCCCTCGTGGCGGCGTTCCGGCACCGCCCGGCTGCGGCTGTCGCAACCGCACACACCCCGGCGCACACCTTGCTGTGGAACAGAAGGGAGAAAGATGGGAAGCGAGCAGACCGCGAGGAGCCTAACCCAGAGAGATGGCAGAACGGCGTGAGCTAAGAGCAGACACACGCCTGGTGAAGTCAGTGCCTGGCTCTGCAACAGGGAAAGATCGGGGTGGCAGCAGCACCGGGTGGAGCCTTTGCACCTGGTGTGTCCCTCAGGGATGAGGAGAGCTGGGATCCTGAGTCAGCACAAGTGTCCTGAGGCACTACAGTGCGGCAGGCACAGCTGCCCTGACAGAAGCACAGAAAACTGACAGATGCCTGACAAAGGCATCACCTTGCTAGAAGGTGATGAAGATGAGCTTGGACCTCCTCAGACAACAACCACCACCTCCTGGCCCAGACTCTTAACCTGCTTCTGTGTGGTTCTGTGGGCTTCACTCTCTAACTGAACTAGAACTGACCACAGCACACCCTTGACTTAGGAGTCCTGCAACAGACACACTGGGAGCTGGTCTCCACAAAGCAAACAGCCTGGCACCTGGATCCTCGCTCCTTAGAATAGGATGCCATCTAAGGATACTGAAAATCACAGAATACACTGTGTTGGAAGGCACCTCAAGAGGTCACCTAGTCCAACTACCCTGCAGTAAGGAAGAACATCCACACCTAACTAGGGTTGCTTATAGCCCTATGAAGCCTGACCTTGAATGCCCTCAGCAATGGGGCCTTCACCACCTCCCTGGGCAACCTGTTCCAGTGTTCCACCACCCTGGTAGTAAAGAGCATCCTCCTAATGGCCAATCTAAATCTAGTCTTTTCTAGTTTAAAACCATTGTCCCTTGTCCTAGTGCTACATGGTACTATAAACAGTCCCTCCCCAGTTTTCTGGTAAGGTTTCCCTGGAGCCTTCTCTTCTCCAGGCTGAACAACCCCAACTCTCTCAGCCTGTCTTTGCAGGAGAGGCATTCCAGTTCTCTGGTCATTTTTGTGGCTCTTCTCTGGACCCACTCTAGTAGGTCAATGTCATTCTTGTGTTGAGGGTCCCAGAGCTCCAGGTGCTGTGCCACCAAGAGCAGAGTGGCAGAACCACCTCTCTTAATCTGCTGGCCACAATTAATTTGGTGCAGCCCAGGATATGATTTGCCTTCTGGATTACCAGTGCAGATTTCTGGCTCATGTCCAGCTACTCATCCACCAGTACTCCCAAGTCTTTTTCCACATATCCATGCTCTAGCACATCCTTGTGTAGCCTGTACTGATAATGGGGATTGTTCTGACACAGGTGTGGGATCTTGCATTTGGCCTTTGTGGAACCTCATGAGATTCTTGTGAGCCCCGTTCTCCAGCTGGTCCAGGTCCTTTTGGATAACATCCTATCCCTCTGGCATATCAACCACACACTCATCTTGGTATCATCAGCAAACTTGATAAGGGTGCACTTGATCCCACTGTCTATGTACTTCAATGAGGTCTCCCCTGAGCCTCCTCTTCTCCAGGCTAAACAACCCCAGCTCCCTCAGCCTCTCCTCACAGGGCTGTGCTCAAGGCCTCTCCCCAGCCTCATTGCCCTTCTCTGGATGTGTTCAAGAGTCTCAATGTCCTTCCTAAACTGAGGGGCCCAGAACTGGACAGAGCTCTCAAGGTGTGGTTAACTTATTTGAGTACCCATTCTAGGCAATTTAAAGCAACCAAGACTGAGTTATGCTGAAATGAAGTCACAGGATGTTTTATCCAAGGATAATATAAAGATGAGTTAGGACTTTCCACAGCTGAAGGTTAAAAGAAACATATGGAGGACCAGTTGCCCCAATAAGCAGAAGACAGTATGATCATAGATGAGTCATTTATGTAGATTTAATTACCATTCTCAGTAACAGAAGTGAACAGAAGGTCTAGTCCTCAGATGCATTCCTTTGGTCTTGAAACTTTGCACGGCAGATGCCCAATCTGCTCTTGAAAGTCAGCTGCTTGGCTTAGGCAAGTTAAAGAAGATGTTAGAATAGAATAACCTTTATTAGAATAAACCAAACCAGGTTGGAAGAGACCTTCAAGATCATCGTGTCCAACCCATCAACCAATCCAACCCACCCAAACAGCTAACCCATGGCACCAAGCACCCCATCAAGTCTCCTCCTGAACACCTTCAATGACAGCGACTCCACCACCTCCCCGGGCAGCCCATTCCAATGGGCAATCACTCTCTCTGTGTAGAACTTCTTCCTAACATCCAACCTGAACCTCCCCTGGTGCAGCCTGAGACTGTGTCCTCTTGTTCTGGTACTGGGTGCCTGGGAGAAGAGACCAACCTCTGCCTGTCTACAACCTCCCTTCAGGTAGTTGTAGAGAGTGATAAGGTCACCCCTGAGTCTCCTCCTCTCCAGGCTAAGCAACCCCAGCTCCCTCAGTCTTTCCTCATAGGGCTTGTGTTCCAAGCCCCTCACCAACTCTAACAAGTCTGCTCTAACAAGTATCTAACCTGCTCCTACATCTTTACTCATGATCTGGAATACCAGCCTGTCTTCAACATTTAAACAACGTTCTTACCACATCTAAAAGCTTGTGTAGCTCCTGTCTGCCGCTGTAGCATGTCAATGCCCTGTGTCACACCTGCAGCTTTGCTCCTCATTTACCCTTGCTGCATGGCTAAGTCATTCCACAAGACTATTTGTTTTTTCAGCAGTAGGTGTGAGCCAAGTCTCTTTGGGCTGGTTCCATGATTTCTTCTGCCTAAAATGTTTGCAGATCAATACTATGTTTCAAGATCAATACCAATACTCTTATGCTCTGGTGGGTTGATCCTGACTGGATGCCAAGTGCCCACCAAAGCCACTCTATCACTCCCTGCTCCTCAGTTGTACAGCAAGAGGAAAACATAATGAAAGACTCAAGGGTTGAGAAAAGGGCAGGGAAAGATCAGTTACAGTCATAGGCAAAAGAGATTTGACTTGGGGAAAATATTGATATAGTTTATTGCCAGTAAAATAAGACCAAATCTTAAAAACATATTCCCAATACCCCATCCTTCTTCTTGGGCTTAACTTTAGTCCAAATTTTCTCCACCTCAATCCCACCAGCAGCACAGGACAGAGAACTGGGATTGTAGTCAGTCCAGCACATAGAATCATAGAATGCATTGGGTTGGAAGGGACCCTCAACAGTCATCTTGTCCAACACCCCTGGAGTGAACACGAACACATTTAGATCAGGGCCCCATCAAGTTTGACCTTGAATGTCTCCAGGAATAGGGCCTCCACCCCCAGTGCAATGCTTAGCCTGAAATTTCATCAGAGCACAGCAGCTTTTTTGTTTTCTCCTCATACATAGAACTTTGCAAAAGGGAGTCTTCATCTTCACCATTTGAACTACTAAACATTAGAATAAACTCCCAAGGCAGGTGGTAGATTCCCCCACATTAGACAGCTTCAAGGCCCAGCTTGACAGGGTGCTGAGGCATCTCATTTAAGCAATATTCTTACCCTGAAAGGTTGGAATAGGTGATCCTTGAGGTCCCTTCCAACCTGGTATTCTATGAATCTATGAGCCTTTAGTTGCTCTCCATTCAAGCTGCCATAATCACAAGCATCAAAAATCATGCTGGCTGGGATGAGGGCTGGGGCCTCAGCTAAAGAGCTGGAAATGTCTGTGGAAACTGAGATTTACATGACTTGTCCAAAATCAGACAGTGAATGTCAAAAGGAAACCTTGCACAGCAGTGACGGAGGAGCTGGGTGAAAAACAGCAGTCTGTGATAGTCTGCTACAGCCAGAGGACCAGAAGCCACAGTCTCACAGTATCACTAAGGTTGGAAGAGACCTCAAAGATCATGGAGTCCAACCTGTCACCACAGACCTCATGACTAGACCATGGCACCAAGTGCCACATCCAATCCCCTCTTGAACACCTCCAGGGATGGGGACTCCACCACCTCCCTGGGCAGCACATTCCAATGACCAATGATTCTCAGTGAAGAACTTTTTCCTCACCTCCAGCCTAAACTTCCCCTGGCACAGCTTGAGACTGTGTCCTCTTGTTCTGGCGCTGGTTGTCTGGGAGAAAAGACCAACCCCTTCCTGGCTACAACCTCCCTTCAGGTAGCTGTAGGAGAGCAATGAGGTCACCCCTGAGCCTCCTCTTCTCCAGGCTAAACAACCCCAGCTCCCTCAGGCTCTCCTCACAGGGCTGTGCTCAAGGCCTCTCCCCAGCCTTGTTGCCCTTCTCTGGACACCTTCAAGTCTCTCAATGTCCTTCTTAAACTGAGGGGCCCAGAACTGGACACAGGACTCAAGGTGTGGCCTAACCAATGCAGAGTACAGGGGTACAATGACTTCCCTGCTCCTGCTGGCCACACTATTCCTAATGCAGGCCAGGATGCCATTGGCCTTCTTGGCCACCTGGGCACACTGCTGGCTCATGTTTAGGCAGCTGTCAATCAGCATCCCCAGGTCCCTCTATGTTTGGCATCTCTCAGCCACTCTGACCCCAGCCTGTAGCTCTGCATGGGGTTGTTGTGGCCAAAGTGCAGCACCTGGCACTTGGATTTGTTGAATGCCATCCACATAGCCACTTGCCCATGCAAACCTGTGGCACCAGCTTTGAAGTATTCACTTCAGAAAACTCAAATGCTGTGTGCTTGTGCTTCAATCAATTTCTTCCAGAGCCACTAGCTGACGCTGTGAGTAAACAAAGCTCTCCCCTAGCAATCAGCTGCAACAAGCTGCAGCCTGGTAGGAACAGAGATTTCATCTTTTTTTTGTTTTTTCCCCAGTTATTTTTTTCTCTCCTTGGAAAATTTTATGGTCTAGAGATCTGCACTGCTCCTGAAAGATGACTTTTTCTAAGCTGTCAGCCTTCTTAATGGAATGCTGTTCTCACCTGCTGTGGTTAAATGGGACTCATCTGGATGTTTTGCTTGAGAACCTTTTTCTAAAGTATCCACCAGGGAGTTAAGAAGTGTTCTCTAAAATTCTTAGACAAAACTGCTTTTATCCACATAAACAAACCAACCAACCAACCAAACCAAAACAAAAAGCCCCACACCCAACATTTTGGCCATCATTCAGCAGACATCGCTAGCTGCCATCTCTGAATGAGTGAGAAAGATGGACAAATCTGCCATCAGTTTTGGGATGATCTCTTTTTCTTCCCTGATCAATAGTACTTCCTTTGCCAGAAGGGTCTGTGTTTACAGTTTGGACTCGATGATCCTCGAGGTCTCTTCCAACCTTAGTTATACTGTGATACTGTAACTTAAACACGAGGTGTATTTGCCTCACCTTTCCAACTAAAGGATAAATCTTTTAAATTTCACCTTTCTTTCCCAAGCAGACCTGGGAAAGAAATCAATTTTCTAGATAAATTGTGTCAGATAGGCTTCACTGTTGACAGTGTGTTTTTCTTGTGTACTGCCTTGTTCACTCAGATATGCTGGGGGGTTAATAGAAGAGTTATGCCTGCTGATATCAGAAGGAAAAGCCCTCTTTGTGGAGGGGAAAAAAACATACCCCAGCATGGATTTTTGAAGAGCTGTGCAAAACTTCCAGTTCTCTTTCCCTGGGAGAGCTCCTCATTCTGTTCCTGAGAGCTGAGGAAAATGCAAGTGTTGGCCACCTGGAGCACAGTGCAATGTTGAAATAATGAGCATATAATCATCTAGAGAGCAGCCAGGCAGAAAGGGACCTGGGGGTTCTGGTTGACAGTAGGCTGAACATGAGCCAACAGTGTGCCCAGGTGGCCAAGAAGGCCAATGGCATCCTGGCCTGTATGGCCAGTGTGGCCAGCAGGAGCAGGGAGGTCATTGTGCCCCAGTACTCTGCACCAGTGTTAGGCCACACCTTGAGTCCTGTGTCCAGTTCTGGGCCCCTCAGTTTAGGAAAGATGTTGAGTTGCTGAAATGTGTCCAGAGAAGGGCAACAAAACTGGGGAGGGGTTTGGAGCACAGCCCTGTGAGGAGAGGCTGAGGGTTGCTTAGCCTGGAGAAAAGGAGGCTCAGAGGAGACCTTACTGATGTCTATACTTACCTGAAGGGAGGTTGTAGCCAGGTGGGCGTTGGTCTCTTCTCCCAGGCAATCAGCGCCAGAACAAGAGGACACAGTCTCAAGCTGAACCAGGGGAGGTTTAGGCTGGATGTTAGGAAGAAGTTCTTCATAGAGTGGAATGTGCTTCCCAGGGACGTGGTGGAGTGCCCATCACTGGAAGTGTTTAGGAAGAGACTGGATGGGGTGCTTGGTGCCATGGTTTAGTTGATTAGATGGTGTTGGATGATAGGTTGGATGATCTCAAAGGGCTTTTCCAACCTGGTCTACTCCATTCCATTCCATTCCATTCCATTCCATTCCATTCCATTCCATTCCATTCCATTCCATTCCATTCCATTCCATTCCATTCCATATTTGCGTTTGGGCACAAACTCCTTCAGTTTTAGCTCTGAGATCCCCCATCAACAAGAGAACCCCACCCTATAAAAATCAACTCTTTTCCATGCTGTGACTGATTGCATCGCTGTAACTCAGGCAGCTTACGGTGCAGAATAGCAATTCTACCAGTAATAACTTTTTTTCACTGTCAGCCTAAATCCTGCATAGAACATTGCACCTCTGCCACTGCAGCCATCATTTTCTGAGCTGTCAAAACCATTTCAATTATTTAGAAAATTTAAAGTCTTTTATATGGACAAAAAAAAGAACAAAATTCCTTATTTGCAATTCCTTACAGTATCCCAGCAATAAATGCATGTGAACCTATTTCCATCTCTCCTGCTGCTCTTTACATTAACTCTCAGGCTCCACTGCTCCAACAGAAATTACATGTTTTGCATTAAAACAGTTAATGTTGTTGGGGTTTTTTCCCCCTGTATCATTGTAATCTGTAACCTGTGGCTCTAGAAATCCAGATAGAATATGGGCATGAGTGTGGTACTAAGCCTCTGATGTTGACATAACTGTGGTGCAGATATTACTTCTAAAAATATGAGTCTAGATTTGGGGACTAATCACATCAAATGATGCATATGTAAATGTTCTCAGTGTCATCTCAGCTATGTTACCTGAAGGGAGGTTGTAGCCAGGAGGGGGTTGGTCTCTTCTCCCAGGCAACCAGCTCCAGAACAAGAGGACACAGTCTCAAGCTGAGCCAGGGGAAGTTTAGGCTGGAGGTGAGGAGAAAGTTCTTCACTGAGAGAGTTGTTAGCTGTTGGAATGTGCTGCCCAGGGAGGTAGTGGAGTCCCCATCCCTGGAGGAGTTCAAGAGGGGATTGGATGTGGCACTTGGTGCCATGGTTTAGTAGTCATAAAATCTTGGGTGACAGGTTGGACTTGATGATCTTTGAGGTCTCTTCCAACCTTGTTGATTCTATGATTCTATGTTCTCACAACCCTAGAGTGCTTTATTTGCAGACAAAATACAGTTAAAACACAGCTAAGACTAAACTTTAACAAATGGCATGGTTTAATGTTGGCGAGATTTGGGGAAGCAGGGAAAGCATGGATGGATGGAAGGAACAAGGGAGGGAGGGATGAGTAGTAGCAACCTAAATAGAAAGGGAGGGACAGAGAGAAGGGAGAGGAAAGAAAGGAGGTAACTGGGGGATGGGATAGAAAGTTAGCAAGGTGGTCCAACTAAACATTCTGCAGAGGTCCTTTCCAATCCTTATCATTCTATGATTCTGTTGTTTGTCCTCACCTGTTATTGCCTGTCTGCACTGGGCCTTTGTGGCTGGCATTGCAGGCAAGATTATTTTAGTTTTCTGGGTTATTCATACCTCATCTGAAACAGAAGGGTTCAAAGGAAAGAGCTTTTTTTTCTGCTGTGTGTGTAAGTATTAGTTTCTGTAAGCCCAGCCTCAGAGAAGGAGTCAATGCTTCAGACAACATGCTGGTACTAAGCCCAAAAGCTGTCCTGTGATGCAGTATAAAACAAGAGATGGGTAGGTGGGGACATGAGAGGCTGTGGAGACCATCGTGGTCCACCTCTGCAGTCCCCTGGTGGGCTGATCAGCAAAGGCCTTTCAGTTCTGTCAGAATGAAAAAGGAATGAACACGTGGATGACTGTAGGCTGCCAAAATATTCCTGTCAGTGCCAGCTAATTCATTCCTTTCCTCCTATTCTCTTCCATCAAGGCCTTTGGTCACAAGAAAGAAATTAGGCATTATTGTTGCACTATATCGTTAAAAGGGTACAATGTGACAATGGTGAAGAAACCACTGAGTTGTGACTGCCCCAATGAAACAAGAGAAAATAAGAGGTGCCAGGGGAGGTTTAGGCTGGAGGTTAGGAGGAAGTTTTACACAGAGAGAGTGATTGCCCATTGGAATGGGCTGCCTGGGGAGGTGGTGGAGTCACCATCACTGGAGGTGTTCAGGAGGAGACTTGACAGGGTGCTTGGTTGCATAGTTTAGTTGGTTGGGTGGTGTTGGATGATAGGTTGGACACGATGTCCTCAAAGGTCTCTTCCAACCTGGTCTATTCTATTCTATTCTATTCTATTCTATTCTATTCTATTCTATTCTATTCTATTCTATTCTATTCTATTCTATTCCATTCTATTCCATTCCATTCCATTCCATTCCATTCCATTCCATTCCATTCCATTCCATTCCATTCCATTCCATTCCATTCCATTCCATTCCTGAAGCCAAAGAGTGACTATCCCAATGTAACTGGGAAGAGCTGTATACAATTCTTGCAGTTTGTTGCATATAAACATTGCAGCTACTCCATTTCCTGTGCTTCATACGTGCTAGGCATGGCAATGTCAGAAGTACATTTCATTTCCTCTAGACTGGCTAATTTTTGACATGAAGTCATGAATCACAGAATCACAGAACTGTTAGGGTTGGAAGGGACCTCAAGGATAATCCAGTTCCAAGTCCCTGCCATGGGCAGGGACACCTCAGACTGGATCAGGTTGCTCAGAGCCACATCCAGCCACATTAAAAACTTCCAGGGATGGGGCTTCCACCACCTCCCTGGGTAACCTGTTCCAGTGTCTCACCACCCTCATGGGGAAGAATTTCTTTCTAACATCCAGTCTGAACCTACCTATTTCTAGTTTTGCTCGATTGCCCCTAGTCCTATCAATGCCTGGCATCCTAAAATGTCTCTCCCCAGCTTTCTTGTAGCCCCCTTCAGATACTGGAAGGCCACAATAAGGTCTCCTCGGAGCCTTCTCTCCAGACTGAATAGCCCCAACTCTCTCAGTCTGTCTCCATAGGAGAGGTGCTCCAGCCCTCTAATAACCATCACAGCCCTTCTTTGGACAGCACAAATCATAGGTTGTTTTTTGTTTCTTTTTCTCTCTCAAGACCTAGCTCCTTTTAAAAATACTTACTGTCAGGTGGTTAATACTTTTCCTCATACACGTGTGATGTACGTAACTGACACACTATTGAAGGCCCCTGTACTCAGCACTGGTGAGGCCACACCTTGAGTCCTGTGTCCAGGTCTGGGCCACTCAGTTTAGGAGAGATGTTGAGTTGCTGGAACATGTCCAGAGAAGGGCAGCAAAGCTGGGGAGGGGTTTGGAGCACAGCCCTGTGAGGAGAGACTGAGGGAGCTGGGGTTGCTTAGCCTGGAGAAGAGGAGGCTCAGAGGAGACCTTGTTGCTCTCTACAACTACCTGAAGGGAGGTTGTAGACAGGCAGAGATCAATCTGTTCTCCCAGGCAAGCAGCCCCAGAACAAGAGGACACAGTCTCAGGCTGCACCAGGGGAAGGTCAGGCTGGATGCTAGGAAGAAATTCTTCACAGGAAGAGAGATTGTTCATTGGAATGTGCAGACTGGAGAGGTGGTGGAGTCACCATCATTGGAGGTGTTTAAAATAAGACTGGATGAGGCACTTAGTGCCATGGGTTAGTGGATTAGATGGTGTTGAGGGACAGGTTGGACTTGATGATCTGGAAAATCTTTTCCAACCTGGTTAATCCAATTCTCTCTTCTCTTCTCTTCTCTTCTCTTCTCTTCTCTTCTCTTCTCTTCTCTTCTCTTCTCTTCTCTTCTCTTCTCTTCTCTTCTCTTCTCTTCTCTTCTCTTCTCTTCTCTTCTCTTCTCTTCTCTTCTCTTCTCTTCTCTTCTCTTCTCTTCTCTTCTCTTCTCTTCTCTTCTCTTCTCTTCTCTTCTCTTCTCTTCTCTTCTCTTCTCTTCTCTTCTCTTCTCTTCTCTTCTCTTCTCTTTCTCTTCTTGGCTAGGCTAGGCTAGGCTAGGCTAATACTAAATTATTTAATGAAGGAGTAAAGTCACATCCTGAGCTAGAAAAGACATGATCTTCAAAATTGTTTCAACACAAAGATGCTCAGCTGTGGAAAAGATGAAGAAATTACAGTTAAATCCTAAACCACTCTTTTTGGTCTTTGACACTGCAAAGGTTCCAATTAAAACCAGTATGCTTTCGATACACCACAGAACCTGCCTCATCTCCATTCTGCAAAAAGGCCAAGTGGAATAGAAGCAAAAGTGTCAGTGTCTTTTAGCAGAATGCTTGATCTCTGCAGTATCCTTTGACATGATTCTCAATTTATTTTGCTCACTACCTAAGTGAGAGAGACACTTATTTAGCTTTTTATCTAGGACTAGCAATTATTTGCTCAACAATACATTTCTTTCTCAGAAGATATGACCTCGTTCTCCTCCATGGTTAGATTCCACTGCTTGCCTTCTGTCATCTGCATTATTTTTATCCTAATCTACATAGTTTAAGAGTAATTTAAGAGCACAAGAACAATGATAAGCATCTCCTAGCTGCTTACTGCATTGCTAATGCTTTTATGCAACGTAGCAGATTCTTAAATATTTCATATTCCTTACTTTTTTTCCCTTCAAACATTCCGTTCTCTGTGAAGGATCTCATGAAATATGAATTATGTCTGTGTAATGTTTTGCATACCCTAGTGGCTGCCTCATTTCAGTTATGTTACATATGCAGCTTCTATGCAAAAAAAAAAGGAGAGTGGATGTTTCTAATTGAGGTTCTCAGGTTTCCACAGTCACTCCAAATTCCCTGCTAAGCGTTAAGATCAAGAACTGGAAAGGGTTGTAGAAGGCAAACTCATCATGACAATCTCAGTGGTGAACCTGAACATGATCAATTTCATCTCATGAAAATTCAACAGCATCCTTTAGCTCAGCATTTACAACTGTTTTAAAAACAGATTTCTGCAAAGGGTTTCTCTTCCAAAGCGGCTTCTCGTGCAGCATCACGTACAAAACGACCGGCTGCTCACGGGCGCAGCGCTTCCGTTCCCTTCTGTCGGCGGCACTCCCAGGTTCAGATGGCTGCACAGAAAGATTTAATTATAGAAGTTATATCTGGGAAAAGCCTCAGCAACACTTTGCAGTAGCGGAGTTCAGAAGTAGGAGCAGGATTGTGAAGGGTGCTGCTGTCACTCCAAGGGGCCTTCAGCTGAGGAATGACAACTCTAGGCCAGCTGAGTCTCTGCTTTGTTAGAAGATCTCATCAGACCAAGTACACATAATTAACTGCTGTACGTGTCAGTTGTGCTCCCTTTGTCATGACAAAGGAGATCATCTCCTCCCTGATTAGTTGTCCACCTACACAAGGACTACGTCTGACTCTTGACACCTTTGAACAGCAGCCAAGATAAAAAGGTTTTTGAAAGGCTTGAATTGCTTCCAGTTCCTTCCCCAGTTTCAGGTGCTTGTGTTGAAGGATTGTTTGAGAGTCATGATTATCAAAGCAGGCGTTTTTCACTCACAGAAATGAATCTGGGAGCAGTTCTTCCCAATTACATAAAAGAGCTGTTTTTCTTCCCAGGGTATGTGTGATATGTAAGGTTCTCAGTGAGACGTTCCACGTATAGAGCAAGACCTGTCCCTCCCAAGGTAATATATTACACCTTACAAGTATGAGATTTGTGTAGCATTTCAGGTAATATGGCATCATCAACCTTCTTTTCAAAGCAAAATTTTGCAATGTGCATGGCTGCAGAGGAGAACTTGCTAACATGAATCCTGAAAACCTCACAGCTATCACCTTGAGGAGAAACTTGCTTGTATTTTGCTCACTCAGGACCCTCATGAGGCCTCCTATACTTTCAATCATTTAAGCTGGCGATAGGTAATAATTACATGTGACCGTTTGAGGCTGTCCCCTTAAGAAAGGAACAGTGCTGGGACACTCTGGTGATACTCACAATATCACTAAGGTTGGAAGAGACCTCGAGGATCGTCGAGTCCAACCTGTCACCACAGACCTCATGACTAGACCATGGCACCAAGTGCCACGTCCAATCCCCTCTTGAACACCTCCAGGGATGGTGACTCCACCACCTCCTGATGGAGAGCAGCTTGGCCAGCTCATCTGCCAGTTCTCTCAGCACCCTAGGATGGATCCCATCCAGTCCTATGGACATGTGAGTGTCCAAGTGGCTCAGCAGGTCCCGAGCTAATTCCTCATGGATTTCCAGGGCATTATGCTCCTCCCCGACCCCATCACCCAGCTCAGGAGGCCACTCGTCCTGAACTCCTCCTGCCTTGCTGTTAAACATTGAGGCGAAGAAGGTGTTCAGGGCCTCAGCCTTTTCCTCATCTTCAGTCACAGTGTTCCCCTCCAGGTCCAATAAGGAGTGCAGGTTCTTCCTGCCCTTCTTTTTAGTGTTAATGTATTTGTAACAATGCTTTTTATTATCTTTCACAGCGGTGTCCAGCTTCAGTTCCAGCTGGGCCTTTGCCTCTCTAATTTTTTTCCAACATAATCTAACAGCTTCCTTAAACACGCCTCGAGAAGCCTTCCCCTCCTTCCAAAGGTGATACAGCCTCTTTTTTCCCCTTAAATCCTCCAGGAGCTGCTTGCTCACCCAGGCCGGTCACCTTCCCCGCCGGCTCGTCTTTTGGCACATGGGAACTGCCAGTCCCTGTGCCTTCAAGAGCTCCTCTTTGAAGTAGGTCCAACCATCCTGGACCCCTCGGTTCTTGAGGGCTGCTACCCAGGGAACTTTGCAATCCTGGTTTTTGTGGGCTACAAAGTCAATGACAGCAATGAATGAGATGAGTGTTTTATCTACATGCCCTGTGCACTGTGCTTTTAGTCATATACATTATATGTTGTCCCAGGATGAGAAATGTTCTAGGAGGGGAAATGTGGGTGAGACACTGTGATACCTCTTCACTTCTAAATGAAGTCAGGAAGATTCCCAGGGCCACAGTTCATTTTTCCAGTGTTAGCAATATGACAAATGTGTCCGCTTTTTGTAGCATTCCCTAAGACATACCTGTCTCCATGGCATTGCTCTGTCCTTCAAAGAAAAAACTGCCTTCTGAACCAGGTGAGCATTCAGCTAAGACTGAGAGGTGTTTCCACACAAGAGAAATAACTAAAATGAGGAGAAAATAATGTGGCCAGCAGGAGCAGGGAAGTCATTGTGCCCATGCACTCTGCATTGGTTAGGCCACACCTTGAGTCCTCTGTCCAGTGCTGGGCCCCTCAGTTTAGGAAGGACATTGAGACTCTTGAACGTGTCCAGAGAAGGGCAACAAGGCTGGAGAGAGGCCTTGAGCACAGCCCTTTGAGGAGAGGCTGAGGGAGCTGGGATTGTTTAGCCTGGAGAAGAGGAGGCTCAGGGGAGACCTCATTGCCCTCTACAACTACCTGAAAGGAGGTTGTAGCCAGGAAGGGGTTGGTCTCTTCTCCCAGGCAACCAGCACCAGAACAAGAGGACACAGTCTCAAGCTGAGCCAGGGGAAGTTTAGGCTGGAGGTGAGGAGAAACTTCTTCACAGAGAGAGTTGTTAGCTGTTGGAATGTGCTGCCCAGGGAGGTGGTGGAGTCACCCTCCCTGGAGGTGTTCAAGAGGGGATTGGATGTGGCACTTGGTGCCATGGTCTAGTCATGAGCTCTGTGGTGACAGCCTGGATTTGATGGTCTTTGAGGTCTCTTCCAACCTTAATGATACTGTGATACTGTGATGCGAGCAATGGATCCAAGGTAGTGTCACTGTTAAAATGTGAAACATGACAGTTTCTGACCTCTTTTGTCTTGTGGGAACTGCTCCACCTGTGACCACAAGTTGGGAAGCAAAACCAAAAAACAGTTCTACAGAGTTACAGAATAGACAAGGCTTAGCTGGGCTCTGGGAAAAATGAGTTCTGTGTAGGTTTTGCTTAAAAATACCCCAAAGTTACAAATTCCATCTTAAGAGGTCTACAGACCTTAGATCTTCTTCTGCTTTTATGGATATTCAAAGGAGGTGTGAACAGAGCATTTTACAATGCTTATTTTGGTACTCTTGTAACCCAGAATTGCAACATGCAATTAGGAGTCTTTGTCAGCAGATTTCAGAGCATTTTCTGCTGGAAACCAGTGTAAAACCTTGGGTTAGAAATGGTCAGCTTTCCAGGCTCCAACACAGCAGCAGCAGAGCTGGGAAGACTGTGAATGTATCCAGTACCCTGGTCCAGTGCTGTAGGCAGTGTTATCACAGAACCACAGAAAACATCCAGTTGGAAGCGACCTCAAAGATCATCCAGTCCAACCTTCAACCCAGTACTGAAGGGTCAGCACTAAATTATGTCTCTAAGTGCCAGGTCCACACACCCCTTAAACATCTCCAGGAATGGTGACTCCACCACTGCCCTGGGCAGACTATTCCAATGTTTGATAATCCTCTCTGTGAAGAAATATTTTCTAGCATCCAGCCTAAACCTCCCCTGGGGCAGCTTGAAACCATTTCCTCCAGTCCTGTTGCTTGCCACCAAGGAGAAGAGGCTGCCCCCTCCTCAGTCCAACCTCCCTTAAGGTAGTTGTAGAGAGTTGTAAGTCAGAAATAATTTTGCTCTAGCTTTGTCTCTGGGCACAGTTTCCTCATATGATGGAAGGCTGGAAAGGGAACTGCATCTATATGTTTGATAGCTAGTGACAGCTATGGGTAGTCATCCACATGTAGTCATGCCAGACATGCAGAGCTCTGTAGCTCTTCAGTATATTTGATCCTCAATCTTCATTCTTCATTTTCTCTCCACTGTTTTCTAGTGGTCAGATTCAAATGAATGTATCTCACATAGTTTGCAACAAGTGATCATATCAAACTGAATATATGTTTCATTGATTATGACTGTGACCGTTTGAGGCTGTCCCCTTAAGAAAGCGAATATGGTGGACGGAAGTTGGTAAACGAAAAGAAGGATCTAAACTAATTTCATTGGTAGATTAGGAGGAAGCACCTTCTGAACTGGGAGTGCAGGAGGGTATCCTGGGCATTCCGGCACTTTTATCTTCAGTCTTTCTTCCGCTCCTCCGCCGAGCAGCAGCTCTCTCTGTGCTGGGCTTGCGGCCAAGGCTTGACCTTGACAACTGATAAACTGCAAGGCCTGTATTAACTGTTTTCCAATTAACACATAGCTGCTTCTAACTTTTTTTCTCTTTCTCTCTCTTTCTAACCCACTCTGGGGAAAGGGGGAGAGAGGGGGAGAGCGGAGGTGGGGAACCCCCTCAGCAGAGGGGGGAACTCTCATTTCTGTGCTACTCTGTTGTATATCTTTGTATATATTGTAAATATTGTAAATTCTGTAAATTTCCCTGCATATCCTATATTGCTTTGTAAATATACAGCTCCACTGCTTAGCTAATTCAGCTGTGAGTTTTTTTTCCTTCTCCTTCAAATTTTCTTTCCCTTGACTTTACAGTGGGGAGGGAGGAGGCTTTTTGGTCTTACCCTTCCAACCCTACGACAATGACATTTCTATTTCTCATAACTCAAAAGCAATGTTTTGGAGATATTTGCTTGTCCATTAGCATACTGTGTGCAGCACAGACCTCTTCACTGCTCTTCTTTGATAAACAAGCCACCAATGTCATCTTGGTGATGCTCCTACAGGCAGCAAGGTATATTTGTTCCTTTTCATCAAACAATCTGCAATATTGATCTTCTTCCTAGAAGAGATCAGCCTACAGCTTCTAAAATACAGTCATGAAAACTGCCAGTTTAATTTTGCTGCAGCCTTGTGATGGACAATGCTTTAGGGGTGAGAGGACGTGACTTAGCTCCTGCTTCCTAGGAACTACTAGCAACACCCTGCCTGCCTGTCTCTTGCAAGACTGTACTGGTTGGCAACTGTATCAGCTGGGAGATGTCGCTGCTTTGTCAACAAGGAGTTAACACTGTGCCAGTTAGTCATGGGCACTCCAATTCCCGACTCCCAGACATCTGAGAAGAAAAGCAGTGCAATGAAATCAGCTGGACAGTTTTCAGTGGCAAAGACCATTTCAGCTTTGCATAAAGCACTGCTGGAAACACACTCGGTCTCCATTTCCCCCACTCGGCTTTGTCTCTAGGATCTTGAATCATGATTCGCTTATCCAAACCCATTCTTCAGCGGCAGAAGTGCTCTGGTGTGTCAGGAGTTATCAGCAGCCTGTCTTTCACAGCTCTTTTATATGACTTCTGTCCTGTTTGCTCGATTTGTTTTGCAGAGTTCAAGTCCTCTGGAAATAGAAATCTGCATTTTGACCTAGTGGCATACCGTCTTGTCCATCGGCTCGTGCAGATCTGCGTTATACGTGATTAATTCCGACTCCTGCTATGACAGAGGCATATAACTGGCTTATTCAAGGGCATCAGATAAAACTTATCTTATGCCTCTGCAAATGTCTTCTTTCTGTGCTGCTACTGGTAAGGAAGTGGCAGTGCTTTAAAAGGATCACTGACAGCTCAAGAGTGTGCATCTGTCACGTTATGAATAAGATCCTGCCTCAGAGCCCCAGGACTCTTACTGAAAGTGCTTGGCAAAAATCAGCATTGGCCTCTTTCATTGCCCCGATAAAGACTTGCACTGAAACAGGGTCAGAAAGTTAAAATACAGATAGGTTTAACTTATTAAAACAATTAAACTGATAAAACAGGTTTGGGATTGGCCAGTGATAACTGCAAATAATCAAGCTTCAGTTAGTAATCCCCAGGTAGTATTGGATGAAATTGGAGAGGCAAATTTTTGCCGTAGGGAAGAAGTTCTACACAGGGAGAGTGATTGCCCATTGGAATGGTCTGCCCAGGGAGGTGGTGCAGTTACCATCACTGGAGGTGCTCAGGAGAAGACTTGATGGGGTGTTTGGTGCCA
The DNA here is from genome assembly GCF_026170545.1 of Melanerpes formicivorus. Taxonomy (NCBI): domain Eukaryota; kingdom Metazoa; phylum Chordata; class Aves; order Piciformes; family Picidae; genus Melanerpes; species Melanerpes formicivorus. The sequence continues at coordinate 41,228,351 of NW_027142355.1, read as the reverse complement.
TGGTTTAGTTGTTTAGGTGGGTGATGATCTTGAAGGTCTCTTCCAACCTGGTCTGGTCTATTCTATTCTATTCTCCTCCTGAACACCTCCAATGATGATGACTCCACCACCTCCCTGGGCAGCCCATTCCAATGGGCAATCACTCTCTCTGTGTAGAACTTCTTCCTAACTTCCAGCCTAAACTTCCCCTGGTGCAGCCTGAGACTGTGTCCTCTTGTTCTGGTGCTGGTTGCCTGGGGGAAGAGACCAACCTCTGCCTGTCTACAACCTCCCTTAAGGTAGTTGTAGAGAGCAAGAAGGTCACCCCTGAGTCTCCTCTTCTCCAGGCTAAACAACCCCAGCTCCCTCAGCCTCTCCTCATAGGGCTGTGTTCCAAACCCCTCACCAACTTCGTTGCCCTTCTCTGGACACAAAACCAACCTGCAGTTCAGGCTTCACTTCCAGGCAGCTCCACTACTGCTAGGATCCCTGGAAAGGCCATGGGGGTTCAGGCCAGGAATGTCCTGAAAGAAACACTGTGGTTTAAAAAAGGAAATTCAGCTTTATGACTGTATCATGATACATCAGGAGGAAAAAAGAGAGAGACAGACATGTTTTTGTTTGCTTGGGCTTATTCTTACGTTAAATGCCATTTTCTGTCTTATTAGCTCATAAATAATCAAGGCCAAGTGTCACAATCTGACACAGCTCCATTAACTGCAAGGAGGCACCTCTATGCTGTTAGAGGCTCTGGCCCTTTTAAGCAAGCTTCATGTGTTAGAGAGTCTTTGAGCTCACCTTGATGCAAGGAGAAGAAATGTGTTTGGGATTCCTGGTTTAAATCTGCATGATAAGATAGCTCATATTGCTTTCATGTGCCCTAATACCAGTTTATTAAAAAAAACCATAGCTGGCTTCCCTTTATCCTCTCTATGCTTCTCACAATGCAATATTTTGTGTGCATTGATTACATTCAAAGTACCCAAGTGATGATTTTTTTTTCTCCCTTAGTATTCCTGTATTTCACACCCTGTAAGACCTGATCTGAAACATGTTTATTAAAAGTGACAGCTGGGGACATAAGATCCCCAGCACAATGAAGACGTTATCTACCTTGCTGGATTGCACTCCTGGAAGTGTTCTGCTTCAGGCTAGGCTGCCTCATGCAAGATCTTCCCATCTAAATATTTATTACACAAATGTGTCCCTGGAAGCATTGATAACAGAATTGGTAGGACAATTCAGAATAAAAGCAGTTGGCTAATTTGTACCTACATTTCCATTGCATTTTCAGTCTGCAGGTTTTGAAAGGAAGTAACTTGGTGTGTCCAGTACAGTTTGAAAACATTTTCACACAAAATGCTCTTTACTCTTCTGTCTAATAGGCCCTCTTTCCTGTTCTTTTTGTCTCTCCTTTTCCAACATTAGCACAGTGCTGAGCAAAAGACCTCGACAGGCTGGGCAGATGGGCAGAGTCCAAGGACATGAGATTGAACACGTCCAAGTGCCAGGTTCTGCACATTGGCCACAGCAACCCCATGCAGAGCTACAGGCTGGGATCAGAGTGGCTGGAGAGGGGCCAGGTAGAGAGGGACCTGGGGGTACTGGTTGACAACTGGCTGAACATGAGCCTGCAGTGTGCCCAGGTGGCCAAGAGCGCCAATGGCATCCTGGCCTGCATCAGGAACAGTGTGGCCAGCAGGAGCAGGGAGGTCATTCTGCCCCTGTACTCTGCACTGGTTAGGCCACACCTTGAGTCCTGTGTCCAGTTCTGGGCCCCTCAGTTTAGGAAAGATGTTGACTTGCTGGAAGGTGTCCAGAGAAGGGCAACAAAGCTGGGGAGGGGTTTGGAGCACAGCCCTGTGAGGAGAGGCTGAGGCAGCTGGGGTTGTTTAGCCTGGAGAAGAGGCGGCTCAGGGGAGACCTTATTGCTTTCTACGAGTACCTGAAAGGAGGTTGTAGACAGGCAGAGGTTGGTCTCTTCTCCCAGGGAGCCAGCACCAGAACAAGAGGACACAGTCTCAGGCTGCGCCAGGCGAGGTTCAGGCTGGATGTTAGGGAGAAATTCTTCACAGAGAGAGTGATTGCCCATTGGAATGGGCTGCCTGGGGAGGTGGTGGAGTCACCATCACTGGAGGTGTTTAGGAAGAGACTGGATGGGGTGCTTGGTGCCATGGGTTAGTTGATTAGGTGGTGTTGGGTGATAGGTTGGACACAATGATCTTGAAGATCTCTTCCAGCCTGGTCTGGTCTATTCTATTCTATTCTATTCTATTCTATTCTATTCTATTCTATTCTATTCTATTCTATTCTATTCTATTCTATTCTATTCCATTCCATTCCATTCCATTCCATTCCATTCCATTCCATTCCATTCCATTCCATTCCTGCTTTTCCATATGGAAAAGTTCTGGAGAATCAGTTCATGAGATACACCTGATGTTTATGCAGAGCTGGTATGTCATGCTGAGGCTTGACTGTGAGCTCCAACAGCTTCTTTAAACATGAACTCATAGCCAGATGAGACTTTAGAATATCCCACATTTCCTATCATGTCATGGAAAAGAGGGAAAAAAGGAAAAAGATAAAGGAATGCACACCAGTGATGGATTTGTCAGGTGTTTTCACTGTTACAGCTTCATCCTGCTCCCTTCCCACACCTATTTCTGCTCCAGCCAGCTCTGCTGAGTACTGCTGACTAACTCTTACATGGGTGACTCAGAAGAATTCATCCTGGTTCAATATTTGCCTGTGTAATTATAGGGTACCAAAGTTGTTACTAATGTTGGTGCAATGCAAAGATATTATCTCCATTCTCCATATCTTCTGTCAGAATGAGTGTTATTGCTACAAATGGCATTCCTGTACCAAGTCATACCAATATAACTGTTTTCTCCTGCACTGCTGTTCACTTTTACCTTTCAAATGACTGTTTACACTTTAGAAGATGAAGTGAGTCCATCTGTGTTTTGCAAGTAACAGGACCATGTGTGTGGCAGAGGTCTTTATGTGAGACTGTGTGAAAGCATGGGAGTCAAGCAAAGCAGTTAAAACAGTAGCCACCATGCTGTCTTAATGATGACAGACATCAAATCTGATGCTGAGCTAAATTCTTGTTCCAGGCATTTTTGGATGGAAGTGCTAATGACTGTCAGAGATGTACTCAGAAAGGCAGGATGCTCCAGCTCCATCCAGCTGAATGTTGGGAGTGTTTGGTTACTTACTGTAGAATATTGTAGGAGTAAACAAAGTTAAGGGGTCTGTGTCACGCTGTGCTGAAATGAGCAGAAAGGTGAGGCAGAACAACTGCCTAGATGACACTTATGTTGGGTTATAGGACCCTAGATCTGGCACCAACAAAGCCCAGATTTTCTTCTCTATAGCCAGAGATCTGCTTTCACTTAGTAGGGCTAAGACAGAACTCTTTACCTCCTCAACTTCTCCATTCCTCACTTCATGTCCCAAGTCAAGCATCTTGCTCGTCACAGGCTTATCACTCGGATTCATGACCCAAGTGGTGCACTGCATTTGGATTTGTTTTAGGGGACTTGCTGAGCCTATGGACAAACTTTCAGTTCTAACATCTTTGGTCTTTGCTTGTGAAGAGAGATTGACTAAATTAATTTTAGACCACTGTTCCTTTATACAATACAAATATCATTCACAGCTTCAACAGAGGATTATGCCCCACCAGCAAATTCTAAAGCACTTATCCACAGCTTGATCATCTTCCCATTACAGCCAGAAAATGGAAAATATGTGGGATAAAAAGGAGAATTTTTGGTCTCTCAGGTAGCTAGCACTAGTCACAGTAGCACAGTATCACCAAGGTTGGAAGAGACCTCAAAGATCATCAAGTCCAACCTGTCTCCACAGACCTCATGACTAGACCATGGCACCAAGTGCCACGTCCAGTCCCCTCTTGAGCACCTCCAGTCAAAATGCAATGCAGAACATTTTGTATATAATCTACAGATTTCTCATGGCATGATGGTTCTAGCAGTGCTCCTGTGGAAAGATCTGCCAGTGATAATTTGATGTAGCTGATGCAATCACAGCTATACTGACATGCTATTCATACCTTTCTATGCCCTGTTAATGCTTTCCTTGCCACATAATACCATCATTCTGTGAGATGCAAGCAGGTCACACCTTCCAAACTCATCTGTATTTCAGCCAAGGCAGTAAAATTGGATTATTCATGAATATCTGTCACTAGACTTGCTTTTTGCTAACAGTGCTTGGAAGTGGAAAAAGCCTCTTTGCTTTCTTCAGCACTCCAGCTTTGGGCAGCTGAATATATATTCCAGATCAAGCAAGCAATTTATATTCCAGACAAATCAACAGTGAGCAGAGCAAAGTGAATTAATATAAGCCACAGACTACTTAATCATGTGGATTCTATCAGGTACACACAGGTGTTAGGTGCCTCTGTGCTTGTACAGGAATTTCCATATTGTCTTGCTATGGCATTAATGAACTATAATAAAGATCATTTTGAATGGGAAAAGGCATTCTAGGAAGCTTTCCTGATAAAAGAATTTAACTGCATACATTTCATGCAAGTCACACATAAAAGAGTTAGAACAATTCGCTTTCCAGACTAGAACAGAATAGAATTAACCAGGCTGGAAAAGACCTTCGAGATCATCAAGTCCAGCCTATCACCCAACACCATCTGATCAACTAAAGCATGGCACTAAGTGCCTCATCCAGTCTCTTCTTAAACACTTCCAGGGATGGTGACTCCACCACCTCCCTGGGCAGCACATTCCAATGGCAAATCTCTCTTTTTGTGAAGAACTTCTTCCTAACATCCAGTCTAAACCTCCCCTGGCACAGCTTGAGACTGTGTCCTCTTGTTCTGGTGCTGGTTGCTTGGGAGAAGAGACCAACCCCCACCTGGCTGCAACCTCCCTTCAGGTAGTTGTAGAGAGCAATAAGGTCTTCCCTGAGCCTCCTCTTCTCCAGGCTAAGCAACCCCAGCTCCCTCAGCCTCTTCTCACAGGGCTGTGCCCCAGACCCCTCCCCAGCTTTGTTGCCCTTCTCTGGACACCTTCCAGCAGCTCAACATCTTTCCTAAACTGAGGACTTGTTTGATAGCTAACACCATGAGAAACCAGGTTGCATAGGTTTTCCACAGAGTGGGTGTAAAAGGCAGAGCAGGGCCCGCCAAAAGGTGCATCATCTTTGTCAGAAAAAGCTGTAGGTGATGGCTGAATACAGCAGATTTAGAGGGAACAACACTTCAGAGGCAGTTTTCAATGCATCTCTTCTGCAATGCACCGGACACCTAATTCTGTATTTCAACTTAGAGATGAGTGAGGAAGGAATTTATAAACAATAACATGGATTTGCTATAACCATCACTGCTGTGTCCCTAAAAAGGGGTATTTAATGTTTTTTATTATAAGTCACAGTCTATATTAGTGTCTTTGCTGGGTGTGCTGTATCTCAGAGTGCCAGAGTGCTCAATACAGGTTTTGGTGACTGTCTGCAGTTTAACCAAAAGCCCCTTCAGAAGGTGATGTCTATTGGTAAGTTTAAGCATACAAGTGTCTTTATTCACCATGGTCCCTGCTGAATCAAAGTCTCCAGTTCCTACAACTTCAGTATCCTTGGCATGCTGGGAGGTTCTTACTCTTCCTCACCAGTCAAATATTCTGTGCAATAAAATAAGGAATGATTTAATCTTTCTCATCATTACAGCTTCATAGAGTGTGTTAGGACTTCTCGTTTTCAAACCTAAAGATGTGGCAGGTCCATGTTTTGCCCTGACTATTTACCTTCAATTCTTTCCTTTTGTTCTTCTTTGTTTAATTTAATTTCTTTGTGACTACAATTGTTTTTCCAGTCCAGTTTACTCACTGCTCTCATTTCATGCTCATCATTTAGGTATTATTGAAAGCTAATAATAAGATCACTGCCTTGTTATAAATAGTATCATAGTATCATAGTGTCAGTCAGGGTTGGAAGGGACCACAAGGATCATCTAGTTCCAAGCCCCTGCCATGGGCAGGGACACCCCACACTAGATCAGGCTGGCCAGAGCCTCATCCAGCCTGGGCTTAAACACCTCCAGGGACGGGGCCCCAACCACCTCCCTGGACAACCCATTCCAGGGCTTCACCACTCTCATGGTGAAGAACCTCCTCCTCACCTCCAGCCTGAATCTCCCCACCTCCAGCTTCATTCCATTCCCCCTAGTCCTATCACTCCCTGAGATCCTGAGAAGTCCTTCCCCAGCCTTCCTGTAGCCCCCTTCAGATACTGGAAGGCCACAATTAGGTCGCCTTGGAGCCTTCTCTTCTCCAGACTGAACAGCCCCAACTCCTTCAGTCTGTCCTCATAGGAGAGGTGCTCCAGCCCTCTGATCATCCTTGTGGCCCTTCTCTGCACACCTTCCAGCAATTCCAGATCCCTCTTGTCATAGGGGCTCCAGAACTGGAGGCAGTACTCCAGGTGGGGTCTCCCCAGAGCTGAGCAGAGGGGGAGAATCACCTCCCTTGCCCTTCTGGCCACATTTCTCCTGATGCAGCCCAGGATCTGATTGGCTTTGCGGGCTGCAAGTGCACACTGAGAGCTCCTGTTGAGCTTCTCCTCCACCAGCACCCCCAAGTCTCTCTCCTCAGGGCTGCTTTCCAGCCAGTCCCTGCCCAGCCTGGATTTGTGCCTGGGATTGCCTCAACCCAGATGCAAGGACAAGGTGTATTAGACATCTTGAGGAGTTTATAATGGGAAACAGAAGGGTGCCCACAAGTAATGCATTGCATTCCAAAGTAACTCTTCCTGGATTTGCAGTTTCTGCTGGCTTCCACGTGTTTGACAGACTGATTTCAATTTTAGGGCACTGATTACCTGCTTCATAACTTCTCCCCAAACAACTTCTGCAGCTTATGTTGCCAGCCTTCTGTTTCTTGATTGTTGATGTTAATATTTGTACCTGCAATTTACATTGCTACTTTCATGGAGATCAAAGAGATGTGGCAGATGAGCTGCATAGCTATTTCTGTTCCTTCCTGCATATCATATCATACCCATTCTGATTTTTGATCTGCTAAGAGCAGCCCTGGTGACCTGAAGTCTCACTGACCACCATAAGCTCACCTCTCTCAAGCCAAAGACATGAATTTTCTTTTCTTCTTTCTGCAAACTGATGTGATTCAACCCATGGTTTTAAACTGAACTAGGAGAAGTTTAGGCTGGAGGTGAGGAGAAAGTTTTTCACTGAGAGAGTTGTTAGCTGTTGGAATGTGCTGCCCAGGGAGGTGGTGGAGTCACCATCCCTGGAGGTGTTCAAGAGGGGATTGGATGTGGTACTTAGTGCCATGGTTTAGTAGTCATGAGGTGTTGGGTGACAGGTTGGACTTGATGATCTTTGAGGTCTCTTCTAACCTTATTGATTCTATGATTCTATGATGCAATGGAAACAGCCACCTGCAACATCAGCTTCTGCAGTCAGAAAAGCTTAGCAATCAGATTAAACTGCACCACTAAGACTCACTATATTATTAACATTATCTGTTGGCTTAAAGACAATTGCTCTGAGTTGCTTCTAAACCCTTGAAGAAGAGACCAGGAAATGGAAAAAGAGTTAATAACAAGTGACTAATGTAATTCATTATTTGCTTGTAATAGTGGTTTCCAGAATACAATATAAAGTCCAAGCTGCATATCAGCAGTGTGATACCTGGGGCATAGAGTTGCTGATGATCTTCCCTGTTGAAGGAGAGAAGCTTCATCCAAAATACCTCTCATGAATTTCACAAAGTTGCAGTTACTAGTGAGGTATTTTGTCATGAATGTGTCTTAGATGCAAAATTATATTTGATCTCTCTGCCCTCTGAGCAGATTCACTGTAGTGGGAGGAGGACCAGGCTTTTGTTAGATATTTTGTTCTGAGCTCTGTCTATTTGTCTGCACCTCCCTCTCTTGCACTCTCTTTAAAACAAGAAAGGGAAAGGTTGTGTGGAGTGTATGTCCTTTCTTTCTGGAGAGCTCATTGTGTGTAATATGTGTGTGTAATATGTGTGTGTGGCACTTGGTGCCATGGTCTAGCCATGAGGTCTGTGGTGACAGGTTGGACTCGATGATCTTTGAGGTCTCTTCCAACCTTGGTGATACTGTGATACTGTATTTTATATGGAATTTCATCCTAAGGAGGGAGCAGAAGACTTTCTTCATTTTGTAGAAAGCAATCCTTTCTTTTGCAGTTCTTGGGACTTCTGGCAAGTGTTTTTGTGGCTGTGTTTTGTTGTAATCTAGATGTTTGTCTAGATTTCATTTATCTCATAACCTTGCCTCTCATCAGATAAGTAACTACCAAGTCATCTACGTATTCCCTAGGAATGATGAGTGCAACTCTGCAAGCAGATCTGAATAAGCACTCCCATTCATAATCATATTTCATTGCTTGTCCCTGGGGTGTTTGGAGTTTTTGGGTTTTGTAGTTTGGTGGGGTTTTTTTTTGGCCTACTATAATGACAAACTGATCAGATGAAAAACACATCAACCCAAGATGAGTTTGGAGGGGCCCTGGATGAAGCATTACAGATCTCCTAAAAATATATCATGTTCTTCCCATCTGCAAATGTTTCTAAAAGAGGCCTGTTAGAAAGAGTGCTGCTTCAGAGAGAATTCCTATGAATACAGGAGAAAGCAAAAAGCTGGCACATGTAAGGAACGACTAAGAAGCAAAGATGCAGGAATGTCCCTTGCCATATGTGCACACTGAGCAAAGAAGTGCAGCAAAGTGTTTCTGCCTTGTTATCTCTGGGGGGTTTTTAGGACAAATACCTTGGCTGGCTTCTCTTCTGGTGCATTTGCATTTTCACCCATGGAGATTATTTATTTCATATTTGTTATGAAGCCCATTTCCCCCACTAATTGCTTGTCTCCTTCCCTAGCAGAAAGGAAAAACCAAACCAAACCAAACCCAAACACCACAACAGAATGCATGTAACTATGGGGAAAATAATGATTATTTCATGGGAATGTCATTAGAATTTCTTTCTGGTTTCAGGTCTTGTGGCCAAGACAGCCTAAGTTTCTGCAGCAAGGGAAGGCCTCACTTTTTTCAAGTTCATAACTACTACTTGAGAAGGCTCCAAGGTGACCTCATTGTGGCCTTCCAGTATCTGAAGGGGGCTACAAGAAGGATGGGGAGGGACTGCTCAGGATCTCAAGGAGTGATAGGACTAGGGGGAATGGAATGAAACTGGAGGTGGGGAGATTCAGGCTGGACGTGAGGAGGAAGTTCTTCCCCATGAGAGTGGTGAAGCCCTGGAATGGGTTGTCCAGGGAGGTGGTTGGGGCCCCATCCCTGGAGGTGTTTAAGCCCAGGCTGGCTGAGGCTCTGGCCAGGCTGATCTAGTGTGGGGTGTCCCTGCCCATGGCAGGGGGGTTGGAACTAGATGACCCTTGTGGTCCCTTCCAACCCTGACTGATACTATACTACTTGGACAATCTACAGCTTTTTCTCCTATGTATTCTTTTCTTTCAGTTTGTGGGAAGTGTGCTATCCTCAGACTAGCAGCAGGCATAAAATCTAGAAACCCACCCTGTACACTTAGTGCAATTCTTTCTGAAGCCAAAAAGATGAATTTGATGAATTATGAATTCCAGCCAGGAATCTGTCTTCACTTTGTGCTCAAAATTCCCTGAGGAACTAAAGATGTTGCTTCTGGGCAATGTTAGGCTCTTGCTTGCCCTAAAAATACTTCTCAATGAGCCTGATCCCCCCGTACTGCTCAACTAGGCAAGGCTCCACCCCTGCCTTGCTCACCTCCTTCCCTCCCAGTTCTTCTCATCCATTTTTCTGAAATGTTCTCTGTGTTTTCTCTCCCCCATCTTCCCCCCTTTATTGTTCTATTTTTGCATGTGTCTTTGTGTGGTGCCTATGTAACTTTCTTCTGCTGTAAGTCGAATTAAACCTAATTGTGTTGCCTGGGTAGCCTTCTACAGAGCTGTGTCTGCAGCATCCCGTTTGGTTTGACTCAAATGTTAACTAAATGTGCATGTGCCTTGCTGAAAGCATGGCCAATGAGACAGAGCCTAGGCTATATAAAGCAACTGTGCTTCCAACATGTTCAGCTTAACAGTGGTTAATGAGAAATAAAATGAGGCACAGTGTAGCTGCTCTCTCTTAAAATTCTCTCCTTTGTTTGGCATTGTAAATCACAGAACCACAGAATGGTTTGGGTTGGAATGGACCTCAAATATCGATGCTCTGGATGAGGGCATTGAATCTATCATCAGTAAATTTGCTGATGACACCAAGCTGGGGACAGGAGTTGATCTGCTAGAGGGTAGAGAGGCTTTGCAGAGAGACCTCGACAGGCTGGACAGATGGGCAGAGTCCAAGGGCAGGAGATTGAACACATCCAAGTGCCGGGTTCTGCACATTGGCCACAACAACCCCATGCAGTGCTACAGGCTGGGGTCAGAGTGGCTGGAGAGCACCCAGGCAGAGAGGGACCTGGAGGTACTGGCTGATGGTAGGATGAACATGAGCCTGCAATGTGCCCAGGCAGCCAAGAGGGCCAATGGCATCCTGGCCTGCATCAGGAACAGTGTGGCCAGCAGGAGCAGGGAGGTCATTCTGCCCCTGTACACTGCACTGCTTAGGCCACACCTCGAGTACTGTGTCCAGTTCTGGGCCCCTCAGTTTAGGAAGGAGGTTGACTTGCTGGAACGAGTCCAGAGAAGGGCAACAAAGTTAGTGAGGGGCTTGGAACACAGCCCTGTGAGGAGAGGCTGAGGGAGCTGGGGTTGCTCAGCCTGGAGAGGAGGAGACTCAGGGGTGACCTTATCACTCTCTACAACTACCTGAAGGGGGATTGTAAACAGGCAGAGGTTGGTCTCTTCTCCCAGGCAGCCAGCACCAGAACAAGAGGACACAGTCTCAGGCTGCGCCAGGGGAAGTTCAAGCTGGAGGTCAGGAGGAAGTTTTACACAGAGAGAGTGATTGCCCATTGGAATGGGCTGCCCAGGGAGGTGGTGGAGTCACCATCACTGGAGGTGTTCAGGAGGAGACTTGACAGGGTGCTTGGTGCCATGGGTTAGTTGATTAGGTGGTGTTGGATGATAGGTTGGATGTGATGCTCTTGAAGGTCTCTTCCAACCTGGTTTTTTCTATTATTCTATTATCATCTGTTTCTGACTCCCCTGCCATAGGCAGGGTCAGCTTCCACTAGACTGAGTTGCTCAAAGTCCCATCCAACATGGCCTTGAATGCTTCCAGGGAGGGAAGTAGTTTGGTTTAGTTTTAGGCAGGGTCTTTTATGTTCTTGTTTGGAGGTTTTGTTTGTTTGCTTTGGTGGTTTTGTTGTTTTGTTTCATGTGCAGGGTCTCATGCAGGGTCTTCAGGGAATAGGGTGAGGGTATGTTTGAGTGAGAGAAAAAGCCCTTTGTAGTTTAAAATGAGAGGATTATGGTCTTGCAAATGCTCAAGCAAGGTGAGAGCTCAGTTAACTCTGCAGGATAGGGAGCAAACTCCAGAAAAGCTGCACCATTCAGAGCATCATTTTACACCCCAAAAGGGGAAAGGGTCATGCTTATCAAGTTAACAATGTTCACCATCCATTTGGAACTGCTGGATTTAGGAACCTATTAGTATCTCTGGTAGTTATGTTAATCCTTGAACTAAATTCAAAGTTTTTTGGGGTTTTTTGGTTGTTTTTTTAATGCTCAGATTGCTGCAATGCCCACCCCTAGACAGAAGAAAAGGTTTTAAGTGTCTGCACTTAAACCAGCTTAAAGGGGGTCAGCAGAAGTGCCAACTTGGAGCCTTCCAGCAGGCAGACTTTTGCCTGTTCCAGGTCCTGCTTGATGAACCTGACCTTCTAAGACAAGGTGACCTGCTTAGTTGATAAGGCAAAAACATTGGAGGTAGTTTACCTGAGCTTTAGTAAAGCCTTTGACAGTGTTTCCTGCAGCATCCTTCTAGGGAGACTGGCTGCACATGACTCAAATGGGTGGATGTTTTACTGTGTCAAAAACTGGCTGGGTGGTCGAGCCCAAAGGGTGGTGGTGAGCAAAGTTAAATCTGGCTGGCAACCAGTCACTAGTGGTGCTCCTCAGGGCTCAGTATTGGGGCCAGTTCTCTTTAATATGTTCACCAGTTATCTGGATAGGTGAATTGAGTGCAGCCTCAATAAGTTTGCAGAACATACTAAATTGGGTAGGAGTGTTAATCTGCTGGAGGTTAGGAAGGCTCTGCAGAGAGATTTGGCCATGCTGGATCAATGGCCCAAGGCCAGTGATTCAACGAGGCTGAGTATCGAGGCTTGGAGAAGAGTGGCTGGAGAACTGCTGGTAGAAAAGGACCTGGGGGTGCTGGTTGACAGCTGGCTGAATATGAGCCAGCAGTATGCCCAGGTGGCCAAGAAAGCCAATAGCATCCTGGCCTGTATCAGGACTAGCATGGCCAGCAGGAATAGGGAAGTGATCATGACCCTGTTGTTAGAATAGAATAGAACAGAATAGAATAGAACTAACCCGGTTGGAAAAGACCTACAAGATCATCGAGTCCAACCTATCACCCAACACTATCTAATCAACTAAACCATGGCACCAAGCACCCCATCCAGTCTCTTCCTAAAGACTTCCAGTGATGGCAACTCCACCACCTCCCTGGGCAGCCCATTCCAATGGCAAATCACTCTCTCTATGAAGAACTTCTTCCTAACATTCAGCCTAAACCTCCCCTGGCACAGCTTGAGACTGTGTCCTAGTGAAGCAACATTCCAAATAGTGTGTTCAGTTCTGGGCCCTCACTAGACAAAATACATTGAGTTGCTGAAGTGTGTCCAAAGAAAGGTAACAAAGCTGGTGAGGGGTATAGAGAGCAAGCCTTATGAGGAGTGGCTAAGGGCACTAGGGTTGTTTAGGCTGGAAAAAAAGGAGTCTGAGAGGAGACTTCATGGCCCTTTACCTGAAAGGGGGATGTAGTGAGGTGGGTGCTGTTCTCACTAGAATCAAGTGATAGAGTAAGAAGAAATGAGAGGAGCCAGGGGAGGTATTAGGATATCAGGAATTATTTCTTTTTATGGGAAGAGTGGTCAGGCATTGCAACAGGCTGCCCACGGGGGTGGTGGAGTAACCATCCCTGGCAGTGTTCAAAACGCTTGTAGATGTGGCACTTTGGGACATGATTTCATGGCTATGATGGTGTTAGGTCAATGGTTGAACTCAGGGATCTTAGAGGTCTTTTCCAACCAAACCAATTCTATGATTCTGTACTACTGATAATTTTGATACATTGTGGTGGTTTCACCCACACACATTAACAGCAACTCAGCTGAACCCAGTGGGAGAAGCAAATGAAGGTGTATTTTACAAGCAAGAATGGAATGCAATGAGTATGTACAGAGACTACAGCATTTACAACATCATACAGGTATTTACAAAAAAGCAAACAGCACAGAAGTCCTCCTTGGGCAGGAGGACACTGCCCCACTCCCCCCCTAACCTCTCCCCTCCCTTTATCCTCTGGTTAATTAGAAGAAAAGAGAAGAGGAGAGATGTTAGGGGAATTTCAGTTAGTTCAAAAGCTCTGTTAGAAAAGCTAGTAATGCTTATCTCCAGTTTGCTGATAAAGAGTCCTCCAGCGAAGCAGCCATGCATGCCAGCAGAAAGACAGAAGAAAATGGAAGGAGAGCAGAATGTAAGATCACACAACTACATCCCACTCATCTGACCAATGAAATTCATTTAGAATTATCTCTCTCGTTTTCTTTTTCACACCAACTGTAGCTCCTAGCTTGAAGGCACAGCCTAAACTGTCACATATATGTCCCTGGAGGTGTTCAAGAGGGGATTGGACATGACACTTGGTGCCATGGTCTAGCAGGCATGAGGTCCGGAGTGACAGGTTGGACTTGATGATCTTTGAGGTCTTTTCCAGATGATCTTTGAGGTCTTTTCCAACCATGTTGATTCTATGATTCTGTGATTCTATATATGCAGAAGGATGTATCTAGAGTTAATTCTTCTGGCTTCTACATTCACATGTTTGTCAGTATGATCTACAACACAAAACACATTGAACTGACTGCAGATCAGGAAAAACACTACAAAAATAGGTCAGATGATACATTTCTATTACAAAGCTTTAACACGTTATGTGGGGTGTGTGTGGTCGGATGAAGAAGGCACTGTGATTTAAGGCCTATCCCATTCCAGTTAAACTGATGGAGGAGAGAAGAAAGGAATTGAGAATGCAGAATTCAAACCACCTTTTCTGGAGCTTTTCTAAGCTGCAATGCCTATCAGCAGTGTGATACCTGGGGCACAGAATTGCTGATGATCTTCCCTGTTGAAGGAGAGAAGCTTCATCCAAAATATCTCATGAATTTCACAAAGTTGCAGCTACTAGTGGGGTATATTGTCATGAGCATGTCTTAGATGCAAAATTATATTTGATCTCTCTGCCTTCTGAGCAGATTCACTGCAGTGGGAGTAGGATCAGGCTTTTGTTAGATGTTTTGTTCTGAGCTCTGTCTATTCGTCTGCACCTCCCTGTCTTGCGCTCTCTTTAATCTTCCCGAGCAATTTTCCCTCTTCCTGCACGGGTGATTGAAATGATCCTTTGAAGAGCTGGCTTTGACATTTGGGAAAAAGGAAGGAAAAGAAAAGAAATCAAAAATGAAAGAATGCTCTAATTAAGCAAAACACCAGTTAAAGCTCAAGCAAAAAATCTAAGTTTCTGATCGGTTCTTTCATGTGCTCTTGAAAACTACACTGCATGAGCAGAAAGGCTCATTAAAAGGTGCTTGCAGAAAGCACAGATTATCAAGCAGAGACACCAAGAGTGATATTCCAGATAGTATGGAGGAAAAGAAAAGATTCACCATCCCTCTCATTACACATGTTGTGACCTGCTGGCCAAGCAGTTCACTTTTGTTTACAGTGAGCCCGTTAAACACTGTTCCAGCAGTTAGAACGGACTCAAAAGGGTGTGTATATTCTCCACTGTTGGTTTCACTGAGAACTGAGCCCTCTGGGTCCAGGGCCTTGCCTGTGTGTGCTTTATCATACCTGCATGATTTATCAATACATGATAATGTTAAGAAAACAAAAGTTCCAAGGCCATGGTCTTTTGTTCTTCTGCAGCATACCATAGGTGTATGGTAGGGTTAGGGTTAGGATTAGGGTCAGGGTTGGGGTTAGGGTTAGGGTGTATGGTAGGTCATAGAAGTTCTGAAAGCCCCGTGTCTTATGACCACCTGATCTAGAAAGCTGAATTTGAATGTTGAAAGAGCTGAGGCCAGCACTCCTGCACACTAACTGCCCACAGCTCCTCGCTTCAGCTGCAGTGCCATTGTTGGTAAAACAGTAGTCACATTTGTTGTGAAAATGACACACATGATGTGATGAGTTGTTCAGAGTTTAACATCAGAAAGGCAGGGCTGGGGAGAATGTTGGGGGCCAGTGGTTTCAGCCCCATGGTGCCTCAGCCAGCCAGTTCGCAGAATCCACTTCATAACAGTAGTGAGATACAGCTTAAAAATGAATAATTGTGGCATGCCCACACACTGCCCTTTGAAAAGCTGCTTAAGTGAAATGATATAAATCATTCACATTGTTTTACTCACTTTCCTTTTTTGCTGAGAGAGGAATAATTCTTTGCAGGGAGGTTGTGCACTGCTGAGTTTGTTTTCTGAAGCTCCCTCAGCTCGTTAATAAGTGTTGTTGGGCAAAAATGCTGGAGGAGCAAGACGGGTGCAATTCACAAAAGATCCTGGTTTCAGGCTTGCTGGGTCTGTGTGTGCCTGAGTCCTAGCAGGAATGGGTTTCATTTAGCCATAAGGGGTTTTTCCTTCCAGCCTGCATACAGTTAAGTGCCTCCTTAAAAGTATTACCACTAGCCTTCCCATTGGAAAGCTGCACACCCAGAGGAGGCAGAATGGATGAAATAGGGCACTGAGGCAGGAGGAAGGTCACAGCACTTTGGCAGGACAGAGAGTTTATTGCCTGCATTAATAACGTTGCAGTGCAGGAGGAATGAATTTTGAGAATCAATTGCATGTGAGGGTGTTGCTGTGGTATGAAGAAGTTGCCCTGCAATAATCCACACCCTTTATCTTGCAGTGGCCATTTGTCACCAAACACCATCCTCGGGGACTAGGCACCTTTAGCCTGGCTGCCCTCCAGATTTTGCTGACCTTGCCTGACTTACAGCATGGGTAAAACCTTCTTCCCTCCTGGACTGCAGAAGGAGCCTACTCAGCTTAGAATGACACCCAAGCATTAACGGGGCATTCCATGCATACATGCATGCTAAAAGGTTCTTGTTTCTTGTCGCTGTTTCAAGGGCACCTTGCAGAAGTCTGGCTGCTAGAGCTGAGCAAGAGCCCTTTCCGTCAGGCAACAAGAACTGCTTATGAAGACGGTTTGCTATGGACAGGGGATGCTTTTCTGGGGAGAGCCAACTGGGGAATTTCTGGCCACTCTGGCCAGTCTGAGTTTCAACATAAGACAGGATGCCACAAGTGTGGGTAGAACAGCTAATACCCACTTTGAAATTATCATGTTGATGCTCCAGAGATCTTTGTAATATGGTCGAGTGGGGAATATTGTGGCTGCCTGGGTGAGAATTATTTCCTCATGCACAAATACAGCATAGGTTAAAAATAAAAGTGGTTTGGTTCTTTGTATGAAGAAATAGGCTCTGAAGTACTAGAATCTTGAACCATTGGCAGAACAAGGACAAGTTTGTTCTTTATTCTTCCAGTCATTGGGCTTTTGTTGACAATTATTTTGGCATGCAAAACACACACACAATGAATGACCATGCAACCTCCTGAAATAAAATTAGGGCTGTGTTGGTGGTCGATTCTGCAGTCTTCTCTGATGCCAGATGACAGAAAATAGGATCAGTGGAGTAAGACCTAGAATCATAGAACCAATAAGGTTGGAAAAGACCTCAAAGATCATCAAGTCCAACCTGTCACCCAAGACTTTATGACTACTAAACCATGGCACCAAGTACCACACCCAATCCCCTCTTGAACACCTCCAGGGACTGTGACTCCACCACCTCCCTGGGCAGCACATTCCAATGGCTAACAACTCTCTCTGTGAAGAATGTTCTCCTCACCTCCAGCCTAAACTTCCCCTGACACAGCTTGAGACTGTGTCCTTGAGCCTTGTGTTCCTCCTCAGTATGTGCATTTTAGTTTTATACCACTCTACCAGAACACTTACTGGCAGCAGATAATGGTAATGCCATTTTAAAGTTGACTCCTGTGATAGAGTCAATCAGATCTGATGAGTCTGTTCCCAACAGCTCTTTGTTGGGGCTTCCTTGCTGAAACATCTTCCCAATCTTTTGACAAATTCAGTGTCTCCATGCTGAATCTCACACCCACCACCCCCAAAATGCTGTCAGAGCAAGTGGCTTTCTTTAGAACTGTCCTCTTTCCAAGTTTTGCACACTGAAAGTTCCTCTTCAGATTTACTAAGTCTAGCTTGTGGGAGGATCTGATGACATCTTCTCTTTTTATCTTCCTCTGCAGTGTATCTGTTGTTCCTGCCCTGCAGACTTGATGGCTGATACCCCGCTGTGTGCACCCTTCCTGCCTGCCTGTGTGTACCAACAAGGCTGGAAAACTAGTTTCTTGGTGCTGATCCTATGAGCAGGACCTTACAACAGGATGTCTACATCACTACCACAAGAAAAGGCCAGGAAGTCAAGTTGTGTCTGGATTGCCTAGCACAGTTCAGAAAGTAACAAACGTTAAATGCCATCTGCTACCAGTGACAGCTATCCGTGACAGACAGCTTCTGTTTTCCTTGTTCTTGCTTCATAGATGATCTTCCTGTAAGAAGTGAGTAGCTGGGTGAAGAGCTCTCTGGAAGGAGAAGAGATGCTCCTTCCTTTAGGGAGTAAATGATTCTGCCCAATCTGCCCAAGGGAGAGAGACATCTGGGTTATGGGGTGGATCAGAGGAAGCAGGAGCGAGGCTTTAGTGCAGCAGTGTGCAGCACAGTAAGGAAGCAAGAGACTGAGAGAAGCAGTGACCACACTTCAAGCTCTGTGCTAATGAAAGACTAAACTTCTTTGAGAGTGGAAGGGACTCTGCAGATTGTTGCAGCCATCACAATCCTCCAGAATTAATTTTAAGAGCAATGGCCTGCCTTTGGTTGCAATGGGCAAGAGGAGATTTGTTTAGAAACCTTTTAAAGTACTCCCCTTTCTTACCTACTATCTTACCCAGTCTCTTGACACCTTCTGATATAAAAAGCCCACAAATCAGGCTCTTGGTCTAACAAAGACTGCCTTTTTCTGGACTTGAATGCCTTCTAGGTTGCCTTTGTGGAGCTCTCTGGGAAAGAAAAGGTCTCAACAGATTTGTATCAAAGAATCTGGTGGTTCTCATAAAATGAGTTAGCAATCTGACCTGATTTGAAGTGAATTACCATAGTAGTAAATGACACTTTGTTCTCATGTTACCAGGCTTGAGGGAAAATCCTGAGACTGAATCAGATCACCATGAAGATAAGGTGATTTTCCATTCTCTGTGCCTGGTCTCTGCAGATCTGCTCTGAGGTACATGGTTGGACTTCCTTTGCCTGGGTGAAGGGACTTTGTCTTTGCAGAGCAGTGGACATTTCAATCCTCTCTTTCATCAGGATATTGTATATCTTTTGACAGTGAGAAACTCTCTCCCCAACATATACCTTCAATTTTTGCAGTGGTTTGGGGTAAATTGTGTTTTCCTCTGTCCTAGGGAGCAGAGGGTGCAAGCAGGAGCCTGAGCTAGTGGTCAGATGAAGTATGTGATGGAAAGAATAACTCTTCCTTATGTGGCTGTTTTATTCCCCACTACTGCTCTTTGTTTAGCTAACACCCCTGCTGTAGGCAGGAACTGTCTTGCACTTTGTGACTTGTATGAGGCACACTGATTGCCTTCTCTGGGCTGAGACTGCTGGAAGATGCTCTGAGGAGGAAAGAAGGATATTTCTTTTTCTCTGACCTTGGCAGATCAAGTTTAGTGCTGCCAAGATGCCTCAAATAGGCCAGGCAGATGCATTAGCCACATTGCCTCCTTCTTACACTCGCCAGCAAATCACACCCTGTGAGGCAAGAGTGGATACTAGACTCTTCAAAGGTTGGTTCAGTAGCTCTGTTCTCCCTTCCGTTCTCCACAGCACTATATGGACTGATCCTGCCCTGCCCAAGGCAGAAGCACATTCTCTCCTGCTTCTTTGGGAGTCAGCTACCGGATCTGCTTCTGGTGCTTCCTCTCCCCAGATTTAGACTTAGCACCAGCATTCAGCTTGGGCAAAGGCAGGGGAAAATTTCCTGAGGAGAAAGAGGAAGCTCTTTTCTGCCCAGTATTCACAAACATGCTGGTGTGCATACTGTCCATGTCAGAAAGAAGCACAAACAAAGGAAAATAGGTACCTCCCACAGGAAAGAAAAAGTAACATCAGTGCACAGCTGAACTTGCAAAATGTTATGCAATATCACTCTGAAACTCTCCAGTGGGTTTGTAGCTGGTCTAACCGGTGGTTTACATCATGGAATCTTCCCCTACCTTGTATTCATTAAACAAAGGTATTTATTAGAGCAGAAAGTGCAGCACGTGGCACAGATAGCATCTCTAAGTTCAGGGGAAAAGAAGAAGGAAAAAAAACCCATTCTTTAGAACATACTTTGCTTTTGTGTGAATGGCAGGCCATGCTCCTTCACTGGCAGGGGCAACATATTCCTGAGGAGTACACAGAGGATTTCCACTGTAGGAACACTGAGGAGCTAGCAAATGTCCTTACTATGGCTTCCACCCACCTCATCCATCCATGACTGCTGCTTTCAGTAGGCTTTTCTACTTTATTTTCCTGCATGTTACATACAGCCAGCTTTCAGCTGCACCTGAGGGGCAGCCTTTTAAATCTGTGCCTTTCACTTTGCTTTTCTGTGGCTTCCCAAGTGTCCCTGATTTTAAGGGGTGCAAACAAAGAAGCCATCATGCTAAGAAGTGGGCTTACATTTGGCACGTAGGAGGCTGTGGAGTCACTTGGAAGGCTTTACAATTGCACAGCTAAAAGGAGACTGAACCCCCCCAGTTCAGATGAAGGCAGAAGGATTATTACACTTGTACCCACATGTGTTTTGGCTGCCTGATAATGGCTGTATCAGAGCAGAGGTCTTCTTCGAAAGGAACTGAATTACATAGGCAAGTGTTTACCCTTCTGGTGGCATACAAGCCTTTCTTCCCATTCTTTGTGCATAGCCTATTTGTCTTTCTGTAGTGATAAATGCTTTTCTCTTTTAAATTTCCTTGAACTGCCTCTCTTAAAGGAATCAACAAGAAAATGTCCTTAGTGACTGTGCATTGCTCTGTGAATAAGGATGTTTCACTCCCACAGAGCTGTTCTTGGAAACTAAAGTGATGCTTTGGTCAAGGAACTGACTTATCCATGATAGAAAAAGAAAGTCTTTAAGCAGAAATGCTAGATACCTGTGCATGCACTTGTCCACGTGGATAGGCCACCTGGCATTCTGAAAATAGAAAGCTTGCAGAATTTGGACATTCACTGAGCAGCTGATGACCTGCTGACACAAAAAAAGTGGTTCTGCTGACACAAAACAAAGTGGTTTATACCACTTTGGTCTTTAGCCATTCCCCAGGAGAGATAATGCTCATGAACAGCTGGAGTTTTCTCAGTTTACATTTGTTGTTCCTCTCTCCCAAAGTGAGATGTAGAGAAGCATCTGTGATGGTGCCTTGATGCCTTATGAGGCCAGTAGAGACCAAGAGCTTGAAATCCAGAGACTCCTAACCCACAAATATGTAAAATTTGAGTCAATTTCTATTTGCTGTAGGAGAAAGGTCAGCTATGGGTGCTGCTGCATACAAGTGTTAGCCAAAGTATGGATGAAATGGAGCAGGTCTGAATGGCCCCTGGGTAGCCAGTCATTGGGTAAGAAATGCATCTGGATGCATTAAGAGAGAATAGAACAGAACAGAACAGAACAGAACAGAACAGAACAGAACAGAACAGAATAGAATAGAATAGAATAGATCAGACCAGGTTGGAAGGAGACCTTCAAGATCATCGCGTCCAACCTATCATCCAACACCACCTAATCAACTAACCCATGGCACCAAGCACCCTGTCAAGTCTCCTCCTAAACAACTCCAATGATGGTGACTCCACCACCTCCCTGGGCAGCCCATTCCAATGGGCAATCACTCTCTCTGTGAAGAATTTCTTCCTCACCTCCAGCCTAAACCTCCCTTGGCACAGCTTGAGACTGTGTCCTCTTGTTCTGATGCTGGTTGCCTGGGAGAAGAGACCAGCCCCCACCTGTCAACAACCTCCCTTCAGGTAGTTGTAGAGAGCAATAAGGTCACCCCTGAGCCTCCTCTTCTCCAAGCTAAGCAACCCCAGCTCCCTCAGCCTCTCCTCACAGGGCTGTGTTCCAAACCCCTCACCAACTTCGTTGCCCTTCTCTGGACTCATTCCAGCAAGTCAACCTCCTTCCTAAACTGAGGGGCCCAGAACTGGACACAGGACTCAAGGTGTGGCCTAACCAGTGCAGTGTACAGGGGCAGAATGACCTCCCTGCTCCTGCTGGCCACACTGTTCCTGATACAGACCAGGATGCCATTGGCCCTCTTGGCTGCCTGGGCATACTGCAGGCTCATGTTCAGCCTACCATCAACCAGTACCCCCAGGTCCCTCTCTGCCTGGCTGCTCTCAGCCACTCTGACCCCAGCCTGTAGCACTGCCTGGGGTTGTTGTGGCCAATATGCAGAACCTGGCACTTGGAGGTGTTCAATCTCCTGCCCTTGGACTCTGCCCATCTGTCCAGCCTGTCAAGGTCCCTCTGCTGAGCCTCTCTACCCTCCAGCAGATCAACTCCTGCCCCCAGCTTGGTGTCATCTGCACATTTACTGATGATGGACTCAAACTTCTTTTGTTTGTTTGTTTGGTTTTCCTTTTTCTTTTTAAGTTGGGATCAGAATTGGCTGTGCAAAGACAAACAGCATCTGCCACTGGAGTTTCACAGAAGTTTCAGATCTTTTTGTGGTAATCTTTCTGAAAGACCTGTCACACCCATGGATATAAGGGAGGAAACATGTATGAATGACAAATTTATTAGTTGTAGTCTAGCACCAGATCCATAATGCTATTTATTGAAGTCACCTTGGTATATGTGTTTAAAAGAAGATGTCATTCCCTAGGGCACAACTAGTGTGCTGCTATTAATATTTAAAGTCTGTTCCACAGGACAAGTGTGAGTTTGATCTTCAGGGTATTAAAAACAGTGCTTAAAACAAAGAAAACAGACTCTTAAGAAGTGCCCAGAGTGCAGTGCAATAAATACTTCCTAAAAACACATCAGAAATATGAAGTTTAAAATACTGTAATGAAAATGTTTTTGTAAGAACATGGAATCACTGCAAATTGTACAAGTGGGTGCTTTAGCCAAACATCTTTCCTCCAAGTCTCTGTGTCATTTCACACTTGCTTCTGAGCACCACGTTGCTCTGGGAGATTTAATGATTACAATTATGGGAACCATTTCTTCTTTGACAAAGTCCCTTAGCACTTAGCAAACTCCCAATGATATTACAAGGTGCAAGAATCACTTTTGGAAACAAGGAAATGCAGCCAGCACTGTCACAGAATGTGGCAGCTGCTTAGTAGCAGGGCAAAGATGGCAGCACGGCCGTGGAAGGAACAGTCAAATGGGATGCAGTGCTGAAATAAAGAGCGGCTCGAATTTATTTGTCACCTAAAATCTTAGAAGGGATGGCCAGAGAAATTCTGCAACCTAGTTGCCAGTGAGTGGAAGAAGGAGGACCACAGTCTCAACCTGCACCAGGGGAAGTTTAGTCTTGAGGTGAGAAGAAAGTTCTTCCCAGAGAGAGTTGTTAGCCATTGGAATGTGCTGCCCAGGGAGGTGGTGGAGTCACCGTCCCTGGAGGTGTTCAAGAGGGGATTGGACGTGGCACTTGGTGCCATGGTCTAGTAGTCATGGGGTCTTGGGTGACAGGTTGGACTTGATGACCTTTGAGGTCTTTTCCAACCTTATTGATTCTATGATTAATTCAGAAGGGCAAGGACATGGCAGGAAGAAACTACCTGCATCATTCCCTGTGGCACCTGCAGCAGAGCAGTGTAGGAAAAGGTTTTACTTCCTTCAGCATTTTTCAAGACTAAAAATATGATCTGTTTTGCTGCTGATAGAGCTGTTCTGCTCTGCAGAAGTCATCAGATACTCTGCATGGCCAGGAATGTTCCAGTACCTGTCATCCCAGCCCCTGGCATCCTGGACAAATGCGTCATGTATTCTCAAGGCAGCCTCGCTGATTAGGATCAAGAGTTTCCATCTGGGTTTGAGACTCTTTTCCTAGTGACACTTTATTTAAAATTTACCCAATTGTGGTTAGTTTAGAAGATAAGACAACAACAGGAGGAAGGTTAGTGTCTCTTCTCTCTGTGGTTCATAGCCTTCTCATATCTGGGATGGTGGCTTTGGGACTGTGAGCTCTTGCTAGATTTCACCCAGGTGTGTGTTTAGACAATGCTAAGTTCAGAAAGAACAGAGATCCCAGATGGCTTCTCTGTGGAGTGCTGCAGTATGGCTGCCAGCAATTGTGCTCAGGGCTGACATTGCACTGAACAGCATCATCAAAGATGCTGGGTTTTGGAATGTCAGCTGAAATGCAGTTCCTGTTCCCTCTCTGCTGCCTGTCAAGTCAAAACCTTGTTTATTTTGTATGCCCTCCATGTTGGCCAAAGCAAACAAAAGTAAGAAATGGGTCTAATATTTTAACCTGCTTATTTATGCTGAGTCCTTGCTGTCAGCCATCTACTGCTCTGCTTCATTCAACTTAGCAGAACTGGGAAACATCCTGAGCTGATGTGGTGGTTCAGGCTGAGTGCCCCCCTGGTGCTGCCACATAAGACACACCTCCAGTGTCCCGAGGGTCCAGCCCAGTGGGTGGACATGGGAAGCTGCATATTTTATCCCATAATGTCCTGCTCCCTTATAAAACCATCAGCTGGGTCCTGCACTTCTCTCTTTCTTCCCTCACCACTCCTATGGAGATGGTTCTATCTGGTAATGGAGGGGGAGTCATCTTTGAGGCCTCTGGGGGCCTGGCTAGGCCCAAGGCCAGGAGGAAAAGGGGGAAGGGTAATCCCAGATCTGGCCAGCTGAGATTAGCCTAACAGTGGCGGGGAGAAGAAAGTGCCCTGGGGGTTTTGGGTGTACCCTCAGGTGGGGAGAGGGGAGTGTTGGGATGTTTCTGGGTATGCTCTGGGATCTCTCTTTTGTCACTGTGCTTGTGGTTCTCTGTAAAACATTCACTGCTTTCCCATTTAAACTTTCCACCGCTTCTGCAATCTGTTTGTCTTGAGGTTTTTTTCTGCCCGTGGTGGGAGGAAAGGGAGGATCAGCCCTTCAACCCATCACAGCTGAAAAGTTCCTGGACCACTGAGAAGTAGCAAGGATGGGATATAGGATGTCTAAGACAGGCAACAGTGGTACACAACTGATTTGCTCTATGCCCTTCAGCAACTCACACCTGCTTTGACATCTGTTGTAGTGTAAGTATGCTTCTGTGTATTTTTGTGGTTTACCTATTGCAGTTCTCTTGAAAATAGCTGAGAGTGTCTCCAATGGATGCTTTGAGAGAGCTGATCAATGAATGCCACTGAAGCATTTGGCATTCCTGAATGAAAGGCACTGCAGAAACCAAGTGCTTTGTGCTACCAATTAGATTCCATAGCTTTCCTAAGTGTCTGCTTTATCTAAGGGGGATAACAAAACCCCAACAAGCTCATTAAAAACAAAACACAACACAACACCAAACACATACAAATGAACAAATAGAAAATAAATTGAAAAAAAAAAAAGCCCCCCAAACCCCAGATACAGTTCCCCAAGTGCATCCTGAACCAGAGGAGATCTTCCCTTTCCAGAAGAAAAGGGCATCTACGCTGTACAATTTCACTAGCCAGGAAACAACCAAGAAAAATCTTCCCCTGCTAAGTTAAACAGGTGGGAAATGCTTGGCAGCTAGAGAAAGAGTGTGGTAAGGAGGAGCAGACAAGCATCCTACTTCTGACCCACTTAAGCCATGAAGGAAGCCAAAGTCACAGAAGGACAGAATTGCCAGGGTTGGAAGGGAGCTCAAGGATCATCTAGTTCAAATGCCCCTGCCCTGGGGAGGGACACTTTCAGGTTACCCAGGGCCACATCCAGCCTGGCCTTAGAAACACACAGGGATGGGGCTTCCACCACCTCTTTGGGCAGCCTGTTCCGGTGTCTCAACACCCTTAAGGTGAAGAACTTCTTCCTAACCTCTAAATCCACCCTCCTCTAGCTTGGATCCCTTCCCCCTAGTCCTGTCACTACCTGACAGCCTAAAAAGTCTCTTACCAGCTTTCTTGCAGGCCCCCTTCAGGTACTGGAAGGCCATAATAAGGTCTCCTCAGGGTCTTCTCTTCTCCAGCCAGAACAACCCCAACTCTCTCAGCCTGTCCTCATAGGAGAGGTGCTCCAGCCCTATGATCATCCTCATGGCCCTTCTCTGAACACATTCCAGCACATCCATAACTTTTTTGTAACAGGGACTCCAGAACTGGAAGCAGTACTCCAGGTGGGATCTCACCAGAGTGGTGTAGAAAGGGAGAATCACCTCCCTGATCTGCTGGCCACACTTCTCTTCATGCAGCCCAGGCTCTGGTTGGCTTTCTGGGCTGCAAGTGCACACTGGTGGCTCCTGTTGAGCTTCTCATCTACCAGCACCCACAGGTCCTTTTCTTCAGAGCTGTTCTCAAACCAGTCACTGCCCAGCCTATATAGGTGCCTGGGATTGCTCTAAGCCAGATGCAACCTGGTCTTGTTGAACCTCCTGAGGTTGGCATGGACCCACCTCTGCAGCCTGTCAACGTCCCTCTGGATGGATCCCTTCCCTCCAGCATGTCTGCTGCCTGCTGACATCACCAGCTTGGGGCTGTCAGCGGCCTGCTGAGGGTGCACTCAATGCCACTCTTCATGTTGCCAATAACCATGTTAAACAAGACTGATCCCAGTACTGATTGATCCCTGATGGACTCCACTTGTCACTGGCCTCCACTTGGACATGGACCCATTGACAGCTACTCTTTGGGTGCAGCCATCAAGCCAGTTCTTTCCCCAACTAGTGGTCCATCCATCAAACCTGTATTTTCCCACCTTGGAGAGCAGGATGCCATGCAGGACAGGGTCAAAGGCTTTGCTCAGGTCCAGATAAATGACAATGGTTGCTTTCTCTTTGTCTGTTGATGTTGTGACCTTGTAATAGAAGGCCACCAGGTTTGTCAGGCAGGATTTGCCCTTAGTGAAGCTGTGTTGATTGTACCTACTCACCTCTGTCATTCTTCTGCCTTAGCAGTACCTCCATGAGCTTACCAGGCACAGAGGTGAGACTTCCTGGCCTATAGTTCCCTGGGTTATTCTTCTTTTCCTTTTTGGAAATGGGGGCTATGTTTCCCCTTTCCCAGCCAGTGGGGACTTCCCTGGACTGCCATGACTGCCATGGATATAATAGAGAGTGGTTTAGTGACCTCATCTGCCAATTCCCTCTGTAACCATGGATGGATCCCATTGGATCCCATGGCATTATCTTCTGTGATCTCAGGAGTGGCTCCATTAAGAGCAGTAGTTAGAGGTCTTCATCTCAGCTGTCCCATAGATGAGAAATCTTCTAATTGCACCTTGATTGCCCAAGTAGATTTCCTTTTTCACTCTCTGCAACTGTACTTTTGTACTATTTAAAAGGATATGATTATTGTCCACCTTCACTTTTCCTTGAGCTTTGCATCCTCAGCTCCTCTGGCAACAACCCCTTGTGCAATCCGAGGAGATGCAGCAGCAGGGACATGTGGAACAAGTTCACACAATACTCATAACCGTCTGCAATGAAGTAAACTCGGCCTCCTATTAATTTTAAGCAGCTGCTGAAAACTGAGCTTCCTCTGAGCTCTTGCTTCATTATTTAGAAAAAATAAATGGTTGGTGAGGTATTGTTCTTGCAGATAGAGGGAAATTTCTGCCTCCAGTAATATCTGTGGAATGAAGTTGGCTGGAGTGGGCATGCTACAGCTTAACTGAGGACATTGTCTGGCAGTCATACTCTTCGACAGTGTGAGCTGGTAGTTTTCCACAGCCCTTACCCAGTATCAGGACATCAACCTTTTTCCATTAACTCATCCTTTCTACAGCTCTGTGGTTTCCTGTGCTTGTTCTAGTGTGAATTTCCTTGCATCCACAGCTTTGTTTTGCAGCTTTTACTTCAGAAGGCAAGAGGTTTGCCCTTGTTTTGATAATTATGAACTGCTGAGGGCACCCAAAAAATGCCCTACATTTCCAAAGGCTCTACACACTCTTTCTGCTGCCAGAGCTGAGATACCTACAAAAGTGTTTCCTCAGTGTCTCTAGGCACCAGAAAATGCTGGCTTAAAATTAACTTTACCAATCTCCTCTCTTTGGCAGCCTGAGAACATAAGCACCAGAGTCTCTAGCGACACATGGGTGACCATATTTTTTGCAGAGCTGTCTCTAAGCTTGGCAGCTCAGCTCAGCATGGCTCATGCAGGCTGTTCTCACTGCTTCTCTAAGCCTTCACTGCTGTCACTCAGGCTGCCCTGATTATGAGCACTGCTGTTGGGAGCAGCCCTGCCCCTTCCAAATATGTCAATCAATTTTTGCCATCTAATCAACTCTCCTTGGTGACGTCACCTGTGAGCAGGAAACAGAGCTCATAAACCTGGTGATCTAACTTGAACGCTGCTGCTGCCACTGACCACACCTTGGTCTGTTTGTGTGTGATGCTGTTGGCCCCTTTGGTCATTTAGTGCAGCAATATGAAGCTAGATGGAAGTCAGTAGACAGGTGACTGCTTAGTAGCAAGGCAAACATGTACATGGCATCATGGTCATGGAAGGGATAGTCAACTGCATCCAGTGGTAAAATAAACAGTGGTCCCAATTTTTCATCACCTACAATCTTAGAAGGGATGTCCAGAGATGTTCTATAACCTAGTTCCCTGGACAGAGTGAGTTACTGATTCAAAAGGCAAGAGCATGACAGCAAGTAACCACCTGCATCACTTCCTGCAGTACCTGCAGCAGAGGGATGTAGAAAAGAGTTTTACTTCCTTTCACACTTCTCAAGATTTAAAATCTTGTATTTTATTGTCAGTGCTGTTAGAGCTGTTCTGCTTTGGGAAAGTCATCAGATACTCTGCCAAGAAAGCCCCAGTACCTGTCAGCCAGCGAGACAGAGGCAGTCTAGATCAATGTGGAGCACAACAGAGGTTTGAGAAATAGAGGAGCAGAGGAGAAAGCGATGTCTGCAGTCCTGTTACACAGTAAGGGAGGGTGAGCCTCTGCAAAGCCCTGGCCCCTCCCCTGAGTAGCACCTACCTTGCTATTTCTCACGGCCCCTCTGCTAGACAAACTCCCTCAGGCAAAGAAGTCTTCTTCTCTGGACATACAAACTTCTGCCTCTCTCGACAGCTGGCCAAGAGCATACTTCTGCACACAAGGCAGCAGTTTGGGCTTTTGCAGCAGTGTGAGTGTGCCCTGCCAGCTGTCACACATGGCCCGCTAACAAAGCTCTCTTTGCAAGGAGGTGAAAAGCTGTAAGGGGATCCTCCAGTATCACCCCCCACCCCCAGCTGGCTGGCTCTCCACACCTCTTGTTTTGCTGGAAGTTATGTGTTCAGACAGGAAACTAAAACTGACTCTGGGAAGGAACTGAAACACAGAGAATGGGTCTGAGCTGCCTGTTGATTTAGTTCCTGCTGCCTTCCTGTGCATGCTTTAGTTAATTGAAGTGGTAGAGTCCCCATCCTTGGAGAGGTTTAAAAGCCATGGAGATGTGGTACTGAAGGACATGGTTTAGTGGTGACCTGGCAGTGTTGGGTTAATAGTTGGATTGATTATCTTAAAGGTCTGTTCCAACCAAATTTATTCAGTGATTGCAGGTACTGAAGGGGGCTTGCTTTCTCTCTGGATGTGTCCTTTAATATAGGGAGAAAATTAACAACTGCTTCAGATAACTCTAAACCAGTCTGTTTTGCTGCCCTGGGCATCTGGGCTGGTTACACTTACAAAGCTCTTTGTCTCCATCTTGGTGAACTTACATTGGTATTGAACTGATGGGGAGCAATAAATTCAGCTGATATTCTCTTTGAACTGTTGCTGTCTCCATGTTTGAACTGTTACCAGTGTAGCTGTGCTGTACTGAACTCTACCCATCATCTCTTGTACTCATACAGGTACAAAACAACTATACAGATTAAAACTTAGTAGGAAGATGTGGCTAGTGATGTGGGTTTGGGTTTGGTTTTGGTTTTGTTTTGTGAAGCAACTGGATGCTGTCAGCAAAGGGTTTGAGCATATTCTGATGGATATTTCTCCATCTGGCACTGAGATTAATTTGAACCCTTTGGTGTTTTTCATTGTTGTGGAAACTAAAAATACCTTAAATATCTCTCACACTAAGATACCACAGGGTGTGGTATTTCACCTGCCCAGAGTAGCCACAAATTAATACTGTGAAAGGAGGGTCTGATCCTGTAAGAGGCTGATAACAGGGGTTAGGTGCCCATGCAAGTTTTGAAGTCAGAGGGGCTGTGGAGAGGTGCAGAGAGGTTGCTCATTCAGCTGAAGTGATGATCCTGGTAGTCATCAATTAACTAAGCACCATTTCTCTCGTTTTTATGCTTGCTAGGGAGTATGTAGCTTTTAAAGCAAAACTTTAGGAAAACATACAGGCAGAATGTAACCTGAATGCTTTTGTTTCATAGTGGTTCTGCAACACTTAGGGAGCAAAGACCCAGTTCAGTAAACTTCATTCAGTTTAGATTTCCTGAAGGGGAGACAACATAAAAGAAAGCAATGATCAAAATGTCTCTTCCAAGGGTTTGGTTTGTCCTAGAGACCTAGTGCTGAAAAAAACCTGGAGAAGAAACTGCTCCCTGATCCTCAGAGTAACTCTTCTTTATGGTCAAGGACAAGGGCAACCAGGGACATTCCTTTCATTCCTCTTCCTCCACTTTGGGTTTAGAAGGGCAAAGCTGTCTTCCCCAGATTTCTGGGTCAGTTAAGCTGATCACGGCTTTCTCCTATGCAGGGCTATAGTTGTGTAGGTTTACCTGGCTGTTGGACTACTTAGTCATGAACTTCGTTGTTTCATTTTTTAATGGTGAGAGACAGGACAAATTCTGCCCAATGACAACTCATTAAGTGTTGTTGTCTTAAAGTTAGAAAACAGACAACAGTGTACTTTAATTGCTTTTGAAGTGCAACAATCTGCTCTGAACACAGCTAAGGAGGACTCCTTTGTATGACCCGTACTTCTCTGTTGGGTTCCTCCATCGAGTGTTACCATTCAAGGTCACTATAGACCAAATACAAACTGTATCAAATCAAAAAGTTAAGTCACTGATTTCAGGTTCTGTTAAAATGTGAAGAAAGGAAACATCACCAGCCCCTTCTGAGAGCAGAACACCGTGCAGCTGGAAGCCTACAGTACTGTGACATGATGTGGTATTAACACCCAGTCATCATGAGGGTCTGTTTCTTGGCTCTATCAGCCCCTTGCACAGGACAGCTGAAAGGGCAGGAAACCAAAGCAGCGTGCCTGCAGATACCCCATGCAAGCTATTGCTTGATGTGGCTGAAACTCGTGGTGAAATTGATTTGTATAAAACTTCTCTGGGTAAAATCCTTCCTGGCTGTACTTTAAATCCTGTAACTCAATTCAAAACTACCAACTACGGACCAGGCAAAACCACAAGTTTTAGCAGATACAGAACCACAAAGCGAACTTCAGCTAGCCACGATCACTTATGCTGCCCCCGACCAGGATTTCATGTTCCAGTGAAGCTCTCGCCCGGGACCTCTGCCCATGCAAGTCCCTGTGCCGACGGAGCACGGCGTGAGATTTCCCAGTGGGCTGCCAGCTGCGGAGCGGCTGAAGCAGTGTCGGCTCTCCTCTAGAAATGACATCTTCGCTTCACACCTCACACCCCGGACGTGCTCTTTTGTACACCTGCTTCCAGCAAACTTGTGCCTCCATCTGCATCTTTCTTGCAGGAATTCAACGTTCGGTTCGCTGCCTGCGTGTTGTTCCGTTTCCTTACCCCCCAGCAGCCGCAATCCAGCAGCAAGCTGGAGCAGGGAGAGAGGGGCTCATCGGCCGGGGAGCTGCTCGCCGCTTCTTCCTCTGAACAATTCGGAGGCTGCACGAACAAGCTCAGCGCGGAGCTGTCCCACACCGGCCACCGCTCACCTGCCAGCCGGCGCTGACACCGGATCCTCGGTTACTCGCCGCCAAGCCCCGTTCCTGGGCGGCGGGCACCCAGGCCGGGGAAACGCGACTTGGATTCTGTCTGCCGAGCAGCAGCAGTGGGAGTGGAGGCAAGGCGCTGCCGATAACTACACCGGAGCTCCACGGCCACGGTTTCGTGGACTTGGGGGTTTCGCGATGTCGCTTTGCCCTCGACTCCCCCTCGGCGGCGCGGCGGGTGCCCCTCTCCCACCCCAGCCCCGGCTCGTCTTGCCCCGCCCCGCTCCGCTCCGCTCCGCCTCCGCTCCGCCGGCGCAGTTCCCGCGGCCGCGCATTATGCATCGCGCTGCTTTCCCGGGCGGTGGCAGTGGCCGTGGCCCCACTAGCCCCTCTCCGTTGCGAGGCCGCCGGACGCATCCACGTTACTGGACCAGGCCTCCGGCTCCTTCCCCTGGGAGCTGGCACCGGGCGGGGTCGCGCACGGTGAGTGGGGGACGGCAGGGGCCACGGTGCCGTCACCGGGTCTGTGCCTAGCCTGAGGCTGGCCCCGGAAAAACTGGGGGAAGGGAAAGTGGTCTGTCCCGGTTTCTCCCCCGCTCGTCTGCGGACACGGCGGCTGTAAGAATGGGGTGCGGTGCTGGGGGCTCTGGGGACCGCTCTTGCCACCCGAGGGCCGTGGGAGATGAAGGGTATCTGGGGAGGCAGGTGAGCCTGCGGAGGAACGTCCTCCGTGGTGGTGTGTGAGGGCTCTCGGCTTTGTTTATTTCTGCCAAGAGCGATGAGATTCAGCCCGTGTAGCGCTTTAGCTGATTTGTGTTAATTCTGGACCTCGGGCTCGCATTTTTTGCACACTATGCGAATAGCAAATTTGTGTTTGTGCAGACGCTCATCTCCTTTTTCTTTCCTTTTTTTTCTCTTATAGCTTGAAATAGCTGTCTCAGGTAACTGGAGTTGACTCTGATTCCTGCGGGCTGACTGTCGTGAGCCTTATTCACACAACAAGTAAGATCTCTGTGCACGAGCGAGGGGTGTTTTTTCTTTGCAGAATGATTTTGCACGTTTCCACCCTGAAGTGTGTGTGATCTCTGACAGCTTTTGCAGAAGATGGGCTCACCTGTTTCAGTGTTTGGGTGCGTGTGTCTCTGAGATCTTTTCCAGCCTGGTTGGTTCTACGATTCCATGTGTGTGTGGTTGCTGTTAATTTTGGTAGCTCACAAGTGGCCATGGGTAAGGGTCTGGTGGCTTCTTTTTCTTCGAGAATACATGACGTTGGGTGTATGCCAGTGCTTTGATATTGCAGAAGCAACAACAGAGACAGCCTTAGAAAGAGGAGAGGATCAAGGAAATGATTTAGCTTTATTTTCATCGTTCATCATTTTCAGCCAAGGTACTTGTAAGCATTTCATTTTAAATTACAGGAAACAATAGGTTTTGTGTTTCCTAGCATATTGATTAATAATGAAGAGAGAGATCTAAAACTCATTTTTGATGCTTCATTTAAAAGAAATACTTTTCATTTCTTCTCTCTCCCACACCTATTAGCTCTTCAGAGAAAGAAGACTATTGGATGATTATTAGGCAGCTTTCGTGCCATATCAGTAAAAGAAATAGTTGAGTATAGGCTGGCTGTAGAGCAATAGACACGCTTGGCATCTCATGCATGGTTGGTGCTGCCTAGCAGAACTGTTCTTTGTTCATAACTTGCCCTCTAACCAAAGCAGAGTGCGTCTAAAACTTACTTCTGGGAGTCAGCTGAATAGTGCATAGGACTCTAGTTTCCCTGTGGTGGACTGTTAATCTGTGACTTGCTCTGAAGCACATGTTGAAAGGGACTGGATCTTTATAATGTATGCCATTGATTGAATGACTTAATGCATCACCTTTAATTTTCTCGTTAATAATCTAATTAGGGGAAGTCTTTGGGAGGAATATGGAATTCACAGATGTTCTCAGTGGATGCACAGTGAAAAAGGCACTGCAAAGCAGGCAGTGTGAGAGGAATCTCCAAAAGTCCTCATTATCCAAGAGAGAGACACATCTCTGGATGTGCCTAGGCTTGTGCTCAGGTTCCAGAGTAAACTGATAGATTTTTCAGGTCTCTCTCTTCGTTTCTCAAACTTTTGTATCCAGAGTTCTTTGGGGAACCTTGAGGGAGATACCTCTGTGCAAGCCTTGTTCTGAGTCTTCAGCACTTCAGAAAATCGAGCCCTGGAGCGCTTCAAGGCGTCTGCTCCTTGGGCTGTAGCCATACTTGCCCCATTCCCATTCTAGAGGCATTTCCTTTTCATTTTTATGACAGATAGAATTTTACTTGTAAAAATGCAGCCACAATAAAGCAAACCAGTAAAATTACTTTAATTGGGTACCCTTTTAATTTAAAAGCCAGCGGGATTAATGAACAGCTCCATAAATACACGTGACTGAATGCAAGATTGATAGCAGCACTTGAAGTGGCACTTAATCTTTGAACAAAAACAATAGGTGATGGCTAAAAATACTATTTCCTGTTTCAACAATAGAATCAAGCATTGTAATGGATATTAAACAGCAACAAGGTAGATTGGTCCACAGCTGGAGGCTTTGACCATTC
Source organism: Melanerpes formicivorus (assembly GCF_026170545.1). Taxonomy (NCBI): domain Eukaryota; kingdom Metazoa; phylum Chordata; class Aves; order Piciformes; family Picidae; genus Melanerpes; species Melanerpes formicivorus. Next base: position 41,194,473 of record NW_027142355.1, on the reverse strand, counting down.
ATAGCCACCGACTTCCTGACCTACTTCTTATCTTCCTTTAAAGTATCACCCTTGCATGTGTGTTTGATAATCAACCACAAATGCAAACCCAAAAGCTGGTCTGTTAGGGGAAAATTAAAGCTATTATGCTGCATGAAAGCAGTATTTTAATTTCTGGAATGTGTTCTGATCTCATGTAGCTCAGAGCAAACTGCTGCACTGTGTTCAGGTTGTGCCTAGGTTTACAAAAGTGGTTGGTGCCATGCATGAGCAAGAGCATCCTTCCACTAGAAGAAGAATGCTTAGGACTGGGTCTGATTGTTAAAACTCTTTGATGTGTTCCAACATCATTACTAGATATATGCCTTCATAGTAAGGTGAACAAAACATTTGCCTCTCTGGCAGCCCTAACCAGAGTCTCTCAAGGAATCGTTGGGTTATGAGATCTGGTAATTACCTGACTACATCTGTGGCCTGGGACTCATTGGCACTGAACACAAAGAGAGGAGAGAATGACAAATGTGTCCAGAAGCACATTTGTGTGGTGCTGTTTGCCTTGCCTCTGGTTTCTTAGGGTGAGAGTGGTGAATTGGGGGTGTGTAGAAAGCAGTGATTAATTAGCTAGTGCATATCTGGCCCTCGAAAGATGCAAAATACTGCATGGGTGTGATTGGAATTAAGTACTGTTATTCCCTGCTATTAAGGAAATTGCTTGCCCTCTCTACTTCTCAAGCTGGAGTTGTAGGCAATTTTAAAGCGTTATTTAAACAGTGATTTAGGTCTGTTTAAGCAGAAGGGGCAGGGAAACTCTTTGAATAGAGGAAAAACTAATAGGCAGAGATTTTCTTATTTAAGCCTTTATTTTAGTAGTTGCAAATTGTGTGTATATGGGAGGGAGGAAAAGGCAGTTGATTGGAGCTGAGCAAAGAGTTGTGTCGTGAGGGTAAAAAGGTCTGATCCTGTTCTCTCGTGCCACCGCTCAGATACATTTGCATTTAAGATTTCCACGTGAGCCGAACTGTAGGGTCAGTGTAGAATGCTAAATGAAACCTGACAGCTAACTTGGAAAATGCCACATAACAATGCTGGGCATTCTACTGCTTGGACAACCAAGATGAAGATTGTTCCTTGTAACTATTATGCATCTGAAACAAAGGCAGGTGAAGGGAAAAAAAAGAAAAAGGTCATGATTTTTATTCCAAGCTGCTTTCACTTGAAAGATGTTTACCCTGTGACTGCTGAAGAGTCACAGGAACTGTCCCCCAAATCCCTTCCTGGCCATCAGCTAGCCACAATATACTCCTTTGTGTTGCTCAGGCTGAAATTCAATATTCTTGGGAGGCTGATGAGTGATTTGGGGCACAATTGTGATCTGAAAGATACCGGGTTTCAGCAGGGAGATGCCTTTTATGCCACTCCTACAAGCAGACAAAAGCAGCAGCTCTTGGGGGAAATTTGCTGATGCATCTTCTGTGTAGGAATAAAATGTATTTATGCGTAGTCATGCCGAGATGTAGGAGCCAGGATGATGGCAACCAAGGAAAGAACATGAAAGATATCAGAACTCAGTGCCTTTTACCTTTTCATGTGTAAAACTTGGGTGTCTGCAGTTATTGTCAATGAACTGTCCCTCTGCAGACAGACCGATGGTGCAGAACGATCTGAGGAGACTTGGGGGGATGGAAATGAGAAAAGAAAGTGAATGCTAGGTTAACGTGTGTATTGGATGTGACAGAGCACACTCAGAGTCACAGGGCTGAAACAAATCAAGGGCTTGTGGTCAGGCATGGCTGCTGCAAGTGCTACAGCAGCACAGGGCAGCTCAGTTGTCCATGATACTCCTGTTGCAAATAGAAGAGTAATAGACTTTGTGTGCAGCGTGGCTGCATCTGTCTCCCTGGCTTGAATATAGGACACCTGGCTATTGGAAGTTTAGGAGGGAAGGGAAAGAGTGGATGAGAAGAGCAAAGGGACTGTTATCTGAGTAAAAAAATAATATAGACAGATTGTTGGTGTCTTTGCTTCTGAGATAATTTCAGTTGTGGGTACACTCAGTGTTGCAAGAGGGTGCAACTAAACTTATCAGGCTGCAGAAGAGATGGCAACTTGACCATCAAGAGAAACTTCGCGCTGGAATGAGGCCAAACAATCTTCCATGAAAAATGCTGGTAGCTTTGCTGGTTGAGGCTTTATAAAGCTCACAGAGAGATGTGAAAAATGTCTAGCAGGGCTGGTAGCTCATGGTCAAATCTTCCTGAGCTGAGCTGTGCCTGTGGGTTATGGTGGAGGTTTCAGAAAGAAGGTTCTTTAGTTAGCAGGTCATCTCCTGCGCTGGGAGTGAACTTCTCAGCTCCCCTGTGTGGCCTGCTGGAAAGGACAGAGTCATTCTCTGCTAGCTTGGATTAGATGCCTGTAGGGAGTGAAATGGACTGGATGAATTCATAGATCTTATTCAATCTTCAGCCTGTGATCCAGGAAATAGATGAATATTTGTCTTGCTGGCAGCTGATGCATGCTGTTATTCTGTGAGGCAAACGCTATGGCGTCTCGTATCCCTTTCTGATCATGCAGCAAAGCAGGATGGGAGGAGGGCAGTGATGGAAGACACTTTCCTGTGGTGAGCACAGCAGGCTGGGCTAGAAATATTACCCGGTTTACACTGACTCTTAATTTGTGTCCTTGAACTTAGGTTGGAGTCTCCTCTTGAGGAAAATAAGATAAGCCTCAGCTGGGATGCTTGTCTGGCTTTAAAAACATGTATGCACAAGAACCTTAAGGATGGATACCTGAATGCCTGCTTTGTCAAGAAAAAAATGAGTCCAATATTAAAAGCAAGCTAGAACTTTCTTGTTTTAAAGCTTTGTGAGGCTGTGTTTAGAGACTGGTTTGGTTGGTAACAGAGTTGCAGATAGGCTTAGCAGGTGCAGGCTGGGCTTTATCCACAACACAGCCCTGTCTCTTTGGTTTGTTTTTAAAAAAAGGTGTATATAAACATGCAGGTTTGCAGCAGGAGAAGGGAAGTGATTGTGCCCCTGTGCTCAGCACTGGTGAGGCCACACAGTATCACCAAGGTTAGAAGAGACCTCAAAGATCATCAAGTCCAACCTATCACCCAAGACCTCATGATTAGACCAAAGAGAGAGGGACCTGGGGGTGCTGATTGACAGCCACCTAAACATGAGTCAGCAGTGTGCCCAGGTGGCCAAAAAGGCCAACAGCATCCTGGCCTGCATTAGGAATAGTGTGGCCAGCAGGAGCAGGGAAGTCATTGTGCCCCTGTACTCTGCATTGGTTAGGCCACACCTTGAGTCCTGTGTCCAGTTCTGGGCCCCTCAGTTTAGGAAGGACATTGAGACACTTGAAGGTGTCCAGAGAAGGGCAACAAGGCTGGGGAGAGGCCTTGAGCACAGCCCTGTGAGGAGAGGCTGAGGGAGCTGGGGTTGTTTAGTCTGGACAAGAAGAGGCTCAGGGGTGACCTCATTGCTTCTACCTGAAGGGAGGTTGTAGCCACGAAGGGGTTGGTCTCTCTAGCAACCAGCACCAGAACAAGAGGACACAGTCTTAAGCTGTGCCAGGGGAGGTTTAGGCTGGAGGTGAGGAGAAACTTCTTCACAGAGAGAGTAATTTGTCATTGGAATGTGCTGGCCAGGGAGGTGGTGGAGTCCCCATCCCTGGAGGTGTTCAAGAGGGGATTGGACGTGGCACTTGGTGCCATGGTCTAGTCATGAGGTCTGTGGTGACAGGTTGGACTCAATGATCTTTGAGATCTCTTCCAACCTTGGTGATACTGTGATACTGTGACCATAGCATGCAATCCCCTCTTGAACATCTCCAGGGATGGTGACTCCACCACCTCACTGGGCAGCACGTTCCAATGGCAAATGAATGAACACCTTGAATGCTGTTTTCAGTCTTGGGCCCCTCACTACAAGAAAGACATGGAGGTGCTGGAGCATGTCCAGAGAAGGGCAACAAAGCTGGTGAAGGGTCTAAAGCACAAACCCTATGGAGAGCAGCTGAGGGATCTGGCATTGTCTACTCTAGAGAAGAGGAGGCTGAGGGGAGACCTCATTGCTCTCTACAACTACCTGAAGAGAGGTTCTAGTGAGGTGGGGGTCCATCTCTTTAGTATCAGGTGATAGGACAAGAGGAAATGGCCTGAAATTGTGCCAGTTTAGGTTGGAAGAAAATAGATGTTTCTTTATGGAAAGGATGTTCAGCCATTGGAATAGGCTGCCCAGGCAGGTGGAGTTGCTGTCCCTGGAACTGCTCAGGGAAATGCTCAAGAAATGTGTGGACGTGGCACTTTGGAGCATGGTTTAATGCCCACGGTGGTGTTAGGTCAGTGGTTGGACTTGGTGATCTTAGAGGTCTTTTCCAACCAGAACAATTCTATGATTCAATTCTAAAAACTAGGAAGCAGCAGGCTAGGGGTGTTTTCCTGCTTTAAGGTCCAGCCACTATCAACAACAATCAAAGGTATTCTTGGACAGTACCTTGGACTTTTCCCTTTGCTGGGTGCTGTAATAGACACAGCACTGAGTAGTTGCCAAAATGTGAAGAGCAACCTAAAAGGTTTGTGCTGCTCTGCTGAAGCTGTGAGCAATACACAAATAGATCAGGAGGGCCAAGGACCATAAGCCAAAATGCACCACAGCGGGGGGAAAGGCTACTGCTTTGGATCAGCTCCTGCAGTTCTTCAGTCCAAGATCTCATGTTTGCTTAGAATCATAGAATGGAATGGGTTTGGGTTGGAAAAGACCTTTAAGATCATCAAGTTCAACCGTTCTCTTAACTACCCAGGCTGGTGCTAAACCATCTCCCTCAGCATCTTATCTCTGCAGCTTTGAAACACTTCCAGGCATAGGGATTCAGCCACTTCCCTGGGTAGCCTGGGCCAATCTTTGAGAAACCTTTCAATGAAGAATTTTCTTCTTATGTCCAACTTTAAACCTCCCCTGCTGCAACTTGAGGCCATTTCATCTTGTCCTGTCCCTTGCTCCTTGGGAAAAAGAGACCAACCCCCACCTGGTTCTAACCTCCTTTCAAGGAGCAGCCATACACATGCCTAAACCTGAAGCAACAGAGCCAGGGTCCCTTTGAATTTCAGTAGCTTTAAGACAGACAGAAGTAGCCATAAGTAGAAGACCCTTACTTAGGTTTGGATTGAACCAATTTCTTTGGGATTAAGCTATTCTTTTAGAATGAGGTTCCAGGAATATAAAGAGGTTGGAGTTTTGAGCTTAGCTGGTTTTATGGTGTTAATATATACTAATAATATTGCTGTGTTTCTCTCCTCAGATATGAGGTAGGTCAGGTAATGAAAGGTCTGATTAAAGACACCGCTGAATAGTATGATGTGTGATTGCAGAGTGACATACCATCATACATCAAACTGCGCTGTTTGATGTCTTATCCAGTGAAGGAAAGATTGTTTGCTTTCTTGTGGCATCTCAGAATAAACCAGAATTGATACAAATTAGACATAAATTTACTGCAGAATAGGAGGAGTTATCAGGGCTCCAGGATGGTATGTTGTTGCTAGATGGGGTGGATGGGCAGAGGCCAAGGGCAGGAGATTTAACACATCCGAGTGCCGGGTTCTGCACATTGGCCACAACAACCCCAGGCAGTGCTGCAGGCTGGGGTCAGAGTGGCTGAGAGCAGCCAGGCAGAGAGGGACCTGGGGGTGCTGGTTGATGGTAGGCTGAACATGAGCCTGCAGTGTGCCCAGGCAGCCAAGAGGGCCAATGGCATCCTGGCCTGCATCAGGAACAGTGTGGCCAGCAGGAGCAGGGAGGTCATTCTGCCCCTGTACACTGCACTGGTTAGGCCACACCTTGAGTCCTGTGTCCAGTTCTGGGCCCCTCAGTTTAGGAAGGAGGTTGACTTGCTGGAGTGTGTCCAGAGAAGGGCAACAAAGTTGGTGAGGGGCTTGGAGCACAGCCCTATGAGGAGAGGCTGAGGGAGCTGGGGCTGCTTAGCCTGGAGAGGAGGAGACTCAGGGGTGACCTCATTGCTCTCTACAACTACCTGAAGGGGGGTTGTAAGCAGGCAGAGGTTGGTCTCTTCTCCCAGGCAGCCAGCACCAGAACAAGAGGACACAGTCTCAGGCTGTGCCAGGGGAAGTTCAGGCTGGAGGTCAGGAGGAAGTTCTACACAGAGAGAGTGATTGCCCATTGGAATGGGCTGCCCGGGGAGGTGGTGGAGTCACCATCACTGGAGGTGTTCAGGAGGAGACTTGATGGGGTGCTTGGTGCCATGGGTTAGTTGGTTAGGTGGTGTTGGATGCTAAGTTGGACGCGATGCTCTTGAAGGTCTCTTCCAACCTGGTTTATTCTATTCTATTCTGAGTCATGGTGGCTGCTTTAAAAACTGCAGACAGTTTGACTGTCTTCAGCATGAATGGTTTGCTGGAGGGCGGGCAGGGAAGACATTGACAAATATTTACAATGCTGGCTTAAGAATGGCTTTCCTTTCAGTTAAGTGTAACTTGAGTCCCAAGATTTCCTAATCTGGGGAGTTGGTGCCAGTTTCTTACTTCCTGCTATGTCCATTTGAAGTGGAAAATCATAAGAAAAGAAACTATGAAGTTTTGTTGACTTTATGCCAAAGGAAATCAGAAAGCCAGAAGAAGTTAAGCATTCTCTCAGAGTGCCTTAACCCAGCTTGGTTGTACTCATCCAGCTCCTTTTTAAGCTAGTGCTGCTGGCTGCCTTTCACAGTATCACTAAGGTTGGAAGAGACCTCAAAGATCGAGTCCCACCTGTCACCACAGACCTCATGACTAGACCATGGCACCAAGTGCCACATCCAATCCCCTCTTGAACACCTACTATATAAACTTTCCTTTCTGTAGAATATTCTGTTCTCTCCAGGAAAAGTGGAGGGCCACTTCTTTTCCTTTGATTAACTAACTGGTTCTATCCTGATCTAGAGATGTACCAGCAGTCTGGTAGAATTTGGTGATTTTCATGGAGTCCAATGAGTAAATGAATTTTACATTCGTTGTCCCTGTAAAGAGAAACAACCCACTGCTGTCTGCAGCAGCTCATAGATATAGAATAGAATAAACCAGGTTGGAAGAGACCTTCAAGTTCATCGTGTCCAACCCATCAACCAATCCAACCCACCTAAACAACTAACCCATGGCACCAAGCACCCCATCAAGTCTCCTCCTGAACACCTCCAGTGATGGTGACTCCACCACCTCCCCAGGCAGCCCATTCCAACAGGGTTTAAAAGCAAAAGAAAAAGTAAAACAAATAAAATCAGCAATAAACAAAAGATATGAAGGCAGATAAATGAGGGAGTGGAGCTACTTGTTCAATAAGCATGGCAAAGGCTGCCAGAATTAGCATCTACAGGACTTCCCATATGCTGTGAAATCATTATGACGGCCAGGATTAAAATACGAATGATCGAGAAGCCTGCACAGGACTTCAAGACAGACCTTGATGCACTTAGGGGGAGAAAACAGCTCTGCAATTCAGTTGCAGCTTGCATTAAACATGGTTAAACAGTCAGTGAAAGGGAAATGAAGTTAACAGGGTTTAAATCAGCCGATAAATATTCTTTTAGATACTCTTCTCCCAGGCAAAAGAGTGCAAAAAGAGATGCTGCCAGTAGCGTCTCACCAATGTTAAACCCCTGCAAGCAGCAAAAGAAAGGAATTGAACATCCGTGGGGAGGCTAAGCATAAACATTGCATCCTCTTCCTGGCTGGGGCCATGCTCTGAATTAAGTCTTCTGGTAAACTTTGAGAAATCCTTGATGACTGGAAAAAGGTCTACATGCTGGGGGAGGGGGGGGAGGGGGAGAAACCACACAAACCTTCTAACCTGCATGAGTAATTTTTGTCCTGTCTGTACAACTGCAGTCTTACTGATAGCCTTACAAAGACACACTTAAGCCTAAGTATCTCAAGGAAATTGTTCTACATGACTTGTGTTCATTTATCAGCATTAAACAAAATGGGAAATCAACCCACACTGAAATTATACATTACAGGATTAATTTTGAAAGCCTGCTGTAATGCCAAGTTTTATCCATGTAAGCAAATCTCCCAAGTTTGGGCCAACATCTGGCTTCTTATGTGAACTTTTCAAGCTGCTCCTTAGCTCTACAAAAGTGGCTGGGATATTTTAGGAGATATTTAGCTCTTTCTCAAATTTTCCAAAACTTTCTGTCTTCAGGGATGCCAGAATTACCACAAGAATGTCTTTTTCCTGGCACTTTGAATTGGACTGATGCAGACCTCAGTGCTGCAGGATCATTTATAGCAGGAACAATGCTTTAGTTAGGAGCAGAGGCTTCGTTACACCAAGCCAATCCAATCTGATAACCTGCTGACCCCAGACGTGGCCTAGTCTTCCAGAGCAAAAATTAAAACCAGTCACTAGTGTATCATGGTATCAGTCAGGGTTGGAAGGGACCACAAGGATCATCTAGTTCCAACCCCCCTGCCATGGGCAGGGACACCCCACACTAGATCAGCCTGGCCAGAGCCTCAGCCAGCCTGGGCTTAAACACCTCCAGGGATGGGGCCCCAACCACCTCCCTGGACAACCCATTCCAGGGCTTCACCACTCTCATGGGGAAGAACTTCCTCCTCACCTCCAGCCTGAATCTCCCCACCTCCAACTTCATTCCATTCCCCCTAGTCCTATCACTCCCTGAGATCCTGAGAAGTCCTTCCCCAGCCTTCCTGTAGGCCCCCTTCAGATACTGGAAGGCCACAATTAGGTCACCTCAGAGCCTTCTCCGAGGCTTTTCTTATTCTCTGGTGGTGTGCCCCAAGGAGCAGTGCTGGGCCCTGTGCTCTTTAACGTCTTTATTGATGATCTGGATGAGGGCATTGAGTCCATCATCAGTAAATTTGCAGATGACACCAATCTGGGGGCAGGAGTTGATCTGCTGGAGGGTAGAGAGGCTCTACAGAGGGACCTGGACAGGCTGGACAGATGGGCAGAGTCCAAGGGCAGGAGACTGAACACCTCCAAGTGCCAGGTTCTGCACATTGGCCACAACAACCCCAGGCAGTGCTACAGGCTGGGGTCAGAGTGGCTGAGAGCAGCCAGGCAGAGAGGGACCTGAGGGTGCTGGTTGATGGTAGGATGAACATGAGCCTGCAGTGTGCCCAGGCAGCCAAGAGGGCCAATGGCATCCTGGCCTGCATCAGGAACAGTGTGGCCAGCAGGAGCAGGGAGGTCATTCTGCCCCTGTACACTGCACTGCTTAGGCCACGCCTCGAGTCCTGTGTCCAGTTCTGGGCCCCTCAGTTTAGGAAGGAGGTTGACTTGCTGGAAGGGGCCCAGAGAAGGGCAACAAAGTTGGTGAGGGGTTTGGAACACAGCCCTGTGAGGAGAGGCTGAGGGAGCTGGGGTTGCTTAGCCTGGAGAAGAGGAGACTCAGGGGTGACCTTATTGCTCTCTACAATTACCTGAAAGGAGGTTGTAGACAGGCAGAGGTTGGTCTCTTCTCCCAGGCAAGCAGCACCAGAACAAGAGGACACAGTCTCAAGCTGTGCCAGGGGAAGTTTAGGCTGGACGTGAGGAGAAAGTTCTTCACTGAGAGAGTCATTGGTCATTGGGATGTGCTGCCCAGGGAGGTGGTGGAGTCCCCATCCCTGGAGGTGTTCAAGAGGGGATTGGATGTGGCACTTGGTGCCATGGTCTGGTCATGGGGTCTGTGGTGATAGGTTGGACTCGATCTTTGAGGTCTCTTCCAACCTTGGTGATACTGTGATACTGTGAATCCTACTGAGCAATATTTACCTTACCTGGGGCACGATCCTCTGTGGTTTGATCTTTGGATATGTCCCAGGTCTCTACCACTCTGTTGTCCCATGTAAAGTCTGCAGACATGTTGGGGTGGCCACAGGGGTTAGAAGAACTCTGCCTGGAGGGGCACAGTGGTCTTTGGCTGCCACACTTCTGCTTGGCTTGCCCCAGCAGCTCCATGAGTGCATTCAATGACTGCAGATACAAGCAAGTGAAAACCATTGGCTCAGGTTCTGCCTGCACTGTTTTTTAGGGCTTTTTTTAAGCTCCTGCATCTGCTGTGTTGCACAGACTCCTGCTGGCCTCTACAAGTGAGATGGTAATGGAGCAGATTTATTAAGCTGATAAAGCACAGGAACCAACTGTGGATTTAGTTGAGTTTGGAGACGATTCTGACCTCTGAGGAGCACAGCAGAGTGTGCTGGAATAGTGCTGAAATACAATTCCCTTCATCAGAGCACCCAAAGTCATAGAGGATGTTTGAAGTAATTTAAGAGGCTCGCTTTGCTTAGGTTTTAAAAACACCTCGTTGCTTTGCTGGTTCGACAGCAGAGCCCCTGTCTTCCTACCTGGGAAACAAAGGACAACATCTTTAGCTTGCTGGTGATGCAGATCCTGCTCAGACCAACACTCAGTTCTTAATTTACTATGGTTTTTTCCTGACTGAGAGGAAGTTAAATGGGCTGTGGTAGTGTGGGTGGTAGCAGGAGGTGTCTGGTAATGGTGAGTCCCTGTGGCTGTTACAAACAAATCCTGGCACTTGTGCCTTGCCTTGTAGCTGTTGAGTGGGGTGTGCTGAGCTGGGGCTTATGCCGTTGCGCTAGAGTTGGGTGAATTCTGGGAGAGTGCTTGGGTAAGAAATCTAAGTGCAGAGTTGATGTGAAGAAGTGCAGGGAAGTTGGGCAATGCCCATGCATTTAGAGTAGCTGAAGGTATCAATTCATTGTGTCATTGACTTGTTTATGTGCCGCTCTAAGCAGCGCTGTGTGCGCTCTTCCTTGGAGCTTCTCCATGCCAACACTGCTACCTCATGCTGTAGCTGATGCCTGCAAGCACTGACAGCCAAGTCTTGTGTCTTGTCCTGTTTCCTGTCCCTCCCTCTTCCTTGCCCTCTCTGACTACTTTTTGTTTTCTTCTATTTAAGAGCTGTAAATCTCTACAGCAAACCTATTGCTTTCTGGTGTTTTGTTTGTCTGCTCCCACCTTTACTGAATGCAGCTGTGCAACAGCCCAAAAGATAGGAGCATGAGAATCAGAATGTTTGGTCATCCTGGGGTCTTTTAGACTGTACTAAGTGGAAGAGCTAATATTGCAAGTTTGAAAAAGTACAAGGGAAATATTTAATGAAGCCTTCTTGTGTGCAGTGACTTCAGGGGAGGATGCAGGTTCACTAGCACTGCTGTACCACAGCATACCTCAGTGAGAGTCAGTGCAGCTCCCTGGTACCTAAGTGGAAGAGGAACGTTTGGCACTGCACAGCTTGATGAAGCTGTGACCTTGTGCCTTGTCCCAGTGAGGTTGCACATCTGGGTACAATGTCAGCAGGGAATGAGGGCAGGAAGGAAATGGCCTTCCAGTTTTCTCTCCTCCCTCACAGGAAGACCTGGATCTTGTGGCTTACAACAGTTTTACAACTCACCACCCATGCTGGAGAGCAGAAATCTGGTCATTTCAGTTAATCCTGGTTTGGCCACCAAAACCCCCTGGTATTTGGCCCTTAGGGTCAGCTGTTTATTTAGAGCCACTCTGATGACACCTTCCTGGGAAAAAGCCTTCCTCATACAGGGGGGACCAAACCTGGAGGGTCCTCTCACTCCACAGGAGACGTTTATATTCAAATAGGAGCAAGCAGAGCTTCCTGCTGAATGGAAGATCTCCATCCCTGATGCATTCACCAGCGGACCGCTGCAGCACTTTACTTGCTGTGCACTTGTGGCTCCCTCCAGTGTTATCTGCTGTCGTGTTTCCTTGCATGCCTTCTGTGGCCACAAAGGCATCTGTGTTAATCTCTCATTTTCCAGGCAGCTCAGTGTTCTCTCCCAGCCTCTGGCCACCTCCTTTGTTCAAGATTTTTTCTTGAGGTGGAATTAAAATGTGGTAAAAACAAGCAGCAAATGCATGTCAGGGGAACTGATCCACATTTTCAAGCCTTGAAAATGACTGTGAAAAGAACCCAAATTTCTTTATTCCTCTGTCTGGTTGTTTGGTTGGTTGGTTTGGTGTTTTGTTTTGTTTTTTAACTAGAAAGTCAGATGCAGCCCAGCCCCTGAGTCTCTGTGACCATAGCAAGTCAGGCAAGGCAAGAGATTCTTGAGCAAGAATTTGAAGGCAAAATTCCTTTCTGAAGTAAATCCTGTAGCCTGTTGGTCAAATTCTACCACCTTAGAAAGGCAGTGGATTATTTCAACTCTTAAGGACCTACCTGCAGAAGGCTGCTCCATCACAGAAGAAAATGCACTTGGGGAGCTGCAGGGGGAGGGAGTCTTCCCATGTCTTGGATGTTTCTTTCCCCCTTTCGAGATCTACTTTGGTTCATGGAATTTTTTTCACTTCCTCCAGCATCACTGTCATATAAGAAACTAAGTTTTTAGAGTATCTTTCTTTTCCTACGCTTTAGTTAGTGAATGAGAGCTACCAAACATCATCCCACTAATACCTCATCAAAACCAAGATGCTCCTGGTGTGTACCTACAAGATAAACAGAAGGAAACAACCAAGTTTTGTTGGTTGGTTTTTTTATAGCAGTCATATAATACTTAGAGCAGCCTTTCAACTTCTGAGGCTTCAGAATCCATTTTGAGACAAAGAAGTAATTTTTAACTACCTTGAAACAGAGCACTGAGCAGTAGGAAAAGCTGCATTGACACTGTGTGGGGGAACGGAGCAAGGATCCAGACCGTCGCTCCTGGGGGACCACGGCGTTGTAGTTGCCTCAGTGAGGCCTTCAGTGTTCAGACTCAGCTACCAACCCCCTGTGAAACAAATGGAGCCTGCCAGCCTTTTGTGGCATTTTAAGACAGCCTTTTTCTCCCTCATCATTTGAAAAGGAAGGGAAATAGGATTTTTTTTTTGAGTCATCTGGCTTGCTGCTAAGAGATTGTGTGGCAATGCTTTCACTAGTTTTTAGCTACCCATGAATGACTGTGCCTAGAACATATCCTGAGAGAACATATGCTGCTGGTTTTGCACATGCTTAATTATCTTTTTCTGTGCTGCCTTCCCACAGCACCTACCTCAGCACTCAGATTTTGGTCTGTAAGCCTATGGCTGAGGCTGCATAGTTTGAGAACAGTGTGAAAAAACCTCCAACAGATAATAATTACAAACCCTTAAATACAACTGCTTTTAGGCTCTTACATAGATTGCTAGGAGCTTGCTTGAGGAAACTTGGAGGAAATATTGCCTGACTTGATGCTTAGAGAGATTTAGTTTCCCCAAATTAAAACACAAACAACCCTCCACCCCCCTAAAAACAAAACCAAAAACCCCAACAAACCCACAAGAAGCTATGCTTAGGCTTGCACAGTCTCTTGAGCAGCTTCCAGTTTGGGGGGTTGCATTCTTTGGGGTTTCCCCCTCTTTGTTCTCTTTCTGTCTGAACCTTTGGCAGCCTTCCAGCATTGTTCTCCAACCTGCTGGGAAGGAGTGGAGCAGCAGTGCTCTTGCTACTATTCCAGCAGAGACTGAGCAGTAACTTGAAGTACTTCCAAAGGTGGCCATTGCTCTTCTGGATTCTTCTGTTCAGTTCAGCCAATACAGTTTACCTCTCAAGATGGTCTTGAGGCTTTCATGTTAGTATGCTCTTAACAGGTTGTGACAAAGCAGTACCATGACACCTGATGAAGTGACATCATATTCTGGCTGTAGGATGACCAAAGGGAGACTTGGTCATATTGCTGCTATTGAAATTAATTGATCATGATTGTACAGCAAGTCATGAGTAGAACCATTGTATTAGACTTTACATGAAGTGCCTGGAAATAGATGCACACACACACACTCTGTGTACGCATTCTAAGTGAATAAAAAAGAGGAGGCCTGGTAAGAACTTCTTGGAAGGAGAAAATAGCTAGGGCCAATGCCAGTGAGGATGCTACAGCCTCCTTCAGTCCTCCAACAAGTGTCCAGTGTCAACTGGCATGATCCTAATGGACAAGTATATATTAGATTTGTCTTGATTAAACCAGCAGCTGTCCTGCAGGAGCAGCTTCCAAATCATACTCTCCTCAGCCCATAGGCTGTGTTTTCTTCCTTGATTTCTTTGCAGCTGGTGAACCAAAGCAGCATCACACCTGCCTGCTGTTCATCTGCCAGCTTTGCCAGTGCCAGACCAGCTGTGCAGCAGCAGTTGCCATCTGTCTGGGGTGAGGACAGATTGCTAGTACAGAGACTCAGGAAGTAATTAGAAGGCAAATTTAATTTGCTCTTCAAGCAGGTTTTGATCTAAGTAGCTCTCCCTCCCCTGCTGAAAGAATGGAGGGGAGGTGGGGTGGTAGAAAGGAAAACTATAGGAGGGAAATACAGGGAGAAAAGAATGGAGCTGCATCCATTTGGACTTGTGCAGCTGCTCTGCACTGACAGGTTGCTGTCTCTCCACCCAGTGCAGACAGCCAAATGGCTTGCAAGCATCATGCACCCAAACCACTGGAGGCTAATACTAGTCAATAGCCTGGTCAGAATAAACTGCTCAAATAAGCTGCTCAAAAACCTTCAATAACCTCTTCTCTTGGTTTCCCCCCCTCTTTTTTCCCTTCCCTTCATCCAAGATTTTTCCAGAATGTGGGATACAAACACAGTTTCAGCACACAAGCTTTGTCTGAGTCAAATCCCAGACCCCTGAATGCAGCATGATCAGTTTTGGAGCATTAAAAGGTTAGCTAGAAGCAAAGGGCAGTGGCCAGTTAGAGCTGCAGTGGGACCACTTCTGTGTTTAAAATCAGTTAAGGATGTTCTTGAATGCTTGGTTAGCTAAGGACTTCCATTTTCTACCCAGGGCTGCATGGATTCTGACAGTCCCAGCTCCAGGGGCATGAGGGAGATGCCCTCTTTTTATTTGTGAAGAGTTTGTGTTTTCTATCTATGGTTGTGGAAACATGGCACACATGGGCTTTAAGGTAACAAACTTCTCCCAGGCAACCAGCACCAGAACAAGAGGACACAGTCTCAGGCTGCACCAGGGGAAGTTTAGGCTGGAGGTTAGGAAGAAGTTTTACACAGAGAGAGTGATTGCCCATTGGAATGGGCTGCCTGGGGAGGTGGTGGAGTCACCATCACTGGAGGTGTTCAGGAGGAGGCTTGATAGGGTGCTTGGTGCCATGGGTTAGTTGATTAGGTGGTGTTGGATGATAGGTTGGACATGATGATCTTGAAGGTCTCTTCCAACCTGGTCTGGTCTATTCTATTCTCCAAGGGTGTGCTGTGCTGATGTGAATGGCTTTAGATATCTTTCTTGAAATCTCAGCTGAGCACTGGGTAAGTGTCTGAGGGGTTCCTCCAGTGTAGAATACAAAAGAATAAACCAGGTTGGAAGAGACCTTCAAAATCATTACATCTAACCCATCACCCAACACCACCTAATCAACTAACCCATGGCACCAAGCACCCCATCCAGTATCTTCCTAAACATCTCCAGTGATGGTGACTCCACCACTTCCCCAAGCAGCCCATTCCAATGGGCAATCACTCTTTCTATGAAGAATTTCTTCCTAACATCCAACCTAAACCTCACCTGGCACAGCCTGAGACTGTGTCCTCTTGTTCTGGTGCTGGTTGCCTGGGGGAAGAGACCAACCCCCACCTGTCTACAACCTCTCTTCGGGTAGTTGTAGAAAGCAAGAAGGTCTCCTCTGAGCCTCCTTTTCTCCAGGCTAAGCAACCCCAGCTCCCTCAGCCTCTCCTCACAGGGCTGTGCTCCAAACCCCTCCCCAGCTTTGTTGCCCTTCTCTGGACTCGTTCCAGCAAGTCAACCTCCTTCCTAAACTGAGGGGCCCAGAACTGGACACAGGACTCGAGGTGTGGCCTAACCAGTGCAGTGTACAGTGGCAGAATGACCTCCCTGCTCCTGCTGGCCACACTCTTCCTGATGCAGGCCAGGATTCTGTTGACTCCTTGATCTTCCTGGGGGCTCTTCAGTGTTGGGGAGAGTCTTCTAACAACCTGGGTCCTGCTCCACTGTCTGTTGACATCAATAGAAAAAGACTTCATGTGCCCAATATGAAAAACCCAACACTATTTTTGTTTTTCCTCTCCTGGTATCAGTAGTGATCATAGAAATTTTCCAGAGAAGTGTCACTGGCAAGCATCCCTTCCTGAGCCTGAAGGACCATTCAGGCTGTTGCTAATCCCCAGGAGTAGCTTGCATGTGAGTCACTACTGAAAAATCCAGTGTTTGCAACTCCTGTGTCTCTCACAGCTGTGCAGAGGTGTGGTGATGCCATAACAGGTTGTGCATCCCTAGTTGAGATCATTGCTGACAGGAGCACACACACAACAAGATAGCTGCTTTAATTCAGGTGTTTTCTGTGACACTCCTGGAACTGCTGCTACTTCTGGTTACTGCTTCCTTTTTGAGGTCAGTTTCTTTTGCACAAAACACTTCCTTACGTGCTGCCTGCAGAGCACTGAGTCCTGACATTGCTCACCCAGCTTCTGGCTGGTTTCAGTGATGGAGGACCAATGGAGTCATGAGCTTCCTGTCATCTGAGTAAGTCAAAGCCCAAACTTTGGCAACTGAGATATTAGAGACCTGGCCTGTCTTCTCCCAATAGTAGTTTATCCTGTGCTGTCCAGGTGTATCATCCTCACGAGGCAGGAGTTAAAAACTTCTTTTGTATCCTTTTCTCCTCTCATTCTCACAGAGTTCAGGCAGCAGCTTAGAGAATGGCAGCAGATGCAGGCTGTGGAGTTGTGCTCTCATGTGACTGGGTTTTCTCAGGGAGCTTTTGACTCAGCAGCTGCTGTCTTGTGCGTAGTCAGAAGCTGAGTGTAGCAGAAATGTCAGAGGAAATACAAGAACTTGCTGCCTCCAGCTATTTCCTACTTTTCTTCAAACCCTGCAAGGCCAGTAGAGCAGAAAGAATCTCAGTATTTCATTTGGCAGCTTCACCAGAGCCTCAGCTTCCTGGGTGCTGAAGCTGATGCCACTGGGTTTTGTAGAGGCACAGGATTTAACACATTGCTTCTGCCAGCTTTGCTTTGGCAGAGTAGGGGAAGAGGTAGAAGGGGTGTCAGTGTCATAGTTTCTTAAATTCCTCCTTGCAGACATTGAAAGCATCTGTGTGAGCTTGGAACTAACTGCCTACTCCTTGTTCTTGTTTGGGTTTGGGGGTTTTTGTTCCTTTTCCCTCACATTAGAAGAGGAGGCTCAGGGGAGACCTTATTGCTCTCTACAACTACCTTAAGGGAGGTTGTAGCCAGGAAGGGGTTGGTCTCTTCTCCCAGACAACCAGCACCAGAACAAGAGGACACAGTCTCAAGCTGTGCCAGGGGAGGTTTAGACTGGATGTTAGGAAGAAGTTCTTCACAGAAAGAGAGATTGCCCATTGGAATGTGCTGCCTGGGGAGGTGGTGGAGACACCATCCCTGGAGGTGTTCAGGAGGAGGCGAGATGGGGTGCTTGGTGCCATGGGTTAGTTGATGAGGTGGTGTTGGATGATAAGTTGGACGTGATGATCTTGAAGGTCTCATCCAGTCTGGTCTGGTCTATTCTATTCTCAAATACATGTGGCAATTCTGCTTTCAGGTTGCCTGACACTAAGAGGAATACCTGTGTAAGAATTGAACTATTTCCTTCTCCTCCCCGCCCCCCTCCCCTAGTCATAGTGGTCCTGGAAATGAAGAATTACAATGTTTCACAGACTTTTTGCCTAATCCATGCCACCCAGCCAAAACTTTTCTTCTGCAGCTGGGGTCTTCTGAGCATCTCTCATGAAACTCTTGCTACAGGTCTTACAGAATCACAGAATACATCCAGTTGGAAGAGACTTCCTAGATCACCCTGGCCAGCACTGAAGGCCAGGTCATAGAATCATAGAATCAACAAGGTTGGAAAAGACCTCAAAGATCATCAAGTCCAACCTGTCACCCAAGACCTCATGACTAGACCATGGCACCAAGTGCCACATCCAGTCCCCTCTTGAACACCTCCAGGGATGGTGACTCCACCACCTCCCTGGGCAGCACATTCCAATGATGAATGACTCGCTTGGTGAAGAACTTTCTTCCCACCTCCAGCCTAAACTTCCCCTGGCACAGCTTGAGACTGTGTCCTCTTGTTCTGGTGCTGCTTGCCTGGGAGAAGAGACCAATCCCCTCCTGGCTACAACCTCCCTTCAGGTAGTTGTAGACAGCAATAACTTTCAGTGTTCAGTTATGCTGTGTTCATCCTTTGAAGCACCATTCTCCTTAAGTTACCTAAAGCTTTAACATCATATTGAAATAATTGTGGGAAACTTGTAGTCCTAAGGCACTAATCTATCACAGGATGTTATGAATTCAGATTAAAATTAGGCATATTATTGATAGGATTTTCCAGTCTTTTCCTCCTGGAAGTCTTGAGTATTTTCATTGAAGCAGAGCCAGGCCAGTGCAGAGTGATTTCAAAATCTGAATCTATAAAGGCTTCTCTGGCTGCTTTGGTCGGGGGGCTGGAGCACCTTTACTACAAAGACAGGCTGATGGTGCTGGGGCTGTTCAGCCTGGCAGAGAAAGGTACCAGGGAGACCTAATAGCAGCCTTCCAGTACCTGAAAAGGGCCTACAAGAAGAATGGAGAGAGACTGTTTAGAAAGACCTGTAGGGGTAGGATGAGGGGCAATGGCTTCTAGTTAGATAAGAGCAGTTTTAGACTGGATGTTTGGAACAAGTTATTTACCAGGAGGGTAGTGGAACATGGAAACAGGCTGCCTGGGGAAGGTGGTTTGGGCCCCATCCTGCAGATATTCAAGATAAGGTTCAACAGGGCTCTGGGCAGCCTGATCTAGTTGAAGATGCCCCTGCTGACTGCAGAGGGGGTTGGACTGGATGACCTTTGGAGGTTCCTTCCAGATGATTCTGTGGTTCACAGTATCACCAAGGTTGGAAGAGACCTCAAAGATCGAGTCCAACCTATCACGACAGACCTCATGACTAGACCATGGCACCAAGTGCCACATCCAATCCCCTCTTCAACACCTCCAGGGATGGTGACTCCACCACCTCCCTGGGCAGCACATTCCAATGGCCAACAACTCTCTCAGTGAAGAGCTTTCTCCTCACCTCCAGCCTAAACCTCCCCTGGTGCAGCTTGAGACTGTGTCCCCTTGTTCTGGGGCTGGTTGCTAGAGGGAAGAGACCAACCCCTTCCTGGCTACAACCACCTTTCAGGTAGTTGTAGAGAGCAATAAGGTCACCCCTGAGCCTCCTCCTCTCCAGGCTAAACAACCCCAGCTCCCTCAGCCTCTCCTCACAGGGCTGTGCTCAAGGCCTCTCCCCAGCCTTGTTGCCCTTCTCTGGACATGTTCAAGTGTCTCGATGTCCTTCCTAAACTGAGGGGGTTCTATGAATTCAAGGAACATTGTCAATGGGATTATTTAATTTTTTCTCTTCTTTTGTTAAATTGTAGTCACCCCTTGAAACAATGTGTTGCTGTTCTGCCTCCACCATTAAATCCACAGCCTGCTTGCCGTGTGAAAGGCTGGCAGTGATGCAGTCACATTTACAAGCTTTGCTTCTGAGGTATTTCCACTCAGCTCAACGCGAATTAAACTTGGGAGCTCTGCAAAATCCAGTTCACGAGGCGCTCTGCAGAAAGGGGAGCATCACCCCCTGCCTCTCTGCAAGCACACTTGTGTGCCTCTTGCCCATGTCATCAATTAGTCCCTGCACTAAAGATTTGGCCTGTGGGAAAGGGAGAATGAAAGACATTTCAAATAGTGACGCTTTGCACGTGGACAGAGCTTTTATGTGCGAGTTTTGAGTGTGGAGAGTCTCAGCATCACTAAGGTTGGAAGAGACCTCAAAGATCATTGAGTCCAACCTGTCACCACAGACCTCATGACTAGACCATGGCACCAAGCGCCACATCCAATCCCCTCTTCAACACCTCCAGGGATGGTGACTCTACCACCTCCCTGGCCAGCACATCCCAATGACAAATGACTCTCTCAGTGAAGAACTTTCTCCTCACCTCAAGCCTAAACCTCCCCTGGTGCAGCTTGAGACTGTGTCCTCTTGTTCTGGTGCTGGTTGCCTGGGAGAAGAGACCAACTCCCTCCTGGCTACAACCTCCCTTCAGGTAGTTGTAGACAGCAATGAGGTCACCCCTGAGCCTCCTCTTCTCCAGGCTAAACAACCCCAGCTCCCTCAGCCTCTCCTCACAGGGCTGTGCTCAAGGCCTCTCCCCAGCCTTGTTGCCCTTCTCTGGACACCTTCAAGTGTTTTGATGTTCTCCTTAAACTGAGGGGCTCAGAACTGGACACAGGACTCAAGGTGCAGCCTAACCAAAGCAGAGTACAGGGGCACAATGACTTCCCTGCTCCTGCTGGCCACACTATTCCTAATGCAGGTCATAATCTGGGATCAGAGTGAGATCTTTAGGTACTTTTAGACAAGGCTAACCCTGTAATTTGCCCCTTTCAGTTTGATTTTGGGTTTGGGGATGTTCTGGTTTTGTCTCCACAGAGTCAAATTGAACACTTTTTAATTCAGACCTTTCCATGGCTTTTTCAGCCAACTTCTTTTAAGAGTAACGCTAAGGATCTTCAGGAGAAATTATCACCTCTAGATTTCCATCTTCATACGTTTATGTCCTCAGAGATCAAAGAGCAGATTGTCACTGTTACAGCAAAAAAGAAAAAGCAGCTCAGCAGTACATGCAGCAGAAACAGACTGTCAGCAAAAAAAGGATGAAATAAAAGTCAGCTATGAGAAGTCAGCATCAAAAAGAATCTGGTTGGTTGTCTGAGGTACAGTGTTGCCCCAGGGAAAGTCAGCAGGGGCTTTCCTATCCATTTCTGTGGTCAGAATTAATCAGAATTCATGCTGTAGTTAAAATTTGAATTTATCCTATGGGCTTCAATGCCATTAAAGTGAAACATTGTTTTAAGGGAGAAAGGTCAGGGAAGTCTAGCCCAGAAGGCATGGCGACATCTTTTTATCTCTGGTAAAAAACCACTAATTAAACCCAAAAAACTTTATACCTGCAGGTCTTTCACAGGCCTGAAAGAAGAGTCCACCAAAGTGTCTGGTAAACCAGGTATAACATAGGTAGAACTCCATGCTTCTATTTTTGAGGCAGTTGTAGACTAGCTTGTTGAGTGGCCAATAGCACAAAAGGCTCCTGGCTTCATAGACTGAGACAAGGCTTAGCTAGCCCAAAGAAAAATCTGCGTGTGTGTAACTGAAGGAATAAAGCCAAGAGTACATTTTATATCAATGTCTTTCGACTACAGTCTCCCTATGCACTCTTTGCTGTGCTTTAGGGTTGATGGAGCTGAGCTTGCACAACTGGAAGCAGTGACCAAGCCTTTGCAATTTCCAGCTGTCAGTATGCTTCCTGCCGCTGTAGCCCCAAACCTTCTGATAGAGAGAAGATCTGCAACGGTGCTACTGTAAGGATTGCACACAGCAGACCTCGGTCGTGTTGGCCTGCCAGGATGAGTATAGTTCAATTGCAGTCTCCATTTCCAGCCAATGTGTTGATCCTTGGCTTGTAACTTTGCAGACTGCAGTCCCTGAAATGATAGACCTTCTTTGCTGGCCACTCACAGCTGAACTGAAAGGCATACACAGTGCAACCTGAAATTAGAGTCCGTGTGACCGACTTCCCTGGCTCTAGCTGGCTGAGCAGTAGGTGTAAGTGGGGCAACTGGGTCAGCTCCACTGAAATACAGATTTACAGCAGCTCTCATTGTCAGACCTTAGGAGGAACTGACATTTTGTTCACTGAGCAAGTTCGTGTTGTGTGAGAAAGGAATTTCACCCACGCTCACAAAGCAGTTAATTTTAACATGCAGTCACTTAGAAAAAGAAGGCAGTTATGCTAATGTGTGATATATAATGCACCTGTGATGCATGATCCTGTGCTTTTAGCCTGGATTTTTGAATGCTGTCTAGCATTTGGACAAGTAGCCTCTCTGCCAGAAGCAGCATTTTGGATTTGAACAGGTTCCAAAGCAGTTGTGTCTTTTTTCAAACTACATTACCATCCTGTGTCCTCCTCTGCCTCACACACAGAATATATCTGGAAATTATGCTGCCCTGTGGCTCAGAGCAGTTGGAGCTGAATTTGGATTTGAGATTTGGGGTGCAAAACCCTCTGGAGTCATGTTCTTTGCCATGTTGGTCAGGAGGTCTCTAAAACTACAACGTGACAGTTATGCTTGCAAGAGTATTTTCTTATTTGCAGTGATTCTGCATAGATCATAGAATGGGCTGGGCTGGAGTGACCTCCGAAGCTCATCTAATCCAGTGCCCTCCGCAGTCAGCAGGGGCATCCTCAACTACATCAGGTTGCCCAGAGCCCTGTCAAGCCTTGCCTTGAATATCTCCAGGGATGGGGCCCAAGCCACCTCTCTGGGCAAACCTGTTCCAGTGTTCCACTACCCTCATGGCAAAGAACTTGTTCCAAACATCCAATCTAAGTCTGCTCTTCTCTTAATTGGAAGCCATTGCCTCTCGTCCTGTCCCCACAGATCTTTGTAAACAGTCTCTCTCCATCCTTCTTGCAGGCCCCATTCAGGTACTGGAAGGTCTCCTTGGTACCATCTCTTCTCCAGGCAGATCTTGTATTGCTGCTTTCCCTGTAGTCAGGTGGAAGAATGGGTCAGCAGTATGCACCTGAGGAAACTCTAAAGTCTGAAATTTTGCCTCTGGGAAACGTGTGATTTCAGGCATGGTGATAACCAAAGGCTCTATAAATCCTTGATTTGCTTTACCTGACAAAATAACAGACTGATTGTTCAGCTGGTGCAAGGAATATGCCCAATTACAGTCTCTTGGATCTCCTGTACAAGAGCACCATGGGTTGTTTTGTGTTGTGGGTTTTTTCCCCAGACATTCTCTTTTCCCTTTCCCCTGATCCTGTAAATCATTTAAGATATGCAGGATATTAGATGAAGGCGAGATAAATGTAATTCATAAGCTTAAAAAATAATAGTAATTAATACTTCATCTATGCATAGACAGAAGAGCTGAGCTTTGATCAGCAAAGTTAGGTTCATTTGCATAAAAAAGGCAGTGGAGTTTTATTCTGAAACACCTGCCTCAAACCCTGACGAGCAGCACTGTGGTGTTGGTTTATTATCCCAGCTAATGAAATTATCACAGGTTATAGGCAAACTGGAGAATTTCTTTTTATCTGCTAACATGGAAATGTCAAAGCAAGATGTCCAAGGAAAATGCTGGTTTGATACCCTAAGCATCTACTCTTTCGAGAACCAAATAGTTATTACTATACTACATAATATCTAAACCCAGTGGGATCTCTCATATGCTTCAAACTGCAAGATGAAGAATCCTTTTCAGTCTACCTTTTAAGGAGGGAGGGGAAACAATCCAAAACTGATGACAAGGCCTGTTATTTTGCAGTCCTTGATATCAATACAGGCTGGGGGGATGATGAGATTGAGGGCAGCCCTGCAGAAAAATACTTGGGGGTACGGTGGATGAGAAGCTGGACACGAGCCAGCAACGTGCACTTGCAGCCCAAAAGGCAAATCACATCCTGGGCTGCATCAAAAGAAGCATGGCCAGCAGGTAGAGAGAGGTGATACTGCCATTCTGCTCTGCTCTCATGAGACCTCACCTAGAATGCTGTGTCCAGTGCTGGTCCCCCACAAGAGAGACATGGACCTGCTAGAGCAGCTCTAGAGCAGGGCTATAGCTCATTGTCCTGTGAAGACAGGCTGACAGAGCTGTAGCTGTTCAGGCTGGAGAGAAGGTGGCTCCAGAGAGATTTCATTTCAGTATTTGAAAGGGGCATACAAGATAGCTGGGGAAGGGCTGTTTAGAAGGGCTTATAGCATTAGGACAAGGGGCAATGGTTTAAACTGGAGCAAAGTAGATTTAGGTTAGATGTAAGGAGGAAGCTCTACAATGCAAGAGGTGAAATCCTGGAGCAGTTTGCCCAGAGAAGAGGTGAAGGCCCCATCCCTGGAGATGTTCAAGCTCAAACATGAGCAACATGATGTAGCTGGAGGTGTCTGTGCTCACTGCACTGGGCCTGGACCCTTTCAACCTGATGCATTCTGTGATTTTTAGAGATCTACTTTAATAGTGTCTACTTCCAGCTGAGGTCAGTCAGTTCTAGTTTGTGGAAGACCTCAGCATCCTGGCAGCTCCAGCAGTTTTGGCAGGCTCTCCTGATACCAACCCAGCTATCTCAAGAAGCTCTACTCTAATACAGCTTGCTTTGCTCAGAGCAGTTTTGTGTATGAGTACGACGTCTTGTGTCCACAGGAGATTTTGTTGGCATAGTGTGTTTGTATCCAGTGTAGTATGCCTGTTTGTTATGGTTCTGCATTGTGCATACTTTGGGCCCTGTGCTCTTTAACATCTTTATTGATGATCTGGATGAGGGCATTGAGTCCATCAGCAGTAAATTTGCAGATAACAGTATCACAGTATCACAGTATCACTTAGGTTGGAAAGGACCTCGAGGATCATCGAGTCCAACCTGACACCGCAGACCCCATGACTAGACCATGGCACCAAGTGCCACGTCCAATCTCCCCTTGAACGCCTCCAGGGTCGATGAGTCAACCACCTCCCTGGGCAACCCATTCCAATGCCGAATGACTCGCTCGGTGAAGAACTTCCTCCTCACCTCGAGTCTGAACCTCCCCTGGCGCAGCTTGAGACTGTGTCCCCTTGTTCTGGTGCTGGTTGCCTGGGAGAAGAGGCCAACTCCCTCCTGGCTACAACCACCCTTCAGGTAGTTGTAGAGGGCAATAAGGTCACCCCTGAGCCTCCTCTTCTCCAGGCTAAACAATCCCAGCTCCCTCAGCCTCTCCTCAGAGGGCTTGTGTTCAAGGCCTCTCACCAGCCTTGTTGCCCTTCTCTGGACACGCTCAAGTGTCTCAATGTCCTTCTTAAACTGAGGAGCCCAGAACTGGACACAGTACTCAAGGTGCGGCCTAACCAGAGCAGAGTACAGGGGCACTATGACCTCCCTGCTCCTGCTGGCCACACTATTCCTAATGCAGGCCAGAATGCTATTGGCCCTCCTGGCCACCTGAGCACACTGCTGGCTCATATTCAGGTGGCTGTCGATCAGCACACCCAGGTCCCTCTCTGTCTGGGAGCTCTCCAGCCACTCCGACCCCAGCCTATAGCTCTGCATGGGATTGCCATAGCCAAAGTGCAGCACTCAGCACTTGGACTTGTTGAAAGCCATCCCATTGGACTCTGCCCATCTTTCCAGTCGGTCGAGGTCCCTCTGCAGAGCCTTTCTACCCTCTAATTGACTAACATCTGCCCCTAACTTTGTGTCATCTGCAAACTTGCTGATGACTGACTCTACCCCTTCATCCAGATCATCAACGAATATGTTGAAGAGGACGGGGCCCAGCACTGATCCCTGGGGGACACCACTGGTGACTGGCCTCCAGCTGGATGCGGCACCGTTCACGACCACTCTCTGGGCCCGGCCCTCCAGCCAGTTCCTAACCCAGCACAGAGTGTAGTGGTCCAATCCACAGGCTGACAGCTTAGTCAGCAGTTTGCTGTGGGGGACGGTGTCAAAGGCCTTGCTGAAGTCTAGGTAGACCACATCCACAGGCCTCCCCACATCCACCAGGCGGGTCACCAGCAAGCTGGGGGCAGGAGTTGATCTGCTGGAGGGTAGAGAGGCTCTGCAGAGAGACCTCGGCAGGCTGGGCAGATGGGCAGAGTCCAAGGGCATGAGATTGAACACATCCAAGTGCCAGGTTCTGCACATTGGCCACAGCAACCCCAGGCAGAGCTACAGGCTGGGGTCAGAGTGGCTGGAGAGCGGCCAAGCAGAAGGGGACCTGAGGAGACTCAGGGGTGACCTTATTGCTCTCTACAACTACCTGAAGGGAGGTTGTAGACAGGCAGAGGTTGGTCTCTTCTCCCAGGCAACCAGCACTAGAACAAGAGGACACAGGCTCAGGCTGCACCAGGGGAGGTTTAGGCTGGATGTTAGGAAGAAGTTCTATACAGAGAGAGTGATTGCCCATTGGAATGGGCTGCCCGGGGAGGTGGTGGAGTCGCCGTCACTGGAGGTGTTCAGGAGGAGATTTGATAGGGTGCTTGGTGCCATGGGTTAGTTGATCAGGTGGTGTTGGACGATAGGTTGGATGTGATGATCTTGAAGGTCTCTTCCAACCTGGTCTGGTCTGGTCTGGTCTGGTCTATTCTATTCTATTCTATTCTATTCTATTCTATTCTATTCTATTCTATACATCCTTCACTTCAGACTTGTTTGTGTGTCATCTCCCAGATGCATGCATGATGCATGTCGCTGGAAAGGTCACTTTCCCGACCTTGCCCCTAGGCATTAAGAATATCAGCCTACAAGCTGCAGATAGTTTCTCCCCTTCTGCAGGCTGTCTGCTGAGCAGCTTGTGTCTGTGCTTCTCAGCACACTCAGTCCAAACTCACCAACTTTGCACAATACTTATTGAAACTAACACCTCAGACTTGGACTAAAATAAAAAGTAACAGAATGAAGCTCATACAGCCCCACCTTCTGTCTGCCTCTATGGGTAAGGGGGTTACTTAGTTCTCTCAAACGTAGGAAGAATTGTGTTTTTCAAACACATGCAGTTATTACATCCTTGCAAAGTGAGTACAAAATGTCACAGGAGGAAAGCAAGAGCAATTTATACACAGAATAAATTAAGCCAGAAAGGACATCTCTCTATTGCTAGTTTGATTTAGCAGTGTGTTAGAGGTGGTGCTAATGACTCTGCACGGTGCAAGGCCCTTGGAACCACATTCATAGTTTCATAGTTTCATTCAGGGTTGGAAGGGACCACAAGGATCATCTAGTTCCAACCCCCCTGCCATGGGCAGGGACACCCCACACTAGATCAGGCTGCACAGAGCCTCTCTAACAGTGTTTTGTGTTTGCTGACCAGTGATTTAAGCAAAAATAATCTCAATGTTGGTATTGTAAGTCACATAATTATAAATTCTCTGCTGAACCAAGATGTCCTATATTATTTAGGATGGCATTCCAGTCCAAGTGCCAGGTGCTGCACTTTGGCCATGGCAACCCCATGTAGAGCTACAGGCTGGGGTCAGAGTGGCTGAGAGCTGCCAAACGGAGAGGGACCTGGGGGTGCTGATTGACAGCCGCCTGAACATGAGCCAGCAGTGTGCCCAGGTGGCCAAGAGGACCAATGGCATCCTGGCCTGCATTAGGAATAGTGTGGCCAGCAGGAGCAGGGAAGTCATTCTGCCCCTGTACTCTGCTTTGGTTAGGCCACACCTTCAGTCCTGTGTCCAGTTCTGGGCTCCTCAGTTTAGGAAGGACATCGAGAGACTTGAAGGTGTCCAGAGAAGGGCAACAAGGCTGAGGAGAGGCCTTGAGCACAGCCCTGTGAGGAGAGGCTGAGGGAGCTGGGTTTGTTTAGCCTGGAGAAGAGGAGGCTCAGGGGTGACCTTATTGCTCTCTACAACTACCTGAAAGGTTGTTGTAGCCAGGATAGGGTTGGTCTCTTCTCCCAGGCAACCAGCACCAGAACAAGAGGACACAGTCTCAAGTTGCACCAGGGGAAGTTTAGGCTTGAGGTGAGGAGAAAGTTTTTCACTGAGAGAGTCATTTGTCATTGGAATGTGCTGCCCAAGGTGGTGGTGGAGTCCCCATCCCTGGAAGTGTTCAAGAGGGATTGGATGTGGCACTTGGTGCCATGGTCTAGCCAGGAAGTCTGTGGTGACAGGTTGGACTTGATGATCTTTGAGGTCTCTTCCAGCCTTAGTGATACTGTGACACTGTGAACTGATCCTTGCATTTACTGTAGTTTTGGATGTGTCATGTATGGTCTTACGAGTGCACTCTTGAGAAACAATTCCTGTAACAGCAGTACTTGCAGTACAACTTCTTGTTCATCTTTTGTTGCAGAGCTGTCTTTTTTTGCAAGGGGCTGACTATTTTCAAGCAAACTGTATCACCTGTCAAGAACTGTCACGTGAAACCTCCTGCAGAGTCTTCCCTTTTTGCTATTCAGTCCTGCTTTCTTCTCCCTGTAGCAGGTAAGCACATGTATCTTCAACACTCCTTGCAACTGGGAAACGTTTCCCACTTCAGACAGCTGAAGAACAAACCTGAAGAGTTTGTTCTGTTAGACCTGCTAGGGTTAACATTGCTCTTCCAAAATCTCCCACAGAACCCACTCTCATTTTCTGCTGTAGAAAAACACCTGAATAACAATGCAGTACTTGGGGGATTTTTGCCATCAGCTCATGTCAGTCTACATCCCTCTAGCTTTAGTGCAGCTTAAAAAATGCTATGCATGAACTTTCAGCTGTGAAGCTATTTACAGCTGGCTCAGGGTTGTGAGCAAGCAATATAGAAAAGTGCTTGAATTTCTGTTCCCTGAGGGGAGCCTGTAAATAACCTTACATGCTTGGGGGGGGAAAAAACCCTGAAGCATAGATCCAGAAAGGGTGATAGAAAAGCTTGGATCTTACCCATCACAGCCACCTGAAGCTGAGTGAGAGGGTTCAGACATTTTTCACCAAGATCATAGCCAGACAACCATTGCAGAAACAGATGAAGCTGCCCTGGCTGACTGCACCGAAGCATGGGAGGAATTCTCAAATGACCTATGTATGATTGGTGGATAGGTGAGTGTGGCAAGAAACAGCACCCAACAGATGAGCAGTAGTAGTACCTTACACAGCTGCAGCTATTTCTGCAGAGCTGCTCTGCACAACCCCCTAGAGTTCCTTAATATTAATTGCTAGAATGGGATCTGTGTTTGAGACTCAAGGTTTTTAGGAAGGAGGAAATTTTTACAGATTGCTTGAAATCTCTTTCAGTTTTGTGCTCATCATTAGTGGAGAGTGTGCATGGGGGGGATAGAGGGGTGTGCATTTGTGTGAAAGGAAAGTAAATGTGCTTAATCTCTCTCTGATGCTGTTCCATTTTTCTTTTAACATCATCATTGCAAGGAGTAACCAGTTTTTGAAAGTGACTTAGATGGTTTCTCATAAAACAATTGCCAATTTCCTTTTCCTAAAGACCTTTAGTATCATAGTGCCAGTCAGGGTTGGAAGGGACCACAAGGATCATCTAGTTCCAACCCCCCTGCCATGGGCAGGGACACCCCACACTAGATCAGCCTGGCCACAGCCTCATCCAGCCTGGGCTTAAACACCTCCAGGGACGGGGCCCCGACCACCTCCCTGGACAACCCATTCCAGGGTCACACCACTCTCATGGGGAAGAACTTCCTCCTCACTTCCAGCCTGAATCTCCCCACCTCCAGCTTCATTCCATTCCCCCTAGTCCTATCACTACCTGAGATCCTGAGCAGTCCCTCCCCAGCCTTCCTGTAGCCCCCTTCAGATACTGGAAGGCCACAATGAGGTCACCTCAGAGCCTTCTCTTCTGCAGACTGAACAGCCCCAACTCCTTCACTCTGTCCTCATGGGAGAGGTGCTTCAGCCCTCTGATCATCCTTGTCCTTCTCTGGACACCTTCCAGCACCTCCAGATCCCTCTTGTAATAGGGGCTCCAGAACTGGAGGCAGTACTCCAGGTGGGGTCTCACCACAGCTTTCTGAAAGGTGGTTGCAGCCAGGAGGGGGTTGGTCTCTTCTACCAGGCAACCAGAACAAGAGGACACAGTCTCAAGCTGCACCAGGGGAGGTTTAGGCTGGAGGTGAGGAGGAAGTTCTTCACTGAGAGAGTCATTCACCATTGGAATGTGCTGCCCAGGGAGGTGGTGGAGTCCCCATCCCTGGAGGTGTTCAAGAGGGGATTGGATGTAGCACTTGGTGCCATGGTCTAGTCATGAGGTCTGTGGTGACAGGTTGGACTCGATGATCTTTGAGGTCTCTTCCAACCTTGGTGATACTGTGAGACTGTGAAAGAGAGAGTCGTTCGCCATTGGGATGAGCTGCCCAGGGAGGTGGTGGAGTCACCATCCCTGGAGGTGTTCAAGAGAGTATTGGATGTGGCACTTGGTGCCATGGTTTAGTAGTCGTGAGGTGCTGGGTGACAGGTTGGACTTGATGATCTTTGAGGTCTTTCCCAGTGTGATTGATTCTATGATTCTACTGAGAGACTCATTTTCTTTTAAAGATTTATTTACTTTATCATTAAGCTGCTGTGGCTCCAGCTTTTTTTCCTGTTTTTTTGTTGGTGGTGGTGGTTTTTTTTTGGCTTTGTTTTTAAGCAAAGAGGCCCTTTCTAAAGCATTTACTCTGGAAAACATCTTGATTTACTTGTTGGCAATGCAGGCTCTCTTCCCAATTTGTATCAAGTGGCAGGTGATGGGAATGCCTATTCCATGCTACCTCATTGCAGTAGCTGCTGGATTTTGCTATAGTGATTACTTGGTCTCATCTCTGGCTGCAGGAGTGAATGGTCCCCTATACTCTGCAGCTCCCACCAAAGCCTTGCACCGTAATCCAGGGCAAGACTGTGATCTACAGCAGAATTCAGCTTGGTCAGGAAACTGGACACAAATGTTTAAGAGTCAGAGAAACAATTTCCACTGGTGCTGCACTTTTTTGCTCTATGGATGTCCGGAGCATTTTTAGCTACTACCTCTCTGGATTTGCTGAGAAGTTAGTGATATCGGTAGCAGAGAGGGAGTATTGTGCAACTGGAACTTGATAGTCCTAGCTCATGAAGAGTATGGGTGTGGAGATTGCTGTTCTTCTTATAAGAGATTCCTCTGGAAGTCTGAGGGAAGAATCAGGGTATAACTCAGTCAGGAGATCCCTGCTGCCTCTGCCTACATTATTTCAGGCACGGCCAGGAAGTTTCTGATTCCGAAGTTCACAACCTTCTCTAAACCTAATACCTGTGCCTGCTGTTAACTGGGTTAGCAGTCTACACTACTGGTCTGTTACCAAACCTGAGTCCTGACAGCAGCAACTCTGAATACAGCTGCTAGGAAGATTCAACCATTGCTGGCTGTGACAGGTTGAGGCAGACTGCCTTCCCACCACGGGCAAAAACAAGGACTCAAACAGATTGCAGCAGTGATGGAAAGTTTACATGGAAAGCGGTGAATGTGTACAGAGAGCCAGAAGCACAGTGACAAAAGAGATCCCAAAGCACACCCAGAAATATCCCATCCCCACCTGAGGGTGCACCCAAGACCCCCAGGGCTCCTTCTTCCCCACCCCCACCCCCCCCACTGCTAGGCTAGTCTCAGCTGGCCATCCCCCCATGGCCTTGTGTCTAGCCAGGCCCATGGCTGGGAGACATCTCACCCAGGTACCGGGTGACAGCGAGGAAAGGAAGAGGAAGTGGCAGACCCTGTGCTGGATCTTACAGTGGTGCAGAGAATTATGGTAGGAAATACCTAGTTTCCTGTGTCCACCCACTGGGCTGGACTTCTGGACACAGGAAGCACCCCCCATAGCAGAGGGCACCCAGCCCAACCTGCTACACTGGCAGAACTAAAAGCTGCTGTAATGCTTCACTGCAATAGTTTGCAGAGTCCAGTGTGTGCACTCCATCTTTGGAAAGTTTAAGCATGAACAAAACTTTCTCAGTATTGTAGACAACTGCTCCCCAGAGTACATGTGCATGCCTTCTGTTTCTAGCAGAGCAGTTGCAGACTATCCCACCATCAACTGTTTATAGATTCCTGTGGAATCTCTGCCTTGACTATGATGGACAGTCAGATCAGAGTTCCTACCACGCAGGGAGGCATTATTAGACATTTTGCCTTGAGCAACTTCACCACCACCCTGGCAGAGTGTCTGCAGGCTGGAAATAGCAACACCTTATGAAAAAACAATTCCTGCCTGCTGCAAATGCAGCATTTCATAAGCACTGGGGGTCCTCCATTGCAAAAGCCATAACTTGCTGTCAATGTAATGGACTTTAAGTGATGCTTACAGCTTTATTGTATGCCCATTTTATATTCTAACACTGTGCCTGTTTTCACAGTTACACTTTATTATTTGCTCTTCATTGTGGTATGATGTAATTTAAAGGACTTAGGAGGCTGGCTTTACAGTAATGGGGACTATATTGAAGGTTTCAGGCCTCCATTATTTTAACATCTGCAGGCCTTTGTAAATGGTTGTGGGTAGGTTTTATTTTCTGGATGTGTCCTATATTATTTCATGGAAATGCCACAGGTTTCAAATCCAGCACATACAGAAGGCTTGGCATGACAGGGGCCTAATCATAAATAGCAAAGTAATATACTTGCTGTGCTCACAGGGAGATAGAAGTCAGTAGAAGAGTGTTGAGATAATAATGGAGGTTAGCAGTAGTTATTGTTCACAGCTGAGGAACACTCAATCTTTTCACAATTAGCATTATGAGAAGTTCCTGACAAAGCTGTAGCTCTTTGTTTGCTACCTTTTTCTCCTTCTCCACTACAAAGAGGAGGCCCTGACAGTATTTTTATATATTGTTTAATTCTTCTTGTCTGCTGCTGGAGAGAGTGCTACTCTCAGCCCAGCTGTTCCCTGAAACTTCATCTGATCGAATCAGAATTGGAATTAACCAGGTTGGAAAAGACCTTTGAGATCATAGAGTCCAACCTGTCATCCAACACCACCTAATCAACTAAACCATGGCACCAAGCACCCCATCAAGTCTCTTCTTAAACACCTCCAGGGATGGTGACTCCACCACCTCCCTGGGCAGCACATCCCAATGGGCAATCTCTCTTTCTGTGAAGAACTTCTTCCTAACCTCCAGCCTAAACCTCCCCTGGTGCAGCCTGAGACTGTGTCCTCTTGTTCTGGTGCTGGCTGCCTGGGAGAAGAGACCAACCCCTGCCTGGCTACAACCTCCCTTCAGGTAGTTGTAGAGAGCAATGAGGTCTCCCCTGTGCCTCCTCTTCTCCAGGCTAAGCAACCCCAGCTCCCTCAGCCTCTCCTCACAGGGCTGTGCTCCAAACCCCTCCCCAGCTTTGTTGCCCTTCTCTGGACACCTTCCAGCAAGTCAACATCTTTCCTAAACTGAGGGGCCCAGAACTGGACACAGGACTCAAGGTGTGGCCTAACCAGTGCAGTGTACAGGGGCACAATGACCTCCCTGCTCCTGCTGGACACTCTGTTCCTGATATAGACCAGGATGCCATTGGCCTTCTTGGCCACCTGGGCACACTGCTGGCTCATGTTCAGCCTACTATCAACCAGCACCCCCAGGTCCCTCTCTCCCTGGCTGCTCTCAGCCACTCTGACCCCAGCCTGTAGCACTGCATGGGGTTGTTGTGGCCAATGTGTAGAATCCAGCACTTAGAAGTGTTAAATCTCATGCCCTTGGCCTCTGCCCTTCTGCCCAGCCTGTCAAGGTCCCTCTGCAGAGCTCTCCTACCCTCTAACAGATCCACAACTGCCCCCAGCTTGGTGTCATCTGAAATTTTATTGATGATGAACTCAATCCCCTTGTCCAGGTCATCGATAAAGATATTACAGAGCATGGGGCCCAGCACTGATCCCTGGGGCACACCACTGGTGCCTGGCTGCCAGCTGGCTGTGGCACCATTCACTACCACTCTCTGGGCTCGCCCCTCTCAGCCAGTTCCTAACCCAGCACAGAGTGCTGCTGCCCGAGCCACAGGCTGACAGCTTGGTCAGGAGTTTGCTGTGGGGGCCATTGCCTAGCCAGAGGATGCTCTTAACCAGCCAATTCCATTGCCCTTTCTGTTGAGGCCATCCCATGAAGGCTGCAGCCTTTGCTCTACTCTCCCAGCATCACAACTCCTTTGGCTGTCATCAAGCTCTTCTAGAAATGCTCCTAATTTAATGTTTTCCTCTTTGAAATACCAACTGAGCTTGTAAGCCAGAGACTGCTCCCAAGGGTCTCTTTGTCTAGGACAGGGCATGTACTTGAGGAAGTAAAATAGTCATTTGTAGGATGCCAAATTATTTACACTTGTATCATAAATAAGCAGGCAGGAAAATATTCGGGGTTGCAGGAATCTCAGGCAATTTCAGATATTTACAACTTGGAGTAACATTCATATCTGATCTACTCATATTATGTTCTCTTAATAGTTGGTCAAGAGAACAGACAGGTCCCCAGTATGACTTTCCTGACCAGGTTTAAATACTCTTTGTAGCCTATGAGAAGTGCACCCTGGATGTGCACTTTTTCTGGTGTTTTCTCCAGCAACTGCAGGATGAGGTCTGGATTTTCCTGTACATCTCTGCTTGTGCATGCACACATCTCACACATGCCACTGCAGAAGTCCATTACCCTGTTTCCTAGCAGCTAGTGCTGAATAAGCTTTAAAGATACAAAGGCTGAGATAGAGTAACCAAACTTCATCACAGGAGTGCCTTAATTGTACCTTCCTGTATTTACTGTGTCCAGTTCTGGGACCCTCAGTTTAAGAAGGACATTGAGACTCCTGAATGTGTCCAAAGAAGGGCAACGAGGCTGGGGAGAGGCCTTGAGCACAGCCCTGTGAGGAGAGGCTGAGGGAGCTGGGGTTGTTTAGCCTGGAGAAGAGGAGGCTCAGGGGAGACCTCATTGCTCTCTACAACTACCTGAAAGGAGGCTGTAGCCAGGAAGGGGTTGGTCTCTTTGGACAGGCAATCAGCACTGGAACAAGAGGCCATAGTCTCAAGCTGTGCCAGGGGAAGTTTAGGCTGGAGGTGAGGAGAAAGTTCTTCACTGAGAGAGTTGTTGGGCATTGGAATGTGCTGCCCAGGGAGGTGGTGGAGTCACCATCCCTGGAGGTGTTCAAGAGAGGATTGGACGTGGCACTTGGTGCCATGGTCTAGTCATGAGGTGTGTGGTGACAGGTTGGACTCAATGATCTTTGAAGTCTCTTCCAACCTCAGTGATACTGTGATACTGTGATGTGGCAATGCCAGCGACCAGCAGTGTGAGCAATCTGGCAGTGCAGGCCTAGAGCCTGACATGGTGGCAGGCCATGCCCAGCATAAATGCAGAGTCAGCTAGCAGTGGAGCAAAACAGTGCTGTGCCTGCAGCATGTAACTAAAACAAGACACCGGTAGCTATAAAGATGGACAGTTATCTTGGGACAACAGGACATGCACCTGCATCAACAACCTCGTTGTGTCATTAGCAGTTGGACCAATAATCTGTAATAGTGCAATGTGTGGTCACTCAGAGGGAACCAATGGAGCTCTGCCAACAGGGCAGTCCAAGCTTATATAAGCTGTAGCAGTTGCCTTGCTACGCACTTCTGCCTTTCCTGTCTCCTGTTTCTTCTACACTTTACTGTGCTATACTTGCACTAGAGGCCTGCACCATAGGCCTGCAACACTGGAACAATAAAGGAACAATACTCGATCACATTGGTCAGCCGTATTGATTCCTATCTCCATCGTCTACACTGTGATACTAGTTGAGGGCTAGGATGGGTTTGGATTAGACTTATGTATAAAGTGTTTCAGCTTTCCCTTCCATGTTCCCCTCCTTTCTCTCAGTCCAGCCAAATCTTTGTGCTGTCTGCTGCTGCATAGCCAAATACTACAGAAAGGATGATGGCTTTGGGGTTGTTTTTATTTTTTCAAACCCAAATATGTATACAGTTTTGGTTAACTTTTGGTTTTTTCCCTTGCATTAATCAAATTAAGCAGATGGCTTAAAGATCCATGCAAGCACATTGCATCCAAAGTACCCTTGTGCATTTTATAGCTGTACCCAGCTGTGATTACAGTCCCACAGTACATAGTCTTGCATTTTCTGTTCTTTTGATACACTTCACTGGTGATTCACTCCCTAGAAGGGATTCATTCCTTTTAGAAGAGGGAGAATTCACTGGTTTCATGACCTTTTCTTTCTGCAGCAGAAATGGGTGAACTCACTTGGAATAAATACAAACCCAGCCAACACATTACACAGGACAAAATTAATTCCAAATCTGACCTTTCAGAGTCTTAGGGGAGAAAGGAAAAAACAAACACACAAAGGCTTGCGTGTCTCAATATCTTTGGACTGGTGTCTCCTGAATACCGCAGCAGGGGCTAAAGCTGTAAGGATGTGTGAAAAGCAGACGACAAAACTGGAGATTCAGTGCTACAGCTGCCTTTCAGGTGCACTCTGGGAGTGTGGTAGGGGAGCCCCTGCAGTCACCTGGTGTGGTGGGGTGAAAATTCCCTCCCTGATGTTGAGTTTGCCAGACTAGCTCAGTGGGAAGCAAATGAAAGCTGTATTTACAAGCAAAACTACAGTCTACAATGGAATGCAATGAATATGTACAGTATTTATAATTAATAAGCAGCACAAGGACTCCCCTGGCCAAAGAGCAGGGGAAGCTGCTAGCTTCTCCCTCTCTACCTCCCCTTTATTCTTATTTATTTTTGCCTGGCTGCAGTGTGCCCAGGCAGCCAGGAGGGCCAATGGCATCCTGGCCTGCATCAGGAACAGTGTGGCCAGCAGGAGCAGGGAGGTCATTCTGCCCCTGTACACTGCACTGGTTAGGCCACACCTTGAGTCCTGTGTCCAGTTCTGGGCCCCTCAGTTTAGGAAGGAGGTTGATTTGCTGGAACATGTCCAGAGAAGGGCAACAAAGCTGGGGAGGGGTTTGGAACACAGCCCTGTGAGGAGAGGCTGAGGGAGCTGGGGTTGCTTAGCCTGGAGAAGAGGAGGCTCAGGGGTGACCTTCTTGCTCTCTACAACTACCTGAAGGGGGGTTGTAGACAGGCAGAGGTTGGTCTCTTTGCACAGGCAAACAGCACCAGAACAGGAGGACACAGTCTCAGGCTGCACCAGGGGAGGTTTAGGTTGGGTGTTAGGAGGAAGTTTTACACAGAGAGAGTGATTGCCCACTGGAATGTGCTGCCCAGGGAGGTGGTGGAGTCCCCATCCCTGGAGGTGTTCAAGAGGGGATTGGATGTGGCACTTGGTGCCATGGTCTAGTCATGAGGTCTGTGGTGACAGGTTGGACTTGATGATCTTTGAGGTCTCTTCCAACCTTGGCGATACTGTGATACTGTGACCTGTCAGCAAAGAGAAACAGGAGAGATACCACAAACCCTCTGCTGCTCTACCACATTCTTCAGTGGCTTGAGGAGGCTGATAGTTTTGCTGACTTGAGGGAGGGAGGGAGGGAGGAGTACCTTGACTGCTTACTTGGGGGGTGGGAAAGGCATTCTAGAAGGAAATGTAATGCAATTTTTCTTGCTTCCTTGACAACAAGCCATTCATTCCAGGTCATAATTCAAACAATGATGTCATGTAGATGTCTCATTGAAGTTTGAGGCCAGCTAATGAGCTGGAGTGGAACTGAAAGGAATTCTTCCAAACCTTACCATGGAGTCTAAAAACATTCTGGATAAGTTATTTCCCAGAGTATCCTGGGGAAACATTACTGTGATACATACTGGGAGGTCACAGAGCTGCTTACATGGTGAAATGCAGATTTAAAGCTACAAGTGTAGAATAATTTGTGTGATGAGGACCTTTTCTACACCTAGTGTTTCCACTGTGTTGTGTCTTGACCTGCAGGGACTGTCTGAGCAGATGTGTGTGACAAGGTGGCAGAAGGTCCCCATTTTAAAGTTCCTAAGGAAAGCACCATGCTGAGGTTTGCAGACTCCAGCTACACAGAAAGGTGGTGCAATTTTGGATTACCTTTAAAATCTATCTTGGGGACTTCTCTGTTCAGAAAAAGATCTTTGAGATGCCAAGGGAGAAGGATAGATTTTCTGAAACAATCCATTTGTGTTGAAAGCCTGGCTTTGTGACTTGTACAGGACTACATGACTGATCCAAAGAGCTACAGTGCTGTTTGAGTAACAGCAGTGTGGTGCCACCCGAGTCCAAGACCACCTGAATGTGCAGAGCTGTCTCATGCATTGCTCAGTACTGAAATGGTGACAGGTTGGACTTGATGATCTTTGAGGTCTCTTCCAACCTTGGTGATACTGTGAAATGACCTCCCTGACTTCTGCAGGGGAGGTGGCAGTAATCTCAAGGCATGGTTCATGTCTCCAGCCCCGTACTCACATTCTCACAGAAAGAGCACACCACACAAGCAATATCCTGGCTTTGAGAGTAAAGCCAGGACATCACTCATCACTAACAGCTGGCCACCAGTGCAGTTTGTTAGAAACTCAGCTAAGTGGCTTCTTTATCTTGGTGACCTTCCAAGGCAATTGGAGCCTTCTTGGAAGACCTTGAATCAGAAATGTTTGGATATAAGAAAAATAGCACTGTGCAGCACACGATTCTGATCTTGCAGGGCTCACAGATTTGGAAGGCACTGTACCATATATAGCTGTAGGAGACAGCACTGAGATGCTGGAGTTGCTACAGCAAGGTCATGGTGTTCTGGGATCCAATTAAAATTATGCAAGACAGGCAATTTAGGATAGAATTCAGATAGAACTCAGGAATCAGGAAAAGCCATATGCATAATCAGCTCTGTTACTTTGTAGGATTAATTTTCCACTAACTCGTGATCTTTTAATGAGAGCACAAAATAGTTTAAACATTTGATTTGCTTATTGATCAGAACTCTCAGGACCTTACATTTAAAAATCACAGTTACAGATTTGACTTCCATTTAGCAGCAAAGTTGTGGGCTTGCTTCAGAGTATACTCTGCTTGCAATGGATTGGGAATGAGGCCAGTTCTGGGCCCCTCAGTTTAGGGAAGATGTTGACTTGCTGGAATGTGTCCAAAGAAGGGCAACAAAGCTGGGGAGGGGTTTGGAGCACAGCCCTGTGAGGAGAGGCTGAGGGAGCTGGGGTTGCTCAGCCTGGAGAAGAGGAGGCTCAGGGGTGACCTTATTGCTCTCTACAACTCCCTGAAGGGAGGTTGTAGACAGGTGGGGGCTGGTCTCTTCTCACAGGCAAGCAGCACCAGAACAAGAGGACACAGTCTCAGGCTGCACCAAGGGAGGTTTAGGGTGGAGGTTAGGAGGAAGTTCTTCACAGAAAGAGTGATTGGCTATTGGAATGGGCTGTGCAGGGAGGTGGTGGAGTCACCATCACTGGAGGTGTTTAGGAAAATACCGGATGCGGTGCTTGGTGCCATGGTTTAGTTGATTAGATGGTGTTGGATGATAAGTTGGAATTGATGATCTCAAAGGTCTCTTCCAACCTGATCTGGTCTATTCTATTCTATTCAGTGAGCAGGCAACAGCGGAACCTGGAACGGGCGTGTGCGATGCTCACCTCCTTCCCTGGATGTAATGTGAATAGCAAAGGTGATAAAGCTGTAGGTCCTGTCATTGGGAGCATTGCTCCTCACCTCCTCCAACATAATCACCATGCTCTTTCAGATTACTGCACTACCTTCAATTACCAGAACCTGTATAAAGAGATCACAAGGAATGATAACTGTGAGCTAGAGGAATTATCCTTTGATGGGAAGTAGGACAGATGGAAATGTAATTCATCAGAAAGCTGTGAAAAGGGACTGGACATGGGTAGCTGCTGCAGCCCAGATGCAGCAGTCCTTTTCTTAGACACAGGTGACTCTTTCTGTTGAGAGTGTCTCCTGGACACATTTGGTGCCTACTGCACATTGAGACAAAACTGGGAAAGGAAGATCCAGGAGATCAGCCCTGATCCTCCGCAGGCTGCAGTTCCTGTTGGTGTGTGTTTGGTGTATCTCCAAGAGAGGCAGTGGAGCTGCATCAGCCACAGCTGCCTGTGAATTTGGTTTGACGTTTTGCATTTTGTAAGATGAGCTGCACTTGCAAATGTTTACTGCAGAAATGGAGAGGGGTGTGGAGCATCCCTTTCAAGCAGTGATCAAGGGATTCTTCTTAGGTGTCACTTTTATGCTTGTTCAGGAAGGACATGCTGTCTTGAGCATGCCTTCTTTTCACAGTGTAATGAAGAAACCCCGTGTGTGAGAGCTACATGCAGCTGAAGGAGCAGAAAGCCCAACTCTGAAGGAAATTGGACATGTAGACATGACTGGTCATAGAAGTACAGGAGTACTCAAGAGGTGTTACAGAGGTTGGGGAAAGGGTGCAGTAAGCCCAGCCCCCTCCCCCCTGTAAATCAGTGCTTGGCTGTGGTAAGGGCAGAAATAAAGGACTAGCAAAACCAAGGCTGTCCTGTGACTAGCCTCATTAAACAACAGACAGAAACTGTCCTTGAGACTGCCTTTATCTCCTGAGGTTGCAGTCAGTGGGATAGAGGAGGAGGGGTGTGTTCTACTCATAATATTGTGCCTAATAATTGGTTTCATAGTTTCTTTATTCATCTTTTCTTTTCTTCTTCTATTTTTTTTTTGTTTTAATGAGAGAGGAGCTCAACATGCACATTTTAGTAAAGGGATTGATGAGTCATAAAGTTTGCAACTTCATTTCCCCCTTTGCTCTTCATGTTTTTTTCCCCTGGTAGTCACATCTCCTTCCTTTAT
This sequence comes from Melanerpes formicivorus, assembly GCF_026170545.1. NCBI lineage: Eukaryota > Metazoa > Chordata > Aves > Piciformes > Picidae > Melanerpes > Melanerpes formicivorus. The sequence continues at coordinate 41,154,262 of NW_027142355.1, read as the reverse complement.
GCCTTGCCCCTCCTCTGCTGCTGCAGCAGAATGTGCTGTGCCTTTAAGAAAGTGTGGTTCTTTCCAGAGGACTAGTCCCTGAGCCTTGGCATGTGTTGAGGCATGCCCTGTGTTTTGTGATGTGGCTCATGAAAAACTGAAGTGCATTTGTCTAGGGAGGTTTTTAACTCCTTTCTGCCATAGATACGCTTCACCTCTTTGCTCTACACTTCCCAGAGTGTATGCCATTCAGCATTTCTCACTCAGCTCTTCTCCAAACAATGAGGGGAGAAAAGTAAGGAAGGTTTTGCTTTTTTTTTTTCCCCAATTAAAATTTATATTTGTAAATTTCTATTTCAATTAAAGTTTGTCATGAGCTGTGTTTTACATGGCAAAGCTCTGGTGAATAAAGCTGAGATAGCAAATTCTCAGGCTGATGATATCCTCCCACTGGCACCACGATCGCCGCAGCATTCACCTGTCATTGCAATCACAGAATGGTGCAGCCAAAGGCACATTGACCCACAGCAGTCACAGCATTGGCAGCCTTATTAAGCATTTCATACACTGCTAATCTCACAGTATCACCAAGGTTGGCAGAGACCTCAAAGATCATCGAGTCCAACCTGTCACCACAGACCTCATGACTAGACCATGGCACCAAGTGCCACATCCAATCCCCTCTTGAACCCCTCCAGGGATGGGGACTCCACCACCTCCCTGGGCAGCACATTCCAATGGTGAATGACTCTCTCAGTGAAAAACTTTCTCCTCACCTCCAGCCTAAACTTCCCCTGGCACAGCTTGAGACTGTGTCCTCTTGTTCTGGGGCTGGTTGCTAGAGAGAAGAGACCAACCCCTTCCTGGCTACAACCACCTTCCAGGTAGTTGTAGAGAGCAATGAGGTCATCCCTGAGCCTCCTCTTCTCCAGGCTAAACAACCCCAGCTTCCTCAGCCTCTCCTCACAGGGCTTGTCCTCAAGGCCTCTCACCAGCCTTGTTCTCCATGTTCCCATTCATGTAGGTTGCTTTTTTGCTTCCTTTCCTCTCTCATCATAGTTGAAGAGAAACTTGTAGGAAGACCATATGATTACTTTCTAAAAATTACCATAGCATTGCACAAAGACAATGCAGAGGAGTTTTGTGTTTGCTTGTTTGTTTTCCTTTTTGTTTTGTTTTCTTAGCCAATCTCATTCTCTTGAAACAAAGTACAGGCTTGGGGGGAGGCAGGGGGCTGCCAGGATTGTTTTTAACGTTTGCTAGGGCCAGAAATGTGGTCTTTTAACCACAGCTCCTGGCTACATCATTGCAGGTGCTAACAGGCATAGCTGGAGGTAACTAGAGAGTTACCCTTGGTCATTAGTTTAAAAGCCCTGCTTATTACAGGGTCTGTGTGCTAATGTTGTCTTGTAATAACAGCATAACTCTTGGGCTATCAGCCTGTATTCATGTACATTGTTTTAGGCCTCAAGATAGCCAGGAAGCAGAATTCCCCTACATCTATGGTAGCTCCAGCATGTGGGTCCCGCAGATCAAAGAATGGTGTCTATTGGAAACAGGCCTGCTTCTATGTGGAGAGATGCTGGAGGGGAAGGCAGGCATCAGGAGCTAGGGTTGGATATGCCTTCCACACTGAGGTGGTTGCATGGTTTTGATGAAATGTTAATGTTTGACATTTGAGCTGCAAAGTTCATACGAGTAAAGCAGTGGTGTTAGCACCAAGTACAGCAGGCTGGGATTAAATGAATTAACCTAACAGTGCTTTACAGTCTCAGCTCTGTAAATGTGCTGAGTGCAGTTTTTCTATTCAAGAAGCTTGTAGTGCTTGTTATTGAGCCTACAGGGGAGCCCCTGCCAATCCCTCATCCTTCCCTCCCTCCTAATTAGTCCGGTCAGTGCTCTTGTACCTCTCCACAACCGTTTGCAAGCAATCCCTGCTGCTTAGCTTCTTGATCTTGGAGCACTGCTGTATTGCAACAACTCTTTTCATGGATGGCCACAGAACCACGAGCTCTGTCAAGGAACCCTGACTTCTGCATTGCTTTCTGACAGCCTAGGCCCAATCCCTGCAACATCCCCTCAGCAGCATGCTGGAATGACAGAAGTCCTGGAGTCTCTTGACATCTCTGCCACCTTTCTCATAGGGTGGCCGAGGCAAGTCACGTCACCTTTCTCATCTTCACTCTTAGACAGTGAGGTGCAGATTGTATCTTTTACCTTCCTACCCAAGAGCTGCTCAGGCTAAACTGTGCTGTGAATGCAACATGTCTGTGGACACACAGCACAATGTAAATGTGAAGGGTTACCCTGTAATTATGGGTGCAGGTAGCCCTTGCTGAAAATGATTTATGTTACCATAAATCAATGTTTGATCAGGTGGAACCGTGGGAAGGAAGAAGTGTAGAGGAAAGCTTGTCCTCTGCTACTTCAGTCTGAAATTCTTCAGGAAACTGAAATGCTGCCTCCCCCATGTGTTCTGTGCATGTCAACTGAATCTAGTTACTGAGATTGATGGCGTGGCATAAAAATAGTCCTGACTTCTATAGGTGTAATATTTCAACATACAGCCAGAAGAGGTCCTGTTTCGTTTCTCGTCTCTTGAGATTCGGTGTTTTATGAGGAAACAAAGTACTGATGTTTGCAGCATTGCCTGGCATATCCAAGGTTGGCACAGCAGCTCCCTGGGTCTAGTCAATTAGCTAGTTGAGGATTTCAGGCAGAGAATACATTATTATAGAATAGAATAGAATAGAATAGAATAGAATAGAATAGAATAGAATAGAATAGAATAGAATAGAATAGACCAGGTTGGAAGAGACCTTCAAGATCATCGCATCCAACCTATCACCCAACACCGCCTAATCAACTAACCCATGGCACCAAGCACCCTGTCAAGTCTCCTCCTGAACACCTCCAGTGACGGCGACTCCACCACCTCCCCGGGCAGCCCATTCCAATGGGCAATCACTCTCTCTGTGTAGAACTTCCTCCTGACCGCCAGCCTGAACTTCCCCTGGTGCAGCCTGAGACTGTGTCCTCTTGTTCTGGTGCTGGCTGCTGACATACTGGCATTATCAGGGTAGAGTTTATAAAGTCCCCAGTGCTGCTGAAAGATCAGAGTTAGGGATTCCAAGGGTTTCATCCAGTATACTAATTTCACAGCAAGTGAAAAGCAGAAAAGCAACTGAGCCAGGTGAAAAACTAAATTAGAGAGACTTATATTGACCCAGGTTTTAGTTGTTTCACTTAACAGGGTAGATGCACATTTGTGCCAGTCCTCAGCAGAAGCTCAGACCAAGTTGTGGTGCTGTGCTCTCCTGGGTTGTATTCCCCGCTGAAATGCAGTGTCCTTCATTCAATTTGAACAAAGCCGTGTTCTGCTGTGTCTATTTTTGGTGCCTGATTTGTATGCTGTAGAAGCCATCTCATTCCTTAGAATACAGCCATATATTGTTGTGTTTGTTTTCATTTTGCTGCTGTGTACACAGTGGATTGTTGTTCATTTGTTTGAAGGATTTAAACATCTGGAAGAGACTGGAGAGCGATGTCTTTGTACGTAGGTTAGGTGCGGAGCTGCAGGTTCCTTTCAAAGACAAATGTCAAGTGTGATGCTCGTTTGTATACTTGAGGGTTTTGCTGTTGGAAATACAATCAATACAGAGCTAATCCAAGCAGCTGGATAAAACCACAACTGCTAAAAGTAGCACAAAGTGAAAACGGATTCACTTCCGTTGGTAGTTCTGCAACTGCTTCCCACTAAGGTAATACCAAGTGTACATTTTGGAAGCAAATATTTATATGCAGAAACTGAAATGAGCTTGGGTGAGTAGTGAGAGGAGTCAGCTCTTACTGGAATATGTCAGTAGTTGATGTATGTAGGGCAGATCTCACTGTGAGAAGTTCAGTTGTCCTGTCATGCAAGCTTTGCTGTATTACTTGAGCACAAGCAAATGCTTGCAGCCCAACTCTAGATAGTAAGTTACCCCAGCTGACAAGAGTAAGTAAGAAGCTGGGTGAAAAAGGAAGGATGATTTCTTCTATGTTGCATCCCCTTTCCAGTGAGCTGAAGGCTACTCTGCAAGGAGCCCTCGTGCTTGTACTGGACCGTTTGCAGAGCAGTGCAGTGGGAACAGAAGAGCAGTTCTTACGCCCTGGCTCAGTCTCTTGCGAACAGTTTCTTTCCTGCGAAAGCTAATCGCTGTTTTCTTATGCTGCTTCCTAGCAGATGAGCCAGGCACTCCTGAATTTAAAACAGAACTGGAAGTGAGTGACAGTGAGCTAAGCATGGGATGGATTCTTGTAGCAGCATATCCTTCATCTCCAGTGCTGCAGCCAGAGAGAGAAAGAAGATTTTTCCTTTGAAGATAAGATGCCTGAGGCTTTCGTAGAAACTAAGTATGCCCCGAGTTGTGCAGCTGCTGTCTCTATTTAACAACAACAACAAAGAAAAAAGACAGAGAAAGGCAGCATCTGGCACTTCTATGCACCACCATAAAAATTCCTCAAAAGGCTGTAACCCAAACCAGTGCTTTTCATTCTGCAGTTGTGTTGCTCGCAAGTACTTTCTGTCTTGTGGCTTGTGTGACATTTTCAGCTGAAGCAGCCGCGCGGCTGTGCCGTGCGCGTCCGGGAGAAGAGGGAGTGCAGGAGTGAGCCTCTCGGTATGCGTGATCGAAGGAGCGAGGGCGCCTGTGTGCAGTGTCGTAACGTGGCAGGGCACAGGCAGTTATGAAACTTCCCAATAAAGTCTCGGCGCGTCAGTATTGGTCGCTTGGGTGTTGTGGCTTTGGTTGGGTTTTTCGGTTTGGATTTTTTTTCCCTGTCTGTTGCCCTCCAGTTTCATTTCCATTTACGATTCCTGAGTAGAGATGGGGAGAGGTTGAGAACTGCTGGCAGGCCTCCCCCCCGCCAGCAAGCCTCTGGAGGAGCAGAGCAATTCCCACGACAGGTGGAGCACGCTGCGGCGGCACTCAGCAAGACTCCCGGCTTGCGGTGCCCAGGCTCTGGGGGAGGGGAACCCTCGCACTCGAGGCAGCTGCGCTTGCAAGGGGCCCCTTCAAAGTGCTGAAGCAGCAGTCAGAAGTTTGACTTTTGTTTTTTTTTTGTTTTTTTTTGAAAGGACTGGAGAAATTATTAACCCCGGTTGATGACGTCAGAGTTGATCTGATTAAAGGTTTGTTTTCTTGCTGGCAGAAGTGTGCTCCCTAGAGACTGGTTCTCTCTTCTTTTTTTTTTTTTTTCTTTGTCTTTGTTCTTTTTTTTTTTTTTAAGTTTCTTTTTTCGAACAGCAAACAGAGGGAACTGCTTGCACTGCTGCTGCTGCCGCTCCCGCCGCGCGCGTGTGTGTGTAAACAGGATGCTGTAGCTGTAGCTGCCACGCACAAACACACATTTGACCATGAGGACTCTTCGCAGGTTGAAGTTCATGAGTTCTCCCAGCCTCAGTGATCTGGGCAAGAGAGAGCAGGCAGCCTTGGATGAGCGGGGGTCCCAGCAGCGACGGGCCTGCTCCAACGCTACCTGGAACAGGTAAGGTCTCACACGATGTGCCGGCTCCCCTCCAGCCTCTCCGTGCTCTCCTGGCTGCGGTTAACGTGCAGGTGGCTGCTCCGTCAGCTCGCAGGCTGGGCTGCCTTGCTCCCGGCTGGGCTGCCTTGCTCCCGGCTGGGCTGCCTTGCTCCCGGCTTGCCAAGGTTACGATACTTCGGGCTCCTGATTTAGTGTGTTAACATGTACCAGGGTGGGTGCTCAAGTCAGAGATGGGAGCGGCTTTATCCCCACTGCTTTTAACCGTTCTGAGAAGGCTGATAACTAAGGGCCTCTCCTGCAGATGGCTCAGCCTGCTCTTCCTTGTGACCGGCAAGGACTTATTTCACCAGGTCCAGCTACAAATATGTCTTTGTGTCTCATTCAGGGTTGGTTTGGTTTATTTTAGTTTCACATACACACCACTCTAAAATGCATTACTTTCATGTGCATAATTATATCTGTTGCTGTTTGTGGACACAGACATGACAAAATCCACTCGATCTTCTCGCATTGATACAAATGTGTCAGCGTGCATACGTGCGCACGCAGGCACAAGTGCGTGCACTTTGGACGGGGAAAAATAAGCCCTGATTGTTTCCTTTATTGTTTATTCACTTGTATTTTCCTGCTGTTTGACAGGAAAACCCCTGTGAACATTTTGTTGTGAATGAGTTCCTTAGCGTGGGTATTCAAGCACCTCAATGACCACTCCAGTGACACTCTTAAAGATGAGTCTAAGTCACTTAAGCCACTAGGAATTTTATTCCTATGTCTTTTTGAAAATGAAATGTCATCTCCTGGGTCACAGCTTGGAAAGAATCATTCATAACCTTTTACAGTTGTATAAGAAGTATGGTGGTAGGGAGAAAAACAGCGTGAACTATTTAAGGCATTTGTTAAAGGTGTTTCAGCTTTGATTAAACAAGTGTTGTAAAATATCACATCTTCTGCCCCTCTCACTTTGTGGTTTTGTGTCAGTGTTATGAATTAGTTGTTGAATGCCAGCAGCACACTAAGCACTGAATTAGGAGTCTCAAAAGAGGCTGAGTTTCTGCACAAATATCATGATGTGTTTATGACCTGGAGACGCACCTGATGCTGGTGGTAATTAACGGCTAGACTGAAACACCTCAGCTTGTGCCAGTTTGGACTTTATTTGGCCACTGGCTCTACGGGAAACAGCTGGAAGTATGATACTCCTTGGTGTGAACCAAGGTGATAGAAGAGTATTGATAGCATTTGTTGGCAGGGATTAGTGTTTCCAGGTCTTGCTTGTGGGGAGGGAGCGGTGAATGGAGAGGAGGTCAGACACTAGGCCTCCTGGGAGGGGAAGAGTTCTAGGCTTAGAGGCTGCTGCTACTCAAACCAGAGGGATTTCCTAGGTGAGCAGGAGTGAGAGTTTGTTAATTTTAATTTGGACAGGACAGGTATACCTCTGGCCAGAAGTTGTTGCCAATCAGAGAGCTAGACATCTGCATCCTTCATCCAAACGACTGGACAATCGTTTGGTGCCTGTTCCTGGAATGTCTCATCCTGTCACAGCTTTGTGTGAGCTCAGGTCTAACACCTTTCCTGCCACACCTAGCCTTTTCCCTGTGCAGGGATTGCCAGGCCATGTACCTCCGAAATGCCTTGGGAACACCATCTGGGCTGCTCTTGCATGGTGGCAAGCTGATGCTACCTGCAGTGGCAAGTTGAGTGGGCATGGCTTACCCTGCACTAACCAGCTGCCTAGAGCTATGGCATGTGCTTCAGGTTATGAGCTAGTTGCGCAGTCAGGGCAAAGGGAAGGCCCTTTATTTCTTACTTAATAAGGCAAGTCTTTCTTCTGAGTAGCAGAAAGAGTGAGGGTAATTCTTTCAAGCATCCTCTCTTGGCTCTAAGAAACTTAGATACTCTGCAGAGTGTAAAACTGGAGCTTATCCTTCGGAAAGCCAGGGGTTTAGTGGTCTTGTGTTAGCTGTATTAAGAAGTTATCCACTGTAGCTTCTGCCTTTCATCAGTGCATGCCCATCTTAGCATGAGTAACAGGTATGGGCTGGTCTTGAGGGAGTTTATGTTCATCTGTGTAGGAGGGATTGTGATGTTCATGTCACAAACTGGGCAGCTAAACTTTGACTGCTAAGAAATCTCGGGTGGGTTCTGGAAATCTCAGGTTATTTAGTTTTCCTCTACAAAATGAAAACACCCCAACAGAAAACAAGCATACTAAACAGTGGTTTATGGAAATATTTGTTCTTCCAAAGGAAAGGGTTGCTTGTGCTGTTGCATCCTGTGCAATATTGAGCATGAGAGCTTGCTGATGGAGGAAGCCGAGATGCTCCAGCAGAGCTCTTCCTTCTCACCAAGCCTGGCTGTTCTATATTTAAATGTCTGCTGGTTTCTTGCCTAATGTTAGCAGCTGTGCCTGGGTGTGGCACGTGTCTATCTGCTTTTGAAAGAGGCTTTGAACCAAGTTCATCAAAACTGATGTGGGGAGAGGCAAAACACAATCCCATGGCAGGCCCTGCCCCACATGAGATTGTAGATCTGGTGCTGAAAGTCAGCCCTCTGAGGTGGATTGAGGATGCTGCCTTTGCTCTGCTGGGGACCACATTGCCATGCTGGTGAGGTCTGCTGCAAGCTACCTGCTCTGCACAACTACCTGTCTGTAACTGCTTTGTGTGTGGCTGCAATCTGACATCCCCTCCACCACCTCCACTCTGTTCAGCCTGGTCTCAGCCCTCAGAGCATATTTATAGCAGAGTGTGTCTGCTGCTTTCAGACCCTAATGGAGGGCAAACTCCTGGAGCCTAACTGCCCCCACAGTGTGCAAGGGGCACGTGGCGCTCAGTGTTAGCAAGGAAGGTCTATTCCTCCCTGATAACTTTCCTTCACCTCCAAACTGAAATGCTGTAAAACTTCTGAGTGCTGTTAGATCAAAGGGAAATTGATGCCGAGCTGCTGTCTGCTGCTATGCAAATGAGACTTTATGTCATGGCTTCTCTGAGCTTGCTTTCCCACGAGCCCCGAAAGGTCTGTACGGCAACACCGGCACGTTAGCTGGCAACCAACAGCAACACAGGGGAACAGTGCAGCTTCCTTACAGCTCACAGAATTTGCATTGAATTAAAATATCTTCGATTCTTTCACCAGCATTGTCTTCAATGTCTTTTCTCCCCGCCCTTTTCTGCTTCAGGCAAAAAAATGAGAGCTGAATGCTGACTAAACCAATTGGACTGAGAAACCCAGGGGTTTGAATCTTGAGCTTGCAAGCCGGAGGGGGGCCCTCTCAGGGCAAATCAAAGCCATCCTTAGGTTTTCCTTCTGAGTGAGCTAGCACAGACTGCCTAATCAGGAGCTAATACTGTCTGAGTTGTGCTGTGGGAAAGCCTCTAGTCCAAGGCACTTATATCCTTTTTGGTGCAAGAAAATGGGGAAAGTTCACAGAAATGTGAAGGAGTAGGAGATAGCAAGGAAAAGGTGAAGAAACCATAGATGAGGTGCCTGCGACCACAGTGAGATCAGCAATGAGACTTTTGGAATCAGAAAGAGTTTTATGGTTTGAGCTAACTTTTACAGGGTTGTCATGAGCACAGTAACTTGCTGCAAAGTCATTTTTACACTTAGAGGAACCATATTTTATCTGCTAATTAGAAATAAATGTGGGGTTGTGTTTTTCAGATCACAGGGTGGATTTTCCAGTGGAGGAAACCTTTCAAATGAGCATATTTACTTGTGGCTTCTCAGAAATTGCCTCTCTTCCAGTGTTTCTAAATATTTCTGCCCCTCTGAGGCCACTTGCTTTTTCCTGACCCTTTATTTGAAGCTCTTTCTGAAACGCTTGGCTGTGTGTGTGCACGGGGGCAGACAGAGCTAAGCTGTGAATGCAGGAGAGGGACAAGGTGGGGAAGGGGACTTACCAGCTGGTCAAGCCACCACTGCACCATGCAGCATGTGCCAGCCTTGACTACAGTCACAGAATGTGGTGATGGCAGTAGAGAATTGCTGCTCCCCGTGGCCCTCCAAGGATATTTATACTTTCTTCCACGCAGGTATAATTGGAAGCCAAAATTTCCTTGGTCCTACACTGCACAGAGATATTAACTCTTAGTAACACCTCAGGGAAGTCCCTTAACCTGTAGAATTGCTGAACTAATGCCTTTTAAGATCTTGAAAGATGGAGTTTTGCAGACCAGCTTACTTTCAGTTGTATGATCCAGGGAGTAGTTGCCTCCTGTCCCTCTTTGCCAATTGCTTTACCTTGCCTAGAAATTTCAGAAGTACAGGTGAGCTAGCAGCCACAGACTTCTTTGGGAAGGGTCAAGCTGGATCAAGCTAATTCAGGAACAAATGAGGTTTTATTCTGGACCAAGGGTGTCTTCAAGTATGTCAGTTTAATTATTGTTAATAGCATAGCGTAGAGTAGAATAGACCAGGTTGGAAGAGACCTTCAAGATCACCATGTCTAACGTATCATCCAACACCACCTAATTAACTAAACCATGGCACCAAGAACCCCATCAAGTCTCCTCCTAAACACCTCCAATGATGGTGACTCCACCACCTCCCTGGGCAGCACATTCCAATGGCCAATCTCTCTTTCTGCGAAGAACTTTCTCCTAACATCCAACCTAAACCTCCCCTGGCACAGCCTGAGACTGTGTCCTCTTTTTCTGGTGCTGGTAGCCTGGGAGAAGAGACCAACTTCTGCCTGTCTACAACCTCCCTTCAGGTAGTTGTAGACAGCAGTAAGGTCACCCCTGAGCCTCCTCTTCTCCAGGCTAAGCAACCCCAGCTCCCTCAGTCTTTCCTCATAGGGCTTGTGTTCCAAACCCCTCACCAACTTTGTTGCCCTTCTAATCCAACATTTCAGCCATGATGCTTCTTGTGAATGCCTCTACTCTGGTGAACAAGTACTCCCAGGTCCCTCTCTGCCTGGCTGCTCTCCAGCCACTCTGACCCCAGCCTGTAGCTCTGCATGGGGTTGTTGTGGCCAATGTGCAGAACCTGGCACTTGGATGTGTTCAATCTCCTGCCCTTGGACACTGCCCGTCTGTCCAGCTATTCCTGTAACTGTCCAGAGGAAATAAGCACTCAGCCACAAAATCTCAGAATGTTTGAGGTTGGCAGGGACTTCAAAAGATCATCTAATTAACCCCCCCTGCCAGAGCAGGGTCACCTAGAGTAGGTCACACAGGAACACATCCAGGAGGGTTTTGAATATCTTCAGAGAGAAGAATGCACAACCCCCCTGGACAGCCTGTCCCAATGTTCTGTCACCCTCACAGTAAAATATTTTTTCCTCCCTTAGTCCCTTTTGAAAATGGAAATGTTGCCCCTACCTATGCAGTACCTGCAGGGTGTGATTATTCATACGTTACTGGGTTTGCTGGTGGACTTCCCCTGGAGCTCTGGGCAGGGAGGTGATCGCAAATACTACATAAAAAGATGCCATGATACTTTCACACAGCTTGCACGCAAAGGTAATGAGTGCTTTAGAGAACCAAAATGACCTGTGTGCTGTGCTGTGCATGAATGGAAAGCTGGGACACTCCACCTTCTTTGCCAGGAAATGATGAGCTGGAAGGAGCGTGGCCATGGCTGAAGCAAATGTAAGGCTGGAATTCAGATGGTGACTTGGGAGCTCAGCTTTGTAGTTGCTCCTCAACTCTGGAGAAACTGGTTGTGACCTGTCAGAAAACAGTGTTTTACTCACAGTGCTTTTCCTTTCTTGGCTTCTGTATGGCTAGGTGCTATTGAGGCATAGGCAAAGGTTTTCTACCATGAAAAAACTGGAATAATAACACCCCCCGTGCCCCAGCGTTGACACTCGTGCTGTTAGGCTGGCTGGGTGTGCCATCAGCGAGTGTCCAACATGATGCTCATGGTGATTTACACCTTCCACATCCCATGCTATTGATGCAAGTGGTGGGGCAGGTCTGTGCTCTGTGTGATGGAGCTGCCATTCCCCAGGTTTTGGGCAACTGCATAGTGAGTCCTAGAGCTACCACCCCCCTGGGAGGATCTGGCAAACCTAGAATGAGCAATCTTTCCAAAGAGGAGAATTGTCTTAGGGCACTGCCTTGATTTTTTTCTGCTGTTAGTGTCTTCTGGGTCATCTGTAGTTTTCTTTTGGCAACCTGGAGCCACTGTGGGATCAATACATTGTTGACATTTTGTCTTAATTCTAAATGCCACCCCCACCCACCACCCCAAAACTCTGGTCTCTGCAGTTTTCTGATCCTAATTTCCCCTCCTAGAGCCAGCCTGCTCTAGCCATGCTGCTCTGTCCACCCAATGACACAGGGGAAGCCTTCTCCCAGGCTCTCAAAGTGCCTTCTTCTTGCTATATTCTTCCAACAAGAGACTGATGGCATAATGTTTTCATGGGAATATCACAGTGCTTGGGCTGGGGTTAAATAATACTGCCACAGCAATTTACCCCAGTTCCACCAGTTGAAGAGCTGGCTAGTGGTGGTGTGCTCTCAAGGAATGTCATAATCCTGTAACTCAGAGATTTATCTTTTGTCACCCTGGAAAGGTGTCTGTAGCTTGTTTCAAAGGTGCACTGCTCAGGTGCACAGAGCTTCCAGATCCCCCTTGTTCCAGCAGAAGATACAGGTCAGGGAGCATTAGAGATTGCTGCTTTCCTTAAGGAGGAGAGCAGGCAGTGCTGCAGGAGTAGGGGGTTACATCTGCCCTCCTGTGGGAAACATGGCTGTCGGTACAGTACAGCAAACCAAGAAACATTTATAGCCCTGGGCATGCAGTGTGAGGTCTGGTCTTGAGAAGAGACTGGCATTTTAGTCAGTGCTATTGCATGGGCAATTCAGGAACTGACTTTTGGGGGGTTTCTTTTTTGTCTCTTCTGCAGTGCTGTATTCTTGTGCACACATTTTTCCACGCAGCATCTCTACCAGGAAGGTGTTGGGAGTAATACCAGTGCAGGAGTACACCTATTATTAACTTTCATGTTGTGAAAGAGGCACAGAAGGGAGAGTACAAGGCTTTTCCAGTTCAGTTTAACTATTTAAACATCAGTTTAATTGCATCCATTATTGACTTAAGCCTCAGTGGCAGCCAGTTGCAAGCACAAATGAAGGTGATCTACCCAACCCCAGGCATCTTTCAGGACTCCTGTGTGTAAGTGGCAGCTCAGATTTTCTTTACACCAAAGGCTTGTACCATTCAGACAAAACCCTTTCAAGCAATCACTCATTATCAAAACCATAGCATTACTTTGATTTAAGCAAGGCTTTGGGTTTTCTGTTGGTTTGGGGTTTTTTGGTCAGTTGGTTTTGTTGGGGTTTTCTTCATTAGGTTAAGGTAACTAAGAGCACTGAACCTCTCTTTTTATTATCCCAGTGCCAGCTTATGCCACCAATAGCATCTTGGTTATTCCAACTCCACTTTGCTGCCTCTTGATCAAGCGTGGAGGGCCAGGTTGCAGTAGCATTCCCACATCACCTGCAGTTTGGGTCTCCATGCCTACACCCTGCATGCAAGTGCTACTGGCTGCAACTGGAGGGAAAGGAATGTGAGCAATGTGGTGGGATCAGGACTTGTTTCCCAGACAAGGCAGTTGTCCCTCACTACAGGGGAGATCCCAGGCAGATTAAAAGGTGTTTTATGTAGGGACAATTCTACTACACAGGCAATAACTTAAATACTCACAACCTGTCCCCTTTAATTCTTCTTTAAATAGCTTGCTCTCTCATATTGCTTTGAGGAATAATAATGAACCTGTTAAGCTGGAAAGAGAAAACCTCCCCCTCATTTAGAAAGGAGTGCCAGAGAGGAGAGAGAGAGAGAGAGCATGTTGTCTTTCAAGAGAGATATTTAGTCATTCTTCTCAGCAGAAGGCTGGCTGCAAAGTTCATTTCCGAATCAGAGGAGCGTGTAAAGGCTGCTTGTTTTATGCACTCCATTAACCGCACTTCACGTATTACTCATAACGCTAAAACACCCAAGCTGCTTCCCTGGGTACCAGAGACATTTAGCTGCCAATTTTGAAATCATGGCAAATTGAGTGTGTCTGTTTAAGCCAGCCAAAATAAGATGGGTTAGATTGTGAGTGTGTCTCTGTGCATCTGGGTGTAGGAGGTAAAGAGGGACCACTGTGGCAGAGAGAGTACTTAGTGCCCTGGAACATTGTCAAAGGAGCAAAAGAAAGCAGGGAATAATGGTTTCTATTTTTATCTGTTTGTGCATTTCTCCACAGTAGGTCATATCCTTCACCTGCCACTTTTAATTTCCCTTTTCTACAGGTGAACATGGCTGAGCTTCTGTAACAGTGCTGCTTTGCTGGGCAGCATCCCTGTGTGCCTGTGCTTCAAATCTCGCAGTGAACGGTGTCAGGTTTACCTTCCAGCTCAGTCTCCTGCTCCAGCAGCAGCTGTTGGAAAGGCTTGTCTTGCTGTGGACCTGGGAAGGTTTAACGTGGGTGCCTGAAGTTCCCAGGCATGCTCTGCTGCTGCTTGGCATAGTGCCTGCAATAACATCCCCTTGCAGTGGATGAGTCTGGCCCTGGAGCCAACACCAGGCTAGAGCTGACCAAGCTCATCTGCCAGGAGGAACCAGGCTTAATCTCTCTGGAGACCTTACAGATATTGCTTCCTTCACAAGATAAGGCAACTCCAGATCCTGGTCCCTCCAGGGTGGGCAAGACTAGTCCTGGACTTGCTTTCCAGAGCTCCAAATCTGGTTGCTGCTCTATTGCACGGAACTCCCTGCAGTGTGCACAGAGACAGGTCAGCTGCAAAGCTCTGAAAAGCAGTATTGTAATGTCACTGGTAAAGGCAGATCCTCAGGAAGGGTGTGCATGCTGTAGCTTCTCATTCTTGGAAGATGCTCTAGTACTTCTCATGTTCTCATTCAGTAGATGTTCTAGGAGCGAGGTTCAGTCTGGTGGCTCCTAAATACACCTTGTGAGTGTCCTCGTTGCCGTTCCTTGCTCCTGCTGAGTACAGGCTGGGAGGTTGCATGCAGAATGAGAGACACCCAGGGAGAACAGAAAGACTTCTCCCCTGTGATTTTGGTAAGGTGTCATCTCCCCTTCTCAGGTGCAACCTTCAATAGGAAGAGCCACATGCCAAAATCTGTCTTTTCCCTTGGGGATTAGCAGGATTGTGAGAGAAGAATTAAAAGCTGGTGACAATGACAGCACATGATGCTGCTAGTGACAATCACACCCATTGCTTTTGTTCTGATTCTCATAAATGTATCTCAAAGTACCTCTTAGTGGTCAGTGCCATCATCTTCATCTCACACATGGGGTGAGCAGTTACTGCTGGTGATGGGCATGGTCATTTCAAGTCAATCATACTGGGAATGGAGTGGAAGTAGTACAAGCAGTGGAGCAGATGAAAGCTGCTTTCTTGTGGCTCAATTTTGGGAAACTAAAGCACCTGTGTGCATGTTGAATGAAAGGCTGAGCTCACTCTGCACTGTGTTCTTGGTCACTAAAAGATGCTGCTTCTGCCCCAGCTGAAATCTAAAAGACAGGAATATCTTGGAGACTTCCATTCCATAGTATAAATGTGGTAGAAGTTGCCAAGAAGGTCCCTGAGTGGAGGAGTGGGGATGAGCTGGCAGATGGAGTCAGAGCTGTGAGGCTATGAAAGGTGCCACTGGATTAGGGAAAGAGACTCCTACTCCTTTCAAATGCTTGAACAGGATTCATCTCACTTTTCACTGGCATTGTTTTACCTGTGTCCTTGGACAAACTGATGTGTCATCACACTAATTATGTCAGCTGTATTTCAGGAGCACTTCAGAGCTTCATCTTAAAGCATATACTCATTTCAGTAACCCTTTGAGGTGCAGACTGGTTAAATTCATGGGACTGGGAAGCACGTGGGTTGCCAGGTAGCCTGCAGTACCTGGCATGTTTTTGGCATTTAGAGTCCCTGAATTTATGGGGCTGGTGGCAACATGCCCCAGGGTTGGACAGTGTCGGATATGTGACTTCCTGTTGAGCTAGAGAATCGTGTGGTTTCAGTTCTCTCTTCAATTGTTGCAGAGCAGTTAAAAATGGCATTGAAAGTGAAAAGGGAATAGTTTTGCAGGACAGCTGGCTGGCCTCTGCCAAGCACATTACTGCCTCTCTCTTTGTCTGCTGTTGAAACTCTAGACCTGTTGTTGCAGGTTTTCCTGTAGCTCAAGCAGGAACACAAATCTGTGAGAAACAAAAAAAAAGTGGCAATTGGAAACAATCTTTGTTAAGCAACTGCTTGTTTTCTGTTGTTTCATTTTTGACAATGAGAAGTTTGTTAAATTGACTTTTAAAACATAATTGTCTAGTGGTTTTCTGGGGTTTTTTGGTGTTTGGAGGTGTTTTTTTTTAAAGAACTAACCATTCTTGAGATTACAGGCTGCAGGCTGGGGTCAGAGTGGCTGGAGAGAGGCCAGGCAGAGAGAGACCTGGGGGGTACTGGTTGATGGTAGGCTGAACATGAGCCTGCAGTGTGCCCAGGTAGCCAAGAGGGCCAATGGCATCCTGGCCTGCATCAGGAACAGTGTGGCCAGCAGGAGCAGGGAGGTCATTCTGCCCCTGTACACTGCACTGGTTAGGCCACACCTCGAGTCCTGTGTCCAGTTCTGGGCCCCTCAGTTTAGGAAAGATGTTTGTTACATATAATTTGTTACATAGAATAAATCAGGTTGGAAGAGACCTTCAAGATCATCATGTCCAACCCATCAACCAATCTAACCCACCTAAATAACTAACCCATGGCACCAAGCACCCCATCAAGTCTCCTCCTGTTGAGTTGCTGTAAGGTGTCCAGAGAAGGGCAACAAAGCTGGGGAGGGGTTTGGAGCACAGCCCTGTGAGGAGAGGCTGAGGGAACTGGGGTTGCTTAGCCTGGAGAAGAGGATGCTCAGGGGAGACCTTATTGCTGTCTACAACTACCTGAAAGGTGATAGCCAGGTGGGAGTTGGTCTCTTCTCCCAGGCAACCAGTACCAGTACAAGAGGACACAGTCTCAAGCTGTGCCAGGGGAGGTTTAAGCTGGATGTTAGGAAGAAGTTCTACACAGAAAGAGAGATTGGCCATTGGAATGGGCTGCCTTGGCAGGTTGTGGAGTCACCATCACTGGAGGTGTTTAGGAAGAGACTTGATGGGGCTGCTTGGTTGTATGGTTTAGTTGATTAGGTGGTGGTGGATGATATGTTGGACACGATGATCTTGAAGGTCTCTTCCAACCTGGTCTGGTCTATTCTATCCTATCCTATCCTATCCTATCCTATCCTATCCTATCCTATCCTATCCTATCCTATCCTATCCTATCCTATCCTATCCTATCCTATCCTAGGGATGTTGTATTGGTGGGATAAACTTCAGATATGGTTTCCATCCTGGAAAGGGGCTGATTATTGATGAAGAAAGCTCAGACAAATACATACCAACAATGCCAAGAATATCATCACTGATCTCATAGCTAAGCTGTTAATTGTCTCTGTGTTGAGACAAAGAGACAACAATATCCTTTAAAATGCCTCAAATATACTTAGTATCTGAACATATTAAAAGTTATACTCAATATACTTGAAGTGCCTACAATGTGTGATACTGACTTTTGGGAAATCACTCATTTCAGACATGCAGCTGTTGAAGTTTGACCAAGTTGGAACAAATAATAAAGAACTGATTTTCAGAGATGTCATCTATTTTCTAGGCAATAATTCATTTTAAGGCATCGGGGGTAGGGTACCAGAAGTCATCTATGACTTTTAAAGAGGTCTACAGTGCCTAGGCAGAGGTGTTAGGCTTGTTGTGTGAGTGATACCCTTGGCAAATGCGATGGGGTGCTAATGACTGTTAATGTTCTCTTTCAGTATCCACAATGGAGTAATAGCCGTGTTCCAGCGGAAGGGTCTCCCAGACCACGAACTTTACAACCTCAATGAAGGAGTCAGGTAAGAGACTCGAGTCTGTGCAAGGTGCTATTAGGCAGCGTGCACAGTGCTGTCTGCTAGCGCTTGCACTCGGAAGCCTCTGCAGCAGCCTTGCAGCGTGGTTTTTTCCCGATGGTAGTTTCAGCCAGTACTGTCGGTTTGGCCTCGATCATAGCTGCTCCTGGTATGTGTCAGCACCTCACTGTGTGAAACCTGGGTTCCTCCTTCTGCAGGGGAGATATTCAGCTGCCAGAAGAATAGATTACTTCAGTCAGTCTTGATGTACTGGATCGAAACCAAGGAAGGGAAAACCTGGATCCCTCTAGAAATGCAGCCCTGTTCAATGATGCTGCCCTCTCCATAGGTGCCTAGCTGTCGAGGGTTGGAAGGGTAAGGCCAAGAAGCCTCCTCCCTTCCCCCTTGTAAAATAAAGGGAAAGAAAATTGAAGGGAAAGGAAAAAAAACCACACAAGCTGAATTAGCAAAGCAGTGGAGCTGTATATTTACAAAGCAATGTAGGATATGCAGGGGAATATATACAAATTTACAATATCTACAATATATACAAAGATACACAATAAAGTAACACAGAAATGAGAGTAACCCCCCTTGCCGAGGGGTTCCCCACCTCCGCTCTCCCCTCTCTCCCCCCTTTCCCCAGAGCAGGTTAGAAAAGAGAGAGAAAGAGAAAAAAAAGTTAGAGGCAGTTTCGTGTTAATTGGAAAGGAGTTAATACAGGCCTGGTAGCTTATCGGCTTCAAGGCCGAAGCCTTGGCAGAAAGCCCAGCACAGAAAGCTGCTGCCTGAAGAAGAGGTGGAAGCAAGACTGCAGAAAAGTGCTGGAAAGCCCAGTATACCTTCCTGCTGTCCCAGTTCAGGAGGTGCTTCCTCCCACTCTTCCAATGAAACTAGTTTAGATTATTCTTTCCATTTACCAACTTCCGTCCACCGTATTCCCTTTCTTAAAGGCACAGCCTCAAACGGTCACACTAGCTCTGAGGTGCTTGCATACATGGGGGATGTAAACCTTCCAACTGCTCTGTGGCACTCAGCAAGGGAAGGTGTCCAGCCTGGTGGTCCCTTACACCTAACTGCTCCATTTGTACAGGCTGAATATGCTGTAGACATTATAAAAGTGTCTTGTCAGCACGGTTATCTGAGTAACAAAGTTTAGTGTTCTCTATTTCTCTCTCATAGTGACGATACTGTTTGCAACAGACTAAATATAGACTAACAAGATATATGGTGGAAACAATTTTCCTTAAAAACAAGAGAAAAAGTGAAAATCCTAACATTTGAGTTAAGTTATACATGGGGGAGGGGGAAGAGTTTACCGAGAGTGAAGCTGATACCTAGATTTACAGCACTTCACTTTGTAACTACTTTTCCTAGCACTTACTGAACCCTCTCCCACTGATAAGGGCAAAGTAGCAGACTGCCTTTTAGAAATCTTTCCCAACACTTTGAAGGATAAACAATGGAAAAGGAGCTGCACTTAAAAGGGACAGACAGTCCCTTCTGGCTGTCTTCAGATAAGAGCCTCATTGTTTTGGTGGAGGAGAAGCTCACCAGGAGCTCTCAGTGTGCACTTGCAGCCCAGAAAGCCAACCAGATCCTGGGCTGCATCAGGAGAAGTGTGGCCAGCAGGGCAAGGGAGGTGATCCTCCCCCTCTGCTCAGCTCTGGGGAGACCCCACCTGGAGTACTGCCTCCAGTTCTGGAGCCCCTATGACAAGAGGGATCTGGAAGTGCTGGAAGGTGTCCAGAGAAGGGCCAGGAGGATGAACAGAGGGCTGGAGCACCTCTCCTATGAGGACAGACTGAAGAAGTTGAGGCTGTTCAGTCTGGAGAAGAGAAGGCTCTGAGGTGACCTCATTGTGGCCTTCCAGTATCTGAAGGGGGCCTACAAGAAGGCTGGGGAAGGACTTTTCAGGATCTCAGGGAGTGATAGGACTAGGGGGAATGGAATGAAGTTGGAGGTGGGGAGATTCAGGCTAGATGTGAGGAGGAAGTTCTTCCCCATGAGAGTGGTGAAGCCCTGGAATGTGTTGTCCAGGGAGGTGGTTGGGGCCCCATCCCTGGAGGTGTTTAAGGCCAGGCTGGCTGAGGCTCTGGGCAGGCTGATCTAGTGTGGGGTGTCCCTGGCCATGGCAGGGGGGTTGGAACTAGATGATCCTTGTGGTCCCTTCCAACCCTGACTGATTCTATGATTTGTTTTCCCTTACTGCCTATTCCCATTCTGTCCTGGCACTGAACTCTGACAACATCCACAGAATATCCAGGTATTCTAGTCCCTGTCTGGTTCCTGGACTGGATAGCTTGGGAGGAGTCCAAGTGCCTGACATGTGGTCTCTCATTTTTCCCCCCTCTCTTTGTCTTTTCGAAATCAAAAGAGACTTATTCTCCAGTTATTTCTTTTTTCCCCTGGGGAGAGGGTGACATACAAATAAGAGGTTTTCTAGGATGGCTGTCAGTTAGCATGATCCATCAATCATTTTGAGGTATTGAAATAATGGTTGATTGTTATTACTGTAAGTGCAGTTCAGATTCTTCGGTTTCATCTGAATGACAAAAAATGGTAGCTCTGGGCTGAGATTTCCTGGGCCAGGGCATGTACTGTAGGATGCTTGTCTGCTGATGAGGGATGGAAGAAGAATTATCTGCTAATGTGACAGAGACAAATACAATCTTGTATGAACCAACAAGTAGAGGGTAGGTAGATCTTATTTGGTGAGTTATGCCTGGAATTTACTTGGGCACAAATCCTGCACCATGAGGATGCTTGCTCATATAATTACATGGAATGTATTGCAACATCTCAGGTAGCCAAACAGACCACATGCTGTGGTCTCATGCTGGGCCAGGGGAAGTTTAGGCTGGAGGTGAGGAGAAAGTTCTTCACTGAGAGAGTCATTGGTCATTGGAATGTGCTACCCAGGGAGGTGGTGGAGTCACCATCCCTGGAGGGATTCAAGAGGGGATTGGATGTGGCACTTGGTGCCATGGTCTAGTCATGAGGTCTGTGGTGACAGGTTGGACTTGATGGTCTTTGAGGTCTCTTCCAACCTTGGTGATACTGTGGTACTCTGATACTGTGAAATTAATGAAGTAACTTGAAGTGTCTGTATTCTTAGGGATTCAAAAAGCAAGACACATTAATTGTGCTGTCAGCTCTTCTACTCTGTCAGCTCATGTAGCCATAGTGCTGCTTGGTGTGATGCAGTCCAGTGCATACAATTAATTACAGTCTGATTGCTTATATCATTCATAGGAGAAAGAACGGGTGTGTGGTGGGATTTTGTATTATCAGAGGGCTAGTTATTGAATAAGTGGAACATGATTTTGTATTTCCTGCCCTAAATGCCAGGAATTATTCCTAAAATAGGAAAAGAGAAGATATTTTCATATCAAGGCTATGAGGAGTTGAGAACTAGACTTCAAAGAGCTGTTAGCTCGAGGAGAGGGTAGGAAATTAAGCAAAATCTGTCCACATGAAGTGTCAGTACTTTTTTGGAGCAGTGGCCCAAAGAGATCTCTGGGATACATTTTCTCTGTCGTAGGAGAATCCAAGCCTGCAACTTGCATGTTATTTTAACCTAAAACTGGTTTATTTATCCACGTTCAAAGTAAAAACCAAAAAGCCTTTAGTGCCGTCACTTACAATCCAGAAAACAAAATGACATCACTTGGAAAGCAGATTTCCACTTTGAGTGAGCATGCCACAATTTGGCCAATAGCAGCCTTCTACTCATTACCATCCTCTTAAGGCTTTGAGACCTCAGCAGTCTTTGAGGGAGGTACATTTTAACCTCTGCCAAGGGCTCGTCAGTGAATTCCATTGATGACGGAGGGCACTGCGAGGCTTTTGTTTAGTTGTGGGGTTTTTTTACATGTGAGTTTGGTTTGCTCTCTGAGATTACTGTGTAAGTTTTAGTGTAGAGGGATCATGAAAGGTGGAGATGAACTGACAGATTCCTACCTGTTTCTTCACTGGAACCCTGGTGAGCCTCCTGGGTGGAAGATAACGACCATTTCAATGCAAACTGCCCAAGTTTCACACACACAACACAAGCCACAGAATATCATCTTGCTTCCTGTTTCTTTCTAATGGTTTTGTCACCTGCTCAGTGTTTTGAGCTTCACACAGGAGAGGGATGGTCTGGCTCTGAACACCCCAGCCAAGTCACATGCTTTGGTTTTGGCTCAGACCCACAGGTGGGCAGAAAGCATCAGGAGTTCTCCCGTGTGTGCAGCACCAGGCACCAGTTAAACCCTGGCACAGCAAGAGAACAGTTCTAGCAGCTTTACAAGTATTAGATTAGTATTAGCATCCTCTTTTTGTCAACTCTTCATTTCCTTTCCTTGTGCAACAGGGCCATCCAAAAGCATGGCAGATATTGTTCAACACACAGAGCCGCTGGTTGAGAGCCTTGGTGTTGTTTTCTCGTAGCAGGCATTATGGACAGGCTCTGGGCTCATAGGAAAATGGTTTGCTGTTGCTTTTCTGTGCAGTGCACACCTAATGTGATTTACTGATTACACAGATCCTCCTTTCTTGTTCTTTTTGATACAGGCAATTATTGAAAACAGAACTGGGATCCTTTTTCACTGAATATCTACAGGTAAGCATGCGTTTAAATCAGATTTCATTGTATGCAACCGAGCATGGAGCATGATCATTTCACCCACTCTAAATGCTGATCTGGAGACTCTTGAAACCATTCTGAGATGTCCTCTGACTCCTCTGTGTTCTGCCATTTATGGATTAGTGAGATTTGAATTATATATATGTATCAGTTGGTAGCACATAAGACCCTTAATGGGAAGGTCATGAGTTCAAGCCTGCAGTGGGCAGGAGTGTTCTCTCTGGGCAGCATTGTCCCTTCTCTGCCCAGGGAGGTGGTGGAGTCCCCATCCCTGGAGGTGTTCAAGAGGGGATTGGATGTGGCACTTGGTGCCATGGTCTAGTCATGAGGTGTGTGGTGACAGGTTGGACTCGATGGTCTTTGAGGTCTCTTCCAACCTTGGTGATACTGTGATACTGTACATTTAGATAGCAAAAGCCCAATTTGTACAGCCACTGTGTTTCTTTGAGACACTGCTGTCTTTCAGTGGACTTCAGACATTCTTTTTTTAACTTAAAATTGAAGTTCTTGAGTTAAGTTTATTGTGGTATGGTCATTATTATTCAGTTAAGTTTATTGTGCTATGGTTATTAGGAAAGATATTTAGCTGCAAGCAGACACTGTCTGCTGAAGCAGTACTCTTTCTGTTTCTCTAAGACAGGATACATGCTTTGTGGGTCAGCCACGTAGAGTCTGGGGAGCACTTTGTACCACGCAGAACAGGTGCTCTATCCTGTAAGCAGTAGGTGATTCTATCATTTGACAAGTGTCCCGAGTGATTGCAGCAATATGGACACAGGAGGAGGCCTTTGACAACTGATGGTTAAAATGGAAGACCCCCTTCAGTGCCAGAAGCTAGGAAGGAGCACAATGTGAACTAAGATGACAGTAGGGAAGTAC
Source organism: Melanerpes formicivorus (assembly GCF_026170545.1). Classification (NCBI taxonomy): domain Eukaryota; kingdom Metazoa; phylum Chordata; class Aves; order Piciformes; family Picidae; genus Melanerpes; species Melanerpes formicivorus. The sequence continues at coordinate 41,131,350 of NW_027142355.1, read as the reverse complement.
AGAACTGAGTAAAGGTAGTCTGTGCTTTATTCACAGAACCAGCTGCTCACGAAAGGCATGGTGATCCTACGGGACAAGATCCGCTTTTATGAAGGTAACTTGGATTTTAGCGTGGCTGTCTCTTTCTGTCCCAGGAGGTTCAGCAAAGGCATCCTGGAGGCATTGTGATGCTTTCCACTATCTCCCCAGGACTATGGATTAGCTTGTATCTATTCATTCCTGCATTCTGTTTCCTGGCTTGCATCAAGGAAAGGTGATTGCCTACAGCAGCAGTAGGGGAGTAAAGGAGAGATTACCTCCAGCAAGAGCATTTTTATAGCCTGCTCAGTGTTACAGGAAAATGGGGAAATTGGGGTGAGGTATCTTAATAAACAAAAACCTAAACAGTAAGGTCCCAGGTGGTTGAAGTGTCTGGCTAAGCCCAAAATAACGCTGCAGCTTGCTTTAAGAGGTACTCTGGAGTCAGACTTACATAATCAAGGTCAGACACTGTCTCTTGTTTTTGCAGCAAGGCTCCATTTGTCTGTCTGCACCTTCTGGAAGTAAACATCAAGCATAACCCCCACCCAATGTGTCATTTTCCAGTCACCCTCATTTTGTGTCCTGTGGTATTGTGTGGCACTTAGATACACTGTTCAATCTGCTCTTTTGTCCCAGACCCAGGCATACAAGCTGCACTGGGGAGGTTTAGATTGGGTATTAGGGGAAATTTGTTCGCTGAAAGGGTTATAAAGCACTGGAACAGGGAACAGTGAAGTGGTTGAGTCATCCTCCCTGAAGGTATCTAAAAGCCATGTAGATGTGGCACACAGGGACGTGGTTTAGCAGTAGACTTAGCAGTGTTAGGTTTGCAGCTGGACTCAGTGATCTTAAAGGTCTTTTCCAACCTAAATGATTCTATGCTTCTGTGTGACATCAAAGGGTCAAATGGTTTTGGAGTATCTGTAAGAATTACTGCCCATGGAAAAGAAAAAGTCTGAAGGACTTTGGTGAGTCCTGAGGCAGTGTTAAAGAAATGTGCCTGTCCTTCTCCAAACCTGCAGTCATAATACCACTTACTCTAAAGGGGCTGGAGACAACCATTGCCATTAGTTTCAGCTATCTCTGTATCCTAAATGTGACCTTTCTTTGCTGACAATACAGTTGATCAGATTAAGATGGTGCTATGGGACCCAGGTTTCCTGATGAAAAGGCAGTAGCCCTGAACACTGCAAAATAAGGACAGAATTCACATTAAATACATAACCCCCCCCAAAAAACCCCTGTAGCCAAACTCTTTCAGCTGAGCACAGAATTCCTTGGAGCAGCAGCTTGGAGGGCAGAAGGGAAGCTACAAAGATTTTGAGGTCCTTATAGCTGTTTTGTTAATTACAAAGGAATATTTTCTTTAAGGACCACATCAGCAAATTAGATGCAGAGACCTACCAAAGCCCAGCCTCTGTTTTCCCCCTGCTTCTCCTGGCCGACAGTAAAACATACTATGTCTGAGATCAAAGCTGAGGTGAGAAATTGGAATGTGCAGTCACAAAATGGCTCTCAAACGGGGGACAAGGTTTAGCAAATGCAAAATATCAGCAAGCTGTTAAGTTTATCTTGGTTTTGAATTTGGGGTCTCGTTTTGTGGATGCCCTTAGCAATAGGGTCAGAAACACTGGGAAGGTCAGGCTTAAATCAGTCATGTGCTTTTTCAAGGTCATCCTCAGAAATGTCAGCTCACTAAAACTGTGAAGTTACTACAGAGTCCCTGTAATTTGGGAGTCTCATTCAGAGGCAGAGGTCTTTCTAAGACAGCTTTCAGTTAGCTTGCCTGGGGACGTGCTGATGGATGCGAGTTTCCAAGGCCGGAATTTGGGTTTCCCGGCAGCAGAAGCAGCATGGCCTCAGAGTCCATCCCATAGTCAAGTGATGCCATAGCGCCCAAAGCACCCAACACAAAGTTTGGGAGCTCTCACTCTGAGCAGGCTTCCCTTTGTAGGTCTGCAGCAGCAATGGTCCTGCCCTCCAGTCCCAGATTGTCCTGCACCCCATGGTTTGAGCTTCCATATCCAGTCGGTGTTGAAGTTGTCAAAAGAGACGAGAACCATTCCTGCAGAGCATACACTGGAGAGCTGTTGTCTTGCAGGGGGCTGTGAAAGTTATCACCTCTCTTTTGAAAGTATTTTATTATTATTATTATTCTGTTTCTTGCAGGAGTTTCAATTAACTTTTAGAAGCATTGTGAAGAGTGCCACATGCATTGTTCTGTCTTTTTGACTGTTGTGCTTCAGTACGATGAGCATGTAGAGTAACCCAGCTTTCTGTAACCTGGCAAATACTCGTGGGCAGTGTAGGGATCTCTGCCTGACAGTAAGCCAAACACATTCTTGAAAGGAAACAGAAGTGATGTGTCTGTCTGAGAAAGATACTTATCATCAGCACACTGCAGGAATTCTTCATCCCCTGTAAAAGGCCTGGCTGGCAAAGGCAGGTGGCTCTGCAACCTTTCCGAGCTGCTGTACAGAAATCCATCACTGCACAAAACGAGCTGCCCACAGATGAAAGGAGTGTGCAACAGTAAAGGCACATTCATCTCTGCAGGGTAATTTGACTTCATGCCCTACTAGCTGCAAGACTTGGAAAGGACCCATGTTCAGCACCCACATCTGGAGCCAGATTTGTAAGGGCTTAGTTCCCACTTAACCTCAAGTTGTGGGCAGCTAACGTGCATAGCTCCTTTTAAAACTCTGCCCTCAAGGCATGGAGTGGTTGGGCTTCTCCTTCAAGGTCAGATTTATATCTTTGACACACTTTGTGTTTCAGACACTAGTAATGAAGGTTGTCATGCATGGTGATGTCAATGATGATTGCTACAGCTGCTAGGAAGGTTTGGACCTGGATCCCTGCTGTGTTTCACTAGAACTAGACAAGTTTTCAAGACTTTGAAACCAAGAACACCCTTTTCTGCCTTGTGCATGGTGTAGGACAGAGAGAACTGCCTGGGGGTGCAGGGGGGAAGACCTTGGCATGGTTCACAAGCCAGCAGCTATCATGGTGGTGCACATTTCTCACTGAAAGCACTTAAAGGCAGCAGCCCAGGAGCAACTCAGGAGCTGCAGATGGGCCAGAGCTGGTGCTTAAAAATGCAGGGAGATCCAGTGCCCCATAATAAAAACTGGCACGTGGCTAACTTTGAGTGCAGATGCTTCCATGCAGAGTTTCTGTGTGCTAGGTGTGGTGATTCTGGGCAAAATGTTCCCTGGCTTAAGTAATGCTGTAATACACAAACTAAGAATAGTGTCTGACACCAATAGTAACATTGATGGATGGCTATTGAAGTTACTTCCTGATAGGTCATATTGTCTTTTCTGAGTGCCTTGCACTCATTGATGTATTTATCTTCATAATAGTTGCCAGTGGACATGCAGTGAGTGGCATTGCTCTCATTTCATAGTGGGGTTAGGGGCAGGGGCGTGCTAAAAAGCTTCCCCATGGTCACACAGGTCGCTTTGGGCAACAGGGATTTGAAGGCAGCATTCAGCTATCAAGCCAGACTTCCTCACCTGGAGGTCATGGCTCCTGCATTTGCCTTTCTGTTTCACAAAATGTTCTGTGGGGAACTCGGTGTCCAGCTTGGCAGTACAGCCTGGCCAGAGCTTCCTCACTCTCCGCTGAGGAGGCTTCTAGGTGGCTGCATCTGGGAGGGAATGGACAAAGAAGGTGTCTTGCCATAAAGACCACCTCAGCCTGAGTCCTAGCAGGTCTTGACTGCAAGTTATAGTGACAAATAGAGCCACAGCACCACTGGCTTTTTTACATAGGTCTTGAGTGAGCTTTTCTATGTAACTGGGGATATGGGCAAGCTATACAGGACTCATTTAACCTGCTGTGTTCTCCTCCTCCTGCTCTTCTCCACAGTCTTCTCCAGTAGGTATTACTGCAAGAGGAGGAGGAGGAGGAGGTAACCTGGGTTCTTCATGTTTGTTTTCCAAGTAAATATTACCCTCAAAGTCTCTGAGTGTACTAAGAGACCTGAAAAGACACAAATACTGAGCAGTGTACACTGAAGGGAGTACTAGTTCCACTCTGCTAATAGTAGCTGGTACATGATTCATCTTGTGTATAACAGATTCATATTGTTTCCTGCCTGTTTTAGACTTTGTAGTTGGCTGATGACAGCCTCAATGATTCACTAGTTTGTTTTGTGGTTTTGCAGGGCAGAAACTACTGGATACCTTAGCTGAAACCTGGGATTTTTTCTTCAGTGATGTCCTGCCCATGCTTCAGGCTATTTTCTATCCTGTGCAGGTGAAAAATTACACTGTTACTATAGAATCTTGTAAAACTGGAAAAAGAAACTTTACAGGTTCATCAAGAGATTGATGCAATCTTTAACTCTCTCTCCTTGGGGCAAGCTCCTAGTGCAGATGTTCTGTGTAGTCATGTCATGCAAGTAAGTGACTTAATGCAAACAGGTTTGAAATGCTGGAGTGAAAAAGATGAAGGGGGAACCTAGAAAACAAAAGTGGAGTGCAAGAGGGATGGTTAGTCCTTCTGCTAGCTCACATTAAAAGTCAGAAAAGGTTATGAATGTTAAACTGGAGTATGTACACAGGGAAATAGCTGGAGCCATGGCCTCTGCAGTGTGGCTTTGTCTCTGAAGTATCTCCACTTTTTAAAAGCATTTGTCTTTCCAAGATGAAAGTCTCTGCTGTTCTCAGGGGTCAGAGATAGTCACAGAATCACTGTGGTTGGAAAAGACCTTCAAGATCACGAAGTCAAATCATTATCTAGCTCTACCAGGGCTCCTACTACACCATATCCTTGAGCACCATACCTAAACAGCTTTTGAAGACATCCAGGGACTGCGATTTAACCACTTCTCTGGGCAGCCTGCCCCAGTCTTTGATAAAGCTTTTGGTACAGAAGTTCTTCCTAATGTCTAATTTAAAGCTCCCCTGGTGTAACTTGATGCCATTTCCTCTTGTCCTATCAGCTGTCACTTGTGAGAAGAAACCAAGACCCACATCTCTACAACCTCCTTTTAGGTAGTTGTGAGAAGGTCTTCCCTCAACCTCATTTTCTTCCATGTAAACTCCCCCAACTCCCTCAGCCATTCCTCATAAGACCTATTCTCAAGACTCTGATGTGGAAGAAGGCTCAACCTTCTACTTCAGTGATTGCCACAGAGTGTTACCTCTTCAATCCCCGGGAAATCTGTACCAGACAGGTATAACTGACCTTCTGTACATGGACCTAGATGCCTACAGATTTTAGTGGGAGCTTGGAGCCTCATCATGTTTGGGGAAACTTCAGAAACTTTCTTCCATTTTTCCAAGTGCATTTTATGCCTCAAATGATTGTCCAGATGTTAGCATCTGCAGGTAATGACAGGCATGAAATCTGAATTCTGTGGAAAATCTGCAGCTTTACACAGAATTCTGTTCTGACAGAGAAGAGCTCTAAAAACATACAGGGTGATTTCACTGCTTGATTTGTGTCTTACCAGTAGAACCTTCAAAAACAGTAGAAATAAGCTAGTATTGAAAACCTATTAGGACACAATCAGAGATTATTTTAAGTGCCACATATTTTAGATCCAGGACATCTGGGCACCTGGAGGTGTAGAGAGGCTCTCAGCCTGGCTTTCCAAAGCAGTTTGCTAAATTAGAACTTGCTTGGGTGATTTGAAAGCTGCACCAAATACTCCTTCTCATTCTTGTATTCCTGAGGCCTTTGGAAATAGATTTGCAGCACAAATCTCCTCACCTTTCAGATGGAAATAATTGCTTGAGGTATCAAAGGAACCTAAAGGGGAGCAAGAGCTTCAAGTGCTGTGTGTAATTTGAATAGATCTGGGTGCCCAGTGCTCGGAGGTTACTTCCAAAAGCCCAGCTGGTGCTTATGTGCTCTTGCAAATTCTGTTCATTAGCAACTGAAGCAGATCTGGAGCCTTCTTTACTTCAGTATAAATAATTAACAAAATGAAAAGGAATCAGTGGGGCAGGGCTGGGTCAGGCTTCATTATTCCAAACTAAGATAAGCCAATACTGGCTGAATACCAGACCTTCCAGAAGTGTTAATATTGGGCTGGCAGCAACTCATAACTGCAGGCAAAAATATGTATGTACAGCCATAGATAACCAAGGAAAAAGCCCTGCTGCCAGAAACAGGAACACTTTTACAACCCCTCGTAAGGCAAGCAACATTAATCTCTGCAGGCAGAGCTTAACATTTTGTTCTTCAGATGAGAAGGTATTCATGAACTGCAAAAATATGTCTTTAGAAATGCAGTATGAAACTTCAGCTCTGCCCCAGCCTTATAGCCTCCAAACTGTACAGAAAAGGAATCACAGAATCACCAAGGTTGGAAGAGACCTCAAAGACCATCAAGTCCAACCTGTCACCACAGACCTCATGACTAGACCATGGCACCAAGTGCTGCGTCCAATCCCCTCTTGAACACCTCCAGGGATGGGGACTCCACCACCTCCCTGGGCAGCACATTCTAATGACCAATGACTCTCTCAGTGAAGAACTTTCTCCTCACCTCCAGCCTAAACTTCCCCTGGCACAGCTTGAGACTGTGCCCTTATGTTCTGGTGCTGGTTGCCTGGGAGAAGAGACCAACCCCCTCCTGGCTACAACCTCCCTTCAGGTAGTTGTAGAGAGTAAGAAGGTCTCCCCTGAGCCTCCTCTTCTCCAGGCTAGATCCATCGATGGGCAGAGTCAGGATTCTCACCATGATGTGAAGACAGTACGTAGCCAGCATTCAAAATCTGGAGAGATAATGGAGGTCCAACCCTTCCTCAGCCCTTCCTCAACCCTTCCTCAGCCCTTCCTCAGCCCTTCCTCAACCCTTCCTCAACCCTTCCTCAACCCTTTTCCAGCTTTTTTTAATTTATTTTTTTTTAACATAATGATGCATTTCATTACTTTTAAAGTCCTAAATGTTCATATAAATCCTGCTCTCAGGTGTGAACCCCACACCTTTTGTCATCTTCAGACACTTAGTCCTTGTCTGCAGCGTTCATTACTGCCCGATCAGATGCGCTTTGCAGACCTGCGGGCTGCTCTGTGTACTTTGTTTGGCTCCTTTGCTTCTCGTTCAGGTTTGCCATTCTTGGTACTCTTTCAGAAGTGGAGGAAGGAATTCTAACAGAGGCTTTTGAAACTCATTCTCACACTGCTTATAATCCATCTTGCTTTGTTTCTAAGGGAAAGGAGCCCTCGGTTCGGCAGCTGGCGCTTCTGCATTTCAGGAATATAATTACCCTCAACATTAAATTGGAAGATGCATTATCACGATCCAGAGCCAGAGTTCCACCCTCTATTATTCAGATGCTGTTAATACTCCAGGTAAACTGGTAATTTTTCTTTGCCTGTTTCCTTTATCCTCTCTTTCTTTGCTGTATTGCTGAAGTTTTCTTAGGCAGTCTCTGACTTTATTCGTTCATTGAAAACTTCTTACCCAGAATGCCAGAGCTTCTGTGCAATTGATTGTGGTCCTAACAGTGAAAAATACAGACTGTAGCTGTTCATATTTCATGCCTTAAGATCCAGAAGGCCTGAGAATAAAGACTTGTTTTGAAACTTTGAGCCTTGCAATACAAAGCTTTGCAAGCAGACCAGTGTATGTGGTAACGATATGACTTCCATTAAGTGCTGCATATTGCTGCATTAAACTGTTCTGGATACGAAGCTTCACATCTGGAGTAAGCAACAAAGTGAATATGCAGCTTATGGTTGAATCAGTCATGTTTGATCACTGGAACCAAATTCTATCCAAGTTGTTGTTAAAAAAACATTAAGATCATATACTGGCATTTGCCTTCAGTATATTAGATTTAATTTATTTAGGGATAGGATAGGGTAGAGTAGGATAGGATAGGATAGGATAGGATAGGATAGGGTAGGATAGGATAGGATAGGATAGGGTAGGGTAGGATAGGATAGGATAGGATAGGATAGGATAGGATAGGATAGGATAGGATAGGATAGGGGAGGGGAGGGGAGAGGAGGGGAGGGGCGGGTAGAGTAGAATAGAATAGGATAGGATAGAGTAGGATAGAATAGAGTAGAATAGAATAGAATAGACCAGACCAGACCAGGTTGGAAGAGACCTTCAAGATCAGAGTAGTGAGGGGAAACAGAAAGAGGAATTCCAGGCAAAAGGCAAGTTGAAGTTTATTTTTTCTTAATTAAAGAGAAAGCCTCATTTTGTGTTGAAAAGAAGGAATATGAAGTAGAAGGGAGGGAAAGAGCTAGGAGTGGATTCTTAGGGGGTGAGGAAGTTGAGGTTTTCCTAGCTGGTGATTTCTGTAAACAAAACAAAAGCAGATTTAAAGCAAACAAAAGGATGTGCTTCTTTGTACTTCAATGCTGTATTAACTAGCTCTATGTCTGAAATTGTTTGATAGGGTTATCTAAAGGCAAGTGACAAACGTGGAGCAAAGAGTAAGATACACTCTGCTGGGTCAAGAGATGAAATTTCAGCCCTGCTATCACAGTGTACATTTGTTGGAGGATAATGGTGTGTTCAACTTAGATTTCTCAGAAATTATACTTGTGTGGGATGTCTGCTTGCCGCCTGTCTCGCCTCTCCCTAGCCTCCAACTTGCCAAGTGTTCCTTGAAACCGCTGGCTAATCATGGCACAACAGCAGCAGTATCAGAGATATTAGGATTCCTAGGAGTTTCATGGAAAATAGTGTCTGGAGAGAGGACAGGAGCCTCAGGGAAGAACTGGAGATTGAGCTTAACTGCGTAATGAGACATCAAAGAATTCACTTAATTGAATTGTGAGCCCAGCTGGGTTGTAGACCCTAGAGAGCCCCGCATGAGACAGTACTGTCACAAAAGCCTTAATCACAGCAAGGTTGTCTTGTGAGGCCCCAGCCCTTCTCAAAGGTGAGGAAAACTGTCCATTCTTAACCAGGCTTCAGCAGTGTTGTTGCTAACAGATCTGCTAGGGTTTGTGTGGCTTCTGCTTTAGAGAGTCTGTCTTGGCTACAGGCGGGATCCAGCTTTGCGTAAGTTCAGCAGTGAGCCAGTAACTGAGTAACATCCTGCTTTAGAAAGTTCATAGGAGGTGATGTGGAGTCATCTGCCAGGATCATTGCTACAGGAGACAGTTTCTTTGAAGATCTTCTTTCTTCAGCAACCAGAAGTGTTAACGAGGTGGATGCCTGTTTAGGGTGGAAGGCCAAATCCATTCCCATTGCAAAGCAGTTGTTGGAAATCAATAACCAATTGAGAGGGAGTTTGCCCCTGGGTGTTTATTCCTGCATACATTACCTATGGCTGTGTGGTGGGAGCGGTGAAAGTCCTTTCACAGCAATAGCTCTGCCCAATTCATGGTTTAAAATCTAATGGAATGGACAGGAAAAGGTCAGAAGATCTGGGAATGAGCCATTTGCCTGCTTAGCAGTGTTAGCCAATAATTGGATTGCAGAGCAAAGACATTTCCCAAACTCAAATGTCACATTAAACAAAAGTAAATGTTATACATTTATGGCATAATAATGGCATTTTCCTGGTGTAGTTTTACTCATTATGTGAATAGAGGTGGAAGAGAAGTAACAATTCAGCTGCCCAAAGAGCACATAGTGGACTTGGGTGCTTGGATTTCCCAGGCTGACTGAGAGACAATGACTTGGTGTGGACATTGTCTAGTCCCTACTTCTGTCTGCTGTGGATAACTCCTTCATAACAAACTCAGTGACGCTGGAGCAGGCTCCCGTGTCTGGAAGATTAGTCTAGTGATGTCAGCCCTGGACCAAATGTTGAACTAAGTTGCCCCATTTGTGCTCTTAACAGCCTTGTGTGGCTGTGTTATGTAATTAAGGAGCAGGTCATGCTCTTCAAGACAGCAGCTGAAGGTCACAGACTGACAAAGGCCCGCGCTGACAGGAGCCAGTCTGTCCTGTTAGGCTTGATAAAGCAGCAGAGGTTTGGTAACCGATTCAGGGTGCTTCTGGTATTGCTCATGCTTCAGCTTGTCATGGTGTAGGGGAAGAGCTCTGTTAATTTGTCAGCAGAAGACACTTTCCTTATGGAGGGGAAGAGAAGCTTTTTAAAGAGGAAATTGAAGTTGCAGCAATCCTTGGGCTTTGCTCAGGAGGTAGGTGATGATTTGGCAAAGCTTATGAAGATGTTTTACCCGAGCTCGGGTTAGCTTCATTGGCTTCAGCACACGAGCAATTTCATTGACCTCTGTGACGTTACTGACCTATTGCAAGTTGCACACATTCTGTGCTTACTCAGCTGTCCATTCTCTGGCAAGGAGAATGAAACAGTCCCTGCCAAAGACCTCCTGAGTAAAAAGGCCTGAAATGAAATTGTACCTCTTACTTCATTGTTCAGGGTATTGTTTCTCCTTCTTTGCATCAAATCTTTTTTCCTGTCCAAAGTAAACTATTTACTGGAAGTATGCCTACCAGCCATGCATTTAACACCCACAGCAATCTTCTGGCATGCAATGATGTGATAGAAGATGCACTTTGGTTCAGAAAGGCTCCCCAACCTGACACATCTCTCACAATTTGCCCAGAGACCCAAATACCTGAATGTCTTTGTGTTTGAGCCATAAAAGACTGGGGGGGGGGGGGGAAGGCAGGGGAAAACCCATCTTGTATCTACACTATGCACTCCCTCTTTGAAGGAAAGAAGCTCCATTTTTGGGATAAAGCTGTTGCAGGTATTATAATAGCAGGATGCATATCTGAAGCTTTGCTGCAAGGTACTTTCCATTTAGAGGATCAGAAATGTGTCCTCAAGTTAATTATTAGACTTGGGTTCTCCAATCCAGTAGAGCCACTTCCCACCAGTGCTATATTCTGGTCCAATTACAAACCAACAGTCTATGGGGAAAGAAGCAGTCCCACAGAAGTGGGGGAAGTGATATTCCTTTGCTGTTGAAGTCAGTTGTAGTTTTATCACAGCTTGGATGAAGTGCCATATACCACTCAGATTTTTTTATTGCCAGCATAGCCTGACCCAGTTACAAAGCACAAACTGAAATGTTAATACTTTGTGGCTGCTCATAGACACCATAAGCTGAAGTGCCTGCAGGATGCTCCTATTTAAGTTACAGGACCTTCCAGAGCAGAGTCATGACTGAGGGAAGTAAAAGAGCTAAAACTGCTTTTGAGCACAGAGCAATGTGCAGGAGTTCATGCAGCTACACCGAGTTGCCAGTCTTGCCTTGGTGACCTTTGTTTTGGGGTGAAATTAGGAAGGTGGGGGAAGGTGGGTAAACAGAAGGAGAGGTTAGAAAATAGTATTCTCCTTTATGCTCTGTGAACCAAAGAAAGCACAACTACCACGGCAGAATAAACAGTCTGACTTAGTCCCCAAAGCATGCTGGCAGTGAAGACCTTTGCCGCTGAAACTGCAACATCCTTTCTCCTCCAGGTATCTCTCCTGAGGTCTGAGAAAGTTGGAAGAGAATAGTTAGTGTTTATCTGAATCCTTTGGTCAGCATCAGATTATTTCAGTTCACAAAATCTCTCTGGGTGACCTGAGGTATTTAAAACCCCTAGAGGAGCACAGCAGAGCATAGCATGTGTCACGCTCAGGGATGAGGCCTCACCAAACATAAGCTCTACAGAGAAAAATAAAACCTGTGGTTTCCTTTTTTGACTTCTCTGAGCTTCCTTTTAACTCCCTTACCCATTGTCTTTCTCTGTAAAGGAAGACAAGATAAATACCTCAAGCTGTCCAGTGGGACCTCTTTGTTACCTCTGAAACACTTCTAAATGCAGGTTCAGCTCCCCACGCTTTAAAGGGGTGGAAAAGCACGTTGCAAAAGCTGAAAGCAAAATGCAGAGCACTGTTTTCCCGTCTGAGCAGCCTCATAACAAACCAAAGACAATGTGGTTGAAAACCAAATGCCCTTTGCTGTCAGAAAACTGCAGGCTCCTGCCTGTGGAACAACAGATTTGCTGTGAGATTACAGCCTGGGTCAACTGGGGTCACTTCATTTTGGCCAGAGGTGTTGTCTGATTTGGTGGTTGCTTTTGGGAGGCTGTCTTGGTAAGTTTGTTAGACCTGAAGCTCAGGCTGAGCGGCGTGGGGTGGGCACGAGGTTCCAACGTGCTTCTAATTTCTCTTTGTCTTCTTCTGAATTACTGGTTTATGAGACACACAAACAAGTACAAAACAATAAATATAGGTGTTGTAGACCCGCTTTAAATATAAATCAGCGTGTCAAACCCCTTGTACTCCCCCTGGGTTGTGTATAAATGCGTTCAATGTGTTTTCCTCTTTCCTGGTGAAGGGTGGCTTGTCTGTGTAGTTTGCATCAGCCCCAAAGGCACCTCACTGCTCTCTACAACTACCTGAAGGGAGGTTGTAGACAGGCAGAGGTTGGTCTCTTCTCCCAGGCACCCAGCACCAGAACAAGAGGACACAGTCTCAAGCTGTGCCAGGGGAAGTTTAGGCTGGAGGTGAGGAGAAAGTTCTTCACTGAGAGAGTCGTTCGCCATTGGAATGTGCTGCCCAGGGAGGTGGTGGAGTCAGCATCCCTGGAGGTGTTCAAGAGGGATTGGATGTGGCACTTGGTGCCATGGTCTAGTCATGAGGTCTGTGGTGACAGGTTGGACTGGATGATCTTTGAGGTCTCTTCCACCCTTAGTGATACTGTGATACTGTGAAGGAGTCAGGTAAAAACTTCTGCAGCCAGGACACTACCTGATACAACGGGAAGAGTCCTCCATTGCTTTGTACTGACACACCACTGAGAGTCTGACCCTCAAGATTTACACCTTGGAGTGCAATGCAGAAACAACTCTAAGCAATATTCTCTGTCTTACTGTGTCATATTTATTGTCTCTATCAGCAAGTGCAGTTTACAGTAATTGAATTGGCATGCTTTTTGTTATCCTGGAGCTAACTCCTATTGCCCTGGATTTTTAACATGTCCTGGCATTCATTTGTTGCAGGAAAACTTGCTTTCTGAAAGAAAATTGTGTTCTTTTGGCTGCTGAAGAGTACTTCCCATATTTGAGTTTGAATGTCTTCATATGGTTTTTATGCTTGTGGTAGCTTCCTGGTGCTGGGAAACATTTCTGCATGGAAGCAGCAAAAATGCTGGAACTCTTTTGTCTAGGAGTATTGCCTCAAGCAGATTGGGATGTGCTGTGTGAATGAGTATTGAACAAGAAGTTGGGAGCTGACTGGGGAGATTGAAAAAGAGGCAGCAGCAGTAGCCTGAGTGCAACACAAGAGAACCAGAAAGGTTTAAATGCCCATTACAGTAGTGCTTTGGCTGGCTGATGCTGCCAGTCAGGAGTGCTAAATACACTATTTGTACTCAATGAAATACAACCTTTGCTTACTTGTGTGTCAGTCCAGGGCTGTTGCCCTGCCATGGCTTGGTGTAAGTGGTAAGGATGTGAGTCAGGGGCAGTTGGTGGCTATCCATTTTCCATTTGCAAACTGTAGTCTTACAGTTAAGGAGGGAAACCACATCAGAGGTATTTTGTTTCTATAATGTTTTAGCTCTGTTTCTACTTGGCACCAATTCCGTGGCTCACCACAAGCATGTTTTCCCTGGGGGCAAAGATAGGTGGTTGCTCTTAACCATTCTGTAGGCCTCACTGGTGGGGCTTTTTCATTAGGAGCTCCAGGGCAGCCACTGTTCTGCACCACAGACCTTGAAAGATCTGTGCTCATGTAACTAAGGCACATGGAAGACCATTGCCATTTGCAAAGAGCAGATTTCATTTTGAAATCAATTATTCTCCACAACACTCAGCACATTCGACAACAATAATATGTTGCCACTTCTGTAACCTTAAGCAGCAGAAAAAGAGCAAAGCAACATAAAATGCTGGAGTTGTTGGGATTCTATTGTATATGAACCTGTCCAATCCACACCATAATGTGGTAATTCAAACATGTCTTGGTCCTTCTCTTAACAGAACAGTGGTCAAGGAAACACAACCATAACCTTGTCCATACCAGTTAAACACAGTTGCTGTAGAAGGCCATTTGCATTGTGCAAACTCCTTTTGGGCATGTCTCATAGGGCATTTTAAGTGTCTCTCATGGAGTAAAAAGTCACTTCAGTGAAGGGTATCAGCTAACCAAAGGTATGGCTTCAGAGTTGGTCAAACACCACAGCAGCAGTCTAGACTGGCCTGAGTGTTCTGCAGTTACTGCCCATTTGCTGTCTTGCACTGTGGTTGGTGAGAAGTGCTTACTTGTCCTCCTTCAATGACTCAACATTTGCCTTGGTGCTGGAGTGGGTGTGTGTGGAGTTGTGGTGTAACTGCTGCCTACGGCATCTGAAACTGCCTTAGGCCACAATGATATACTTGTGCAACCCAAGTGTGAGTTGTTTCAGCCCCAGTCAGTTAGATGGTCTCTAACCTCAGCTAAACCAGGTTGTCCTTACAAAACTACATGTCTGTCTCCTGGAGTTTGCCTCCATTAATGACACTGGCCTATTAAAACCAGTACAAGTTCATTGGTAGGCAAATCCTTAATCACTTCACAAAACAGAGTTAAATCCCCGAAGTCATTATTTACTTGAATTAGTATGTCCCTGTAAACCCCATAATTTTATCAAGTCAGAGGGAGAAGGTTTTAACCAATTGCATTAGTTTGTACAAAAGTCTTTTGTGGTCCCATTTGGGCCAGTAGATTAAAACTGCCTGAAAAGATATCATAGACATTTTGACTGCTGAAAAACATTCCCATGGTGCAAGAATCCTTTGAGGCAGAGCACTTTTATGCTGTATCACTGAATCACAGAAAACACCTGGTTGGAAGAGACCTCAAAGATCATCCAGTCCAACCTTTGACCCAGCACTGAAGGGTCAACACTAAATCACAGTATCACAGTATAACTAACTAAGGTTGGAAGAGACCTCGAGGATCACCGAGTCCAACCATGTCCCTAAGCGCCAGCTCTGCACACTGCTTGAACACCCCCAGGGATGGTGACCCCACCACTGCCCTGGGCAGACCATTCCAATGTTTGAGAACCCTCTCTGTGAAGAGGTATTTGCTAGAATCCATCCTGCACCTCCCCTGGCACAGCTTGAAACCATTTCTTCTAGTCTTGTTGCTTGTGACCAAGTAGAAGAGGCTTCCCCCTCCTTGCTCCAACCTCCCTTCAGGTAGTTGTAGAGAGCAATGAGGTCTCACCTCAGCCTCCTCTTCTCCAGACTGAACAACCCCAGCTCCCTCAGATGCTCCTCATAGGCCATGTGCTCCAGGCCCTTCACCAGGCTTGCTACCCTTCTCTGGACACACTCTAGCACCTCAATGTCCTTCCTGTAGTGAGGAGCCCAGAACTGAACACAGTACTTGAGGTGTGGTCTCACCAGGGCTGGGTACAGGGGGACGATCACCTTCCTGTCCCTGCTGTTTCTAATCCAAGCCAGGAATTCTGCTGGCTTTCTTGGCCACCTGGGCACACTGCTGACTCATATTTAATTGACTGTCAAGCAGAACCCTCAGGTCCCTCTCTGACTCACATCTTTCCAACCACATGTCTCCAAGCCTGTAGCTTACCACAGGGTTTGTTGTGACCCAGGTGTAGGACCTGGCACTTGGCCTTGTTAAACTTCACACAATTAGCCTTGGCCCATCAGTCTAATTTATCAGTTGCCTGCAGGGGGAACATGAGAAAGTTAATCTAAGTCTCAGGGGTTTAACCAATTGAATTGCCATTATGGCAGCTTTCAAATGGAAGTGTGGCTGGAGCAGAGCATCTCGGGGCTTGCAGTTCGGGTTGTAACATGAGAGGCTTCCTGTTTCTGGTTGCAGCTTCTGGTTTCCACTTTTGGGGTGCTGGTCTTTTCCACTAGGCTGGCTGTGGGCTTGGAGGGGTGGTTTTGTCACTGGCTGAAGCTTCTGCTTTTGCTGTGGTTTTTGGTGAAATAGGCCATGGTAATTGTGCATTGTAACCTCTCATTAAACTCCTTATCTCAGCCACAGGGGGGTTGTATTGCTTTCCCTCCTGATTTTGGGGGGCGTGTGGAGGGAAGGGCAACAAGGCTGGTGAGAGGCCTTGAGCACAGCCCTGTGAGGAGAGGCTGAGGGAGCTGGGGTTGTTTAGCCTGGAGAAGAGGAGGCTCAGGGGTGACCTCATTGCCCTCTACAACTACCTGAAAGTCTCTTCTCCCAGGCAGCCAGCACCAGAACAAGAGGACACAGTCTCAAGCTGTGCCAGGGTATGTTTAGGCTGGAGGTGAGGAGAAAGTTCTTCACCGAGAGAGTTGTTGAATGTGCTGCCCAGGGAGCTGGTGGAATTAATCCCTATTGCCATGGATTTTTAACATGTCCTGGCATTCATTTGCTGCCTACCCCTGGTAGGCTCACTTAACAGCTGCCTCAGGAAGCTGTCCTCCATGTGCTCCAGGAATCTTCTGGACTGCCTCCTCTCTGCTGAGTTAAGTTCCCAGCAGATATCTGGCAGGTTGAAGTCACCCACAAGGACAAGGTCTGATGATCTTGAGACAGCCTCCAGTTGCTTACAGAATATTTTGTCCGCCTCCTCATCCTGGTTGGGTGGTCTATAACAGACTCCAACCAGGATGTCAGACTTGTTAGGCTGCCCTCTGATTTTAACCCACAGGCTCTCAGTCCCTTCATTCTCCACCTCGTGCTCTGTGGCATCAAGAGATTCCCTAATATACAGAGAATAAACCTTTATTATTATTAGAATAAACCAAACCAGGTTGGAAGAGACCTTCAAGATCATCATGTCCAACCCATCAACCAATCCAACCCACCCAAACAGCTAACCCATGGCACCAAGCACCCCATCAAGTCTCCTCCTGAACACCTTCAATGGCAGCGACTCCACCACCTCCCCGGGCAGCCCATTCCAATGGGCAATCACTCTCTCTGTATAGAACTTCTTCCTAACATCCAACCTGAACCTCCCCTGGCGCAGCCTGAGACTGTGTCCTCTTGTTCTGGTACTGGCTGCCTGGGAGAAGAGACCATCATCAGCCTGTCCACAACCTCCCTTCAGGTAGTTGTAGAGAGTGATAAGGTCACCCCTGAGTCTCCTCTTCTCCAGGCTGAGCAACCCCAGCTCCCTCAGCCTCTCCTCATAGGCCTTGTGTTCCAAACCCCTCATCAACTTTGTTGCCCTTCTCTGGACTCGTTCCAGCAAGTCAACCTCCTTCCTAAACTGTGGGGCCCAGAACTGGACACAGTACTCGAGGTGTGGCCTAACCAGTGCAGTGTCCAGGGGCAGAATGACCTCCCTGCTCCTGCTGGCCACACTGTTCTTGATGCAGGCCAGGATGCCATTGGCCCTCTTGGCTGCCTGGGCACACTTCAGGCTCATGTTCAGCCTACCATCAACCAGAGCCACCCCTCCTCCTCTTCTCCCTCAGCTGTCTGACCTAAAGAGCTTGTAACCATCTAGTGCAGTACTCCAACTGTGTGAATCACCCCACCATGTTTCTGTAATGGCAACTACATCACAGTTTTCCTGGTGAACCAAGACTTCCAGTTCCTCTTGTTTGTTACCCACACTGCATGTGTTGGTGTACCTGCACACCAGCTGAGCTGCTGATTTCCCAACTTACTCTAGTTTGTGTCCCAGAAAGACTGTGCAGAGTTGTTTCATAATGTTGCATACATGGGGTTTCCCCATGCTTTTTGGAGGTGAATCAACATTGGTTTTCAGTCAGATCTGTACAGAGGTGCAGCTGGGTGAGGAGTGGCTCGGATCATGCCCTGAATGGTTTTCTCCATGCTCCTGCTTCCTCACTTCCTAAAGTTTTCTGGCTGAGCACAGGGCTAGAAGAGAAATTTCCTGCCAGGAGATTTCAGAGGCAGCCTGTGTGCCTGTTCTCCTGCTGCCTGAGCCTTTGCTGCAGCAGGCTCAGATCTGCAGTGCTCACTGGATTTTGAACGCTGGTGCTTGCTGGTAGCACAGCTTCTTCTCCCATCATCTCGGTGGCTGCTTTTACCTTCCCATACATTATCTTCTGACTCTTTTCCTCCCCCATCTTATTTTCCCACAGGGCAGAAAGGAGGAAGACAAAAAAGGATGTAGTTGTCAGCATGTTAGTCACATGGAGGACAGCTGGAAGCTTATACTTGCAGGCACCTCTTTCTGATCTCAGTTTCCCCTCCCTGTTTTCAATTATGCCTACAAACTGGGTTGAGAAGCAGTAGCAGTTGGTTACAGAGTGGCAGGACACACAATGCAGGAAGGTGCCAGTGCAGCAGGCACCTCAGGAGGTTGTGACTGATGAGCATCTTTTAGAAGTGTTGGAACTGCAGAGCACCACTGCCGGCAGTGGTGACCTGAGCAAGTTCTGGGAAGCTGATCTGCATCTAGTGGAAATGCAGATGCTGTGAAGCTCCATGTCCCATGTAGGCAGCAGGAGCTGGAGCTGGTTGCATGCACTGGCAGGCAGGCAGTTGCACATCTGGTTTGGGGACAAAGGAGGGTCAGTGCTCCTTGCCCTTGTGGTAGGTTGAAAAGTTCCTCCCACCATGGGCAAAAATGAGACTCAGACAAATGGATTGCAAAAGTGGTGGAAAGGTTTAAATGGAAGAGCAGTGAAAACTTCACAGAGAACCACAAGCACAGTGACAAAAGAGAGATCCCAAAGCATACCCAAAAGCATCCCACCCCCACCTGAGGCTACACCCAAAACCCCCAGGGCTCTTTCTTCCTCCCCTACGGCCTTGGGCCTAGGCAGGCCCAAGAGGCCATGAGATGGCTCACCCCATCACCAGGTAGTGCTGAGGGAGGAGAGAGGAAGTGCAGGACCCTGCTGATGGTTTTATAAGGGAGCAGGGCATTATGGTATGAAATACGTAGCTTCCCATGTCCACCCCCTGGGCTGGACCCTTTGGGGCACTGCAGGTGTGGCTGCAGGGGGGGAACCCAGCCTGCACCACCACAGCCCTGTACCCTGGCTTTGGCTGGGATGGAGTTCATTTTCTTCCTAGTAGCTGGTACAGTGCTGTGCTTTGGACTTGGTGTGAGAACGATGCTGGCAGCACACTGATGAGTTAAACGCTGCTAAGTAGCACTTATCCTCAGGGATGTTTTCAGTTTCCCATGCTCTGCCAGCGAGCAAGTGCACAAGAACATGGCCAGGCCAGCTGACCCAAAGTAGCCACAGGGATATTCCATAGCTTAGAGCATCATACCCAGCATATAAACCAGGAGAAGTTGGTCAGGAGGGGTGAATTGATGCTCAGGCATCAGTCAGTGCATGGTGGACAGTTGCACTGTGCATCACTTGTCTTTTCTTGGGCTTTATCTCTCTCTATATATATTATATTCCTTGCATTGCAATTGCTACTGTGTTTTGTTATTGTTATTACTTTATTTTAGTTATTAAACTCTTCTTATTTCAACCCATGAGTTTTACCTTTTTTTTTGCCCCTAATTCTCCTCCCCTGGGGGCCAAGGAGGAGTGAGCAAGTGGTTCTTAGTTGCTGGTTGGGGTTAAACCACAACACAGAGGCATGGAGTGGTTATCCCACACCGGTGTGAATGGCAATGCTGTGGAAGAGTCCCTTGTAATTACAGCAGAGTGAAACAAATCATTGCTTATATCAATTGTTTGGAAGCAACTCTGGCAGCTGCTGGCTTTCCATCAGGAGTGATTCCAATGGCATCCTGGTCTGCATCAGGAACAGTGTGGCCAGCAGGAGCAGGGAGGTCATTCTGCCCCTGGACACTGCACAGGTTAGGCCACACCTCGAGTCCTGTGTCCTGTTCTGGGCCCCTCAGTTTAGGAAGGAGGTTGACTTGCTGGAACGAGTCCAGAGAAGGGCAACAAAGTTGGTGAAGGGTTTGGAACACAGCCCTGTGAGGAGAGGCTGAGGGAGCTGGGGTTGCTCAGCCTGGAGAAGAGGAGACTCAGGGGTGACCTTATTGCTCTCCACAACTACCTGAAGGGAGGTTGTGGACAGGCAAAGGTTGGTCTTTGCTCCCAGGCAAGCAGCACCAGAACAAGAGGACACAGTCTCAGGCTGTGCCAGGGGAGGTTTAGGCTGGATGTTAGGAAGAAGTTCTACACAGAGAGAGTGATTGCCCATTGGAATGGGCTGCCCGGGGAGGTGGTGGAGTCACCATCACTGGAGGTGCTCAGGAGGAGACTTGACAGGGTGCTTGGTGCCATGGGTTAGTTGATTAGGTGGTGTTGGATGATAGGTTGGTCATGATAATCTTGAAGGTCTCTTCCAACCTGGTCTGGTCTGGTCTGGTCTGGTCTGGTCTATTCTATTCTATTCTATTCTATTCTATTCTATTCTATTCTATTCTATTCTATTCTATTCTATTCTATTCTATTCTATTCTATTCTATTCTATTCTATTCTATTCCTCCTAGGGTTTTGGTGCTAGCCTGATTCTCTGTGTATGCTGTAGAATTCTAATAGTATGGGAAGATATGTTCCCATTTAAGCTGACAGGGTGATTAAAACAAGTTACATAAAATGTCCTAGCCTCCAACTTCATCCAAAACGTGCACTGAGAAGGGAAGGAATTGTGAAAGGTATGGAAAGTGCTGCTCCGCACTGCCACCCAAGCCTCATCACCAAGCCTATCCTGTCCTGGTCTGTGGTTGCTAGTGCCAGATCCACCAGCCCACAGGGACAGTATGGCCCAGGGACTTGTGCTGAGGGTAACTTGCCTTGTGGTGTATTTCTTCCAAAAATAAGAAGGCTGTGCATTGCAATCTGCAAGAGATTGGGGAGTGACTGAATGAATCTCTTGGAGGCATCTGTGGTGAGTGGACTGGGTTAACAATTGTCTCCATCAGTAATTTCAGAGTCTTACGCCCTTAGCTCTGCTGCAGCTGCAGGAGAAAATAATATGTGGCATGGTGCTAGGCAATACATGCATCATAAGGTGAACAATCCTGTGACAGAACAGGGTCCAGACTGCATTACTTGATTTAAACTGCTCTCTCTCAGAAGCCTTCTCCTGTTTGCAGTGAGCTGCAGCAACGCTTCTGCAGCACAAGGTGACAACAATGTGACAGGTTGTGCCCACAAGTGAAGCACCTGGGCAGTCATGCCAAGTGTCCTCAGTACATTATGGCTTTGCTGCAAGCCAACTGGCTGACCATGGCAGTGTGGTTGTACTGAGAAGCAGCCAGCCAGCAGAAAGGGGATGGGAGCTGCAGGGGGCAAGCCAGGGGCACAGGCAGGGGAGGGAACTGCTCTGGACCTAAAAGCTCTTCAAGATTAATCCAGAGGCCTCTGTTTGAAGGGGTCAGGCAGGGGATTGCACTTCAGTGCTCTCTGTTCCAAATGCAGAGCCAGAAGCAAGCTATTTGCTGGGAAGTGGAAAAGCTGTTGCTCAGCCTGTCTGAAATCATCAGAAAGGTATTTTGCAAGATGCAGCCATTGTGTTTAGAGTGGCTGTCACATGAAAACAGTTCCATTGCTCCTCCTTGAGCAGCTGAGAGCTATCAGCTGCTTCTGTTACCAACCACTGTGTATCTCCAAGCTTCGGTAGACAAGAGCCTTCATGCACTGCTGTGTATAAACACAATGAAGTCTCTGCACTAAAGATTGTGCAGCCTGATACAAGGTGTAACTGGCCAGACCAATGGGGAACAGAACAAAACAAGGAGACAAACATTCCACAGGTGATTTTATGACAAATTATACATTATTGACCTTAGTGGCCTAGAAGTCCTCCAGAGGCTAAGGACAACGTTTGGCTTCTTGTTCTCTTTTTGTAGATTGCCTTCTGGGCTCCCAGTAAAACAAATCCATCCCTTATTCCTCAGGGATCACTCATGAGCCTTTCTTGTGGTTTCCTTGGTTAGTTGAAAACAACAGAGCTTTGGAAGAAGCAGTGGGGGATTTCTGTTGTTTCTCAAAATGACTGCATCTGGAAAGCCACAACTCAAGGAGTGGCACCTGGGGGTTCTGGTTGACAGTCAATTAAATATGAGGCAGCAGGGTGCCCAGGTGGCCAAGAAAGCCAATGGCATCCTGGCTTGTATTAGAAACACTGTGGCCAGCAGGGACAGGGAAGTGATCATCCCTCTGTACCCAGCACTGCTGAGGCCACACCTTGAGTACTGTGTTCAGTTCTGGGCTCCTCACTACACGACCTGGCACTTAGGGACATGGTTTAGTGTTAACCCTTCAGGTCTCTTCCAACTGGATGTTTCTATGAATCACGTGAGGACAGATGGTTAGGCAGCATGAAGCTACTGCAGCTCTGCTAAGGCCCATGTGTAGCAGAGGAGGGATGAGAGTAGTTCTGCCTGACAAGCTCCTAACATTTAAAAGCGAAGCAAGGAGAAGGCTTGTTCGATGCTGTGTGAATTGAAGCACCAGCTGGTGGTGCTTCAAGGGGTAAGTCAGGGCATCAGGTGGTTTCAACTTACACATAGATCTACCAGTTACTGCAAGAGCTGATGAACGCTGCTGCGTTGTGCCAGAGCATGGAGTTGCCAGTGTGCATGTCCCTGGTGGGTGATAGAGACAAGGGAGGGGAAGTCAGCACTTCGGAGCCACTCCTGTGATCACCTGCCTACCCCATGTACTGTTTGCATTTGGGGAGGACACTGCTTCGTGCTAAAGCTGGAGACTCAGATTTTGTATCATTGTATGTCTTTGTGTCTTTTTATCCTCTACACATTGTGGTGCTGAGAGAAGGTTTCTGCCCTAGGTCTCATCAGTTACTTTCCAAGTAGTTTGAATTGGCAAAGACTTTGAAACTGGGAATTAAGTTGTGCTGTAGAGATGTGTTGCCTTCAGCAAAGCTTTTGCTACAAGCTAGGAGGTCTCTCTCAGGCCCAGGTTGCTGGGTACCTGGGCTAAAAGATTTCTCTGTCCTAAGGCTGATGGAGGCTTGGCCTCCTTGTGCAACAGAATAACCACAAGGCACTCACTCAGGAACGTGCTGCTTAGTACCCAGTTACCCCACTGCCTTTGCTTTCAGCCCCCATAAGCAGCAGGCTGTGGGTAAGCAGTTGTCTGGAGTGGCTGGCTGGCTGCCTGAGCAGACAGCTTTGGTGTCTGAACCATGCCAGGACAGACAGGTGATCTGGAGGTGACCTGCTGCTTTCTGGCTCACCAGGATGAATTGTTGTTGATGGAAGTTATGTGGCTACCAAAACCAGCAAAAATTTCCCAAACCAGCTGAGGTGTCTGCTCAGTCTATTCAAGTGGATTTCAGAAAAGAAGGGAATTTGTTGGGTAGGTTCAGTCACCTGCAGAGGCTAAGCAGCATGGAGGATGCTGAGGGATGAATGTGTGTTAGTATATTTTTAAGGGGAGCGTGGCTGTGAAAGGCAGTATCAGAAATCCTCACAAGTAGGTAACAGCAGCCAACTTAACATTTGCAGCTCTTCAGGAGCATTTCTTGGATGTCTCTTCAAAAGAACTTGGATGGACTGAGGGAGGCCTCTGCCATCCCTTTTTTCTGTTTGAGTACACACCTGAAAATAAAAGCAAGACAGATTTTTCTTCCTTTGGTAGTAAATGTCAAATGAGAAAACACTCCAAGTCAAGGCAAGCAACAAGACTCAAGTGCCCAGAGTTACCAGTTCCCCAGCGAGGCTAGATGAGCTTAATGTGATTCGAGCATCAAGAACTTCAGAAGGGAGCCTAAAAAGAAACGAGAAGCTTTATTGTCTTGGACATTAAACAGCACATCTAATTCTTTGGTGACTTGCAGGGCGATCTCTGCGTGGAGCTGCACGTGCAGTTCTGTGCACGTGTGTGTGCCTGTGAGTGCTAAAGCATCTGTAAATGAAGAGAAACTAACTCCAGCTCAAGTTTATTCCACAAACAGCCCTTCAAAGACACTCACCTCTGCGCAGATCCATTCAGTGGGTTGTTTCAAAGTCACATTAGCTTACGTGACTGAGATGACTGCAGCTCTTCTCTGTGCTCTGGGGAGTCACTTGGTACAGAATAAGGCAACCTCTAAGCCCTGAAACTGCGAAAGGCAGAAATGCATACTGCTGTTGTAGCTGGATCTTTATCAGCAGACTGGCTGTTCAGCTGCTGCAGGATCTTAAGTACTTTATTTAAAGCCTCAAAGTAGCTTCCTTACATCCAATGATTGCATATTGCTTATGCATCTTCTTTATCACAGTATCACTAAGGGTGGAAGAGACCTCAAGGATCATCAAGTCCAACCTGTCACCACAGACCTCATGACTAGACCATGGCACCAAGTGCCACATCCAATCCCCTCTTGAACACCTCCAGGGAAGTCTCATATAAAAAGTTTTAAAGCAGTTTAAAGCAGAATAATGCACTGAATTCCTGTGGGTCAGGGGAGGACTAGCCTGTTCTTACTGTTTGATCCTTTCTGGAGAGAAAAATCCTATTGCTAACTTTCTGTAGCCAAGCCATCTGAAAAACCCTCACCAGCTGAACACAAACCCTGCCTGGGTGTTTTGTCTTCCTTATCTTTTGTCTGTGTCGCAGTGCCACCAGTGAAAGGAAGACAGAGACAGAGCAGCTTCTCGTGCTGACGTTATGCTGACATTGACATAACTTGGCACTCGCTGGAGATTAAAGTGAATATGACAGGAGCATTGTTTCTGAGGCAGTCACAGGGATCTGAAGTGCTGACTTCTGTCAATATGGCAGTGGCAAGCTCCTCTGCCTCTCCCTCCCTTCAACACTGTTGCTATGAGAAAAGCAGGAGACAGAGAGTAGACAAGACATATTTTAACCCTTCAAGTATACTAGACTTTACCAGCACACCAGTGCCTTAAGATAAAAGGAAGTGAGGGAAGAATAATGTGAAGGAGCCCTGCTGGGGGCTTGTAATGATACAGCCATGAATTGTGTGGCTGCATCTGTCCAGCAGAAAGGATAGCAGGGCCTAGGAATGGACATGTAATGCACAGGTCATGGCCTGCAGGGATTGCCAACCACTTTAAAATTACTAACCTAAGAGAGGTTATTCTGACTGAAAGCAGTTGAGAATTTGATGTAAAAATCCTACTTTTGCCACCTCCTCCTGTCATGAGATATATCTGTCTGTGACCACAAGTGGCATAGTCTTAGAGGCTTACTGGAAATGAGTCCATTATAAATTCTTAGCCCCCTCCACCAGGCTGAGAGAGCCCTCCAAGAAGGGGAACTGCTCTCTTCCATCTTGTCCCAGTCTGCAAAGGGGATGATAGCTTCCATTTCCTCCCAGCCCAAGCACATTTTCTAATCCTTCTTTTGGGCTGCTGCAGAGAAACCCCAATGGAGAAGAGGGCACACATAGTTTTAAGTGGATCAGTTGCAGCTTAGTCAACACAATCTGGGACAAAGCAAAATCTAGTTGTTGCTCAAAGCAGTTTTTGGTCCTCTTTTGAGTGTGTTTCCTGAAGGCTAAAAAGTGTCTGAGCTGTCAGAGTGGCATAAAAGTGCAGGAATTCAGGAAACCCAGAGGGGAGTACCTGAAATTTTCTATCCTTGCAAACACACAAGTGAACTAGAAGCAGGAGCAGGAAAATTAAGCTCCCAGTCCTTGCCCCTTTTCTGCTTCATGTTAGTTTGATGCAAAACATTTCTTTCTACTGAGGTTTCTCTTCAAAATGGATCCACTGATCTTGTAGGACCTCTTAGTGAGTGCCCAGAGGTTACTTAACATTTTTATAGGACTTGAAGCTCTTGGATGGAGACTCCTCCAGAAATTATGAGCCCCACTGAAGCTAGTAGAGCATGGGCCAGCACTGTGTGTTTACTGCAAAGAAGTCTTGGGCTGCACCAGACGAAGTACTGTCAGCAGGTAGAAGGAGGGAATCTTTCCCCTCTCCCATGTGAGGCCACACCTGGAGTGCAGTGTCGAGTTCTGGACTCCTCAGTACAAGACAGACATGGACATGATGGAGAGAGCCCAACAAATGACCATAAAGGTGCTAAAGGGACAAAAGCATCTCTCATGCAGAAAGGCTGAGAGCTGGGACGAGTCACCCTGGAGAAGAGAAGGTTGAGGGAGTTGTTATAAATATGTGAAGGGGAATTGTAAAGAGGAAGCCAAGCTCTTCTCAGTGGTGCTCAGTAGCAGGACCAGAAGCAATGTGCACAAGGTGAAACACAGGAAAGTCTTTCTGAACACAAGGAAACACTGTCTTCCTGTGAGGGGCACTAAGCACTGGCACAAGTTGCTCAGAGAGGCTGGTGAAGCCTCCCTCCTTGGAGAGATTCAAAAGCCATCTGGACACACTCCTGGGCATCTGTCTCTAGGTGGCTTTACTTGAGCAGCAGGGTTGGACCAAATGGTTCCAGAGATCCTTCTGAACCTCTGCAATTCACTGAACTTCAGGATTTCATCCATGCAGATGGAAACATTCATCACTCTCTCCATGAGAGAGGCAATAAGAAGTGAGGCAATAAGAAATGGGACTCTGCATCCCTCCTCCCAGGGCTACAGCCTCTGCCAGCTTCTGCAGCCCTTGCTGCTGTCAGGTTGCTGTTCCCTGCTCGTGGCTTTCTCAGTGGTGCTGGTACCTGAGCTTCCCTTCAGCTGCACCAAAGGCAGCCCCAGCTCTGCCTGGGGTTCACAAAGGAAGCATTACTGGAAAGTTTAGATAGGATATGAGGATCTAGTTCTTTACAATGAGGGTGGTGGAACACTGGAACAGTTTGCCCAGGGAGGCAGCTGGGGCTCCATCCCTGGAGGTATTCAAGGTGAGGCTTGACAGGGCTCTGGGCAAAGTGATCTAGTTGAGGATGCCCCTGCTTACTGCAGAGGGGGTTGGACTGGATAACCTTTGGAGGTCCCTTCCAACCCTGACCGTTCTGTGATTCTATGGAAGTGCAGAACTGGAAAGCCTCTGCTTTCTCAGTAGGGTTGTGGGCACACCCTGCCCATTTTAGCACTTTTGGTACATTTCAGGTAACCTTTTGTGGGCTCATGTATGAACCTGCAGCTACCTCCTTTGAACCTGCAGCTACCTTCTTTCTGGGCCTTTCTCAAAAGCTAATGAAAGGAACAGTGCCTTATATGCAGTGACCCAGCTATTGACAGCCTACAGCCTGGACCCCAGGGCACTTCCCAGTGGTGTCATGTTAACACAGCTGCATGAGGACCATCTGGTTCCAGGCCAGGGGACACTGGGCTTCATGAGTGACACACAGTGACTGCAGTGCAGTGCCATTCTGGCCCTGGGCAGCAGCTGCAGCCAGGCAGAGGCAGCTTTAGCTTGCTCTGAGCCTGCAGGCACTCCTCTGGGTCACTTGGGCTGGGGTAACTCGCCAGTGATGGTGTCACTCAGGTCACATGGAAAATGTAGGTTTGGCAAGATGAGGCTGTCCTTG
Source organism: Melanerpes formicivorus (assembly GCF_026170545.1). Lineage (NCBI taxonomy): Eukaryota > Metazoa > Chordata > Aves > Piciformes > Picidae > Melanerpes > Melanerpes formicivorus. The sequence goes on along the minus strand of NW_027142355.1, from coordinate 41,104,133 downwards.
CTGAGTGTTGGGACATACAGAGGCCCAGAGGATGTTTGTTGCTGAATAACACAGCAGAGAGAAATGCAGGGAAAGCATCCTTGTACAAGTTCAGGACATTATCTTCAGCCTGTTATACTCCTGCTCTCCCAGAGCTCCACACTGAGAAGCTGGTTTAAGAGAACTGCCCCATCAGATGCCTGAAGGAAGGCCTGGAGCTGCAGGAAGGATGTCACAGGTGCACAGGGCACAGTTGTGCCAAGGTGCAGAACAGAAGTCACCATGGCTCCAGCAGGCACCAGACGTTTTATGACTTTTCAGTATGCTTTGAAAAGCACCTTGTGGATTGTGGGAGAGCTGAGGAGGAAGACTAATGACAGGCTGTGTGAGTATTGGGTGGTTTTACACTGTAAAGGTGGTGTTTTGTGACCTTCTTCAAAGGTGGGAATGAAAAGAGGCTGAAGTGAACAGGGTGGGTGGAGATTAATACTGCTGTCTTGGGAGGGCAAGACTTGCCCTTGGTGAAGCCATGTTGATTACACCAAATCACCTCTTCGCTGCTCTTCTGCCTCAGCAGTGCCTCCAGGAGGATCTGCAACATGATCTTACCGTGCACAGAGGTGAGACTGACTGACCTATAGTTCCCCAGTTCTTCCTTCTTTCCCTTTTGGAAAATGGGGGTTATGTTTCCCCTCTTGCAGTCAGTGGGGAGAGTCACGGGTTGAGTTGACTCTGCTGCTGGTATTCACTACCGTGCTGCTGTCGTGCCGGCTGCACAATGGAAGTGCTGGCTGGAGCAAAGCACCCTGGAGCTTGCAGTTCAGTTTGGAACATGAGAGGTTTCCTGCTCTGGTTGCTGCTTTTGGTTTCCAGATCTGGGGTGTTGGTCTGTTCTGCTGTGCAGGCTGCTGGCTGGGGGGTGGGGTTGGTCACTGGCTGCTGCTGCTGCTGCATTTTGCTGTGCTTTCCTGCAAAGAGGCTAAGGTGGTTGTGCATCTCACCATCCCAGTAAACTCCCTTGGGCTCAGCCCAGGGGATTTCCTCATGTTACATGCCATCCTGTCTGTGTGGGGAGAAGGGGGCTTGTGAGAGCAGGCTGTGTCAACCCAGACCAGCTATGCAATCTGTAATTCTGCTCAAGTCAAGCAAAAGTCTGGCTGAGTATAACACTTAGGATCTTAATTCTGCAACAAGATAGCTCAGATGTATGGCCACAGAGCAACACATGAAAGGGTGAATTTGCTGTGGGTCACAGGAGGAATCCTGCACACGAGCATACAGCCAGTGCAGGAGCACTGCACACACGCTGCAGCTCTAAGTGGAAGGAAGAACGACAGCTGCACTGGGTTTTCCTGTCACCTCTGCAGGCTGACAAGCCCATATGTCAGTAGAAATGCAGAGTTAATGGTTAAGGACAAAAGCTTTGGCCTCTCTGTGACTCTCACCGTGCCAGTTATAATGTGACTTTTGCCTGGGTAATGGCGAGCGCCAGGCAGGGGGAGAAGCAAGGGATACAAGCCTCTTGACTGTAAATATTGCTTGTGGGAAATACCCTGGAAGGAATAGTTGTGATCAGGTTCCCCTTTTTCCTAGCCCTGTTGGCATCTCACGGATGGCAGTGACACCTTGTGGCACCAGCCACTAGTGCAGCACTCGGCAGCAGCTCATTCGGGAACTCGGTAACAACAGATTGCAATAGCAAAAGTTACAGGGCTGGTTTGAATTCACCATCACAGATCTCATTCTCCATCCTCCCTGGATGTCTTTCCAATAAGCAGGATGTGCCTTCCTGCAGTTAAGTGTCCTGGAAGTAGCAATTGCCTCTTTCTGAGCTGTCACAGAATCAGAGAATTCCCTGGCTTGGGAGGAACCTCTAGAGGCATCTAGTCCAAACCCCCCGCAGTAAGCAGGGACATGACCCAACTAGATCAGGGTGCTTAGAGCCCCGTCAAGCCTGGCCTTGAATGTCTCCAGGGATGGGGCCTCCACCACCTTCCTGGGCAACCTGTGCCAGTGTTTCACTACCCTGATAGTAAAGAACTTGTTCTTAATGTCGAGTCTAAATCTGCTCTAGTTTAAAACCATCCCCCCTTGCCCTAGTGCCACATGCTGTTGTAAACTGCCCCTCCCCAGCTTCCCTGTTAGGCCCCCTTCAGATGCTGGAAGGAAGCCATAAAGTTTCCCTGGAGCCTTCTCTTCTCCAGGCTGAACAACCCCAACTCTCTCAGCCTGTCCTCCTAAGGGTGGTCCAGCCCTCTGATCATTTTTGTGGCCTTCCTCTGGACTCCCTATAGTATGTCGATTTCCTTCTTGTTTTGAGGGTCCCAGAGCTGGACACAGTACTCCAGGTGAGGTCTCACCAGAGCAGAGTGGCAGAATCATGTCTCTCAATCTGCTGGCCATGCTGCTTCTGGTGCAGCTCAGGCTGTGATAAATCTTCTGGACCACAGGTGCACCTGGCTGGCTCATGCCTGGCTTCTCAGCCACCAACACTCCAAGGCCTTTTCTGTAGGGCTGCTCTGTATCACATCACCCCCCAGCCTGTTACAGATATCAAGGATTGCCCTGGCACAGGGGCAGGACCTTGCACTTGGCCTTGTTGAACCTCAAGAGGCTCACCTGGGACCACTTCTCTAGCTTGTCCAGGTCCCTCTGCTTGGTCCCACTCAGCCCATTCAGATAACAGTGTTATCTGACAGCTTGCTGCAGTGCACTCCATCCCACTGTCTGTAGCATTGATTAAGATATTAAACAGCACTGATCCCAGTATGGACCCCTAAGGGATACCACTTGTCACCCATCTCCATATGGACATCAAGCCATTGAATGCTACCCTCTGGATGTACAATCCAGCCAATTCCTTGTACACCAAACATTCCACTCACTGAATCCATCTCTCATTCACACAGCTTCTAGGGGGATCTGCCCCTGATCTTCCCAGGCACAGGGGCTGACAGGTCGGTATTTCCCAGGGTCATCCTTTCTACCCTTCTAGGTGCAGTGTTTCCCATTAGTGTGGGACCTGCATGGTGAACCTCTCTGGCTCAACTTGCCCCTCTTGACTTCAGAGTAAGAGGAATCAGGTGTAGTAGCAAACTAGCCCCACACCATGATGCAGCTTGGATGTATAACTGAGTGAAAATTGTTGCTGCCTCTCTCCTGGCCCCAGCGCGCAAGGAGAGCTTGTGGTTGGAGGGGACAGCGCTCATCTTGGGTATTTTCTGTCTTCCAGGGGGTTCATGAGTCGAAAGGTGTGACTGAAGATTACTTGAAACTGGAGTCCCTGATCCAGAAAGTCGTTTCTCCTTACCTGGGCACATACGGCCTCTATTCCAGTGACGGACCCTTCACGCACTCATCCTGTATCTTGGGTAAGAACAACAGAGGTTTCATTTGGCACACCACAGGTTCTTGGTCCACACGTGGCCAGGGCCCACACAAGAGGAGACTGCCAGTACTGACACAGCACAGTCAGGCTCCTTTCCTGAGGCCATGCCTCTTGCAGTGCACAAAGTCCCAGTGAATTTGCCAGTGGCAGAAGGTGAAAAGAGATCATCACAACAGTGCTCATTCAGAAATCCCTGAATCTAGAGTGTGCTTAGCATTGCCATGCTACCTTTTAAGGAGAGAGCTTTAACATGTGATGCATTGTGGACAGTGAGAGGAAGATGCAAGAAGCTGTTTCTAGAGTGCTGAAGAGTGTTGATTAACGCACAAAGATCACAGAATGGTAGGGGTTGGAAGGGACCTCCAAAGGTCATCTAGTCCAATTCCCTGCCAGAGCAGGATCAACTGAAGTTAATCACACAAACATGTCCAGGCAGGCTTGGAATGCTGCTGGATGTGGAGATACCACAGACTCTCTGGACATCCTGTTCCAGTGCTCTGCCACTCTCATGTTTATGTGGAACCTCCTGTGTTTCAGTTTGCGTGCACTGCCCCTTGTCCTGTCACTGAGCACCACTGACAAGAGTCTGGCTCCATCCTCCTGACACTTGCCCTTTAGATATTGGTAAGATTAACTGACTAATGAGATCCCCCTCAGTCACCTCTTTTCCAGGCTAAACAGACTCAGCTCTCTCACTTTTCTTCATAAGGTTCTGATGCCCTCACCATCTTACTGGCTCTCTGTTGGACTGTCTCCAGTAGTTCCTTGTTCTTAAACTGGGGAGCCCAGAACTGGATCTAGTACTCCAGACATGTTCTCACCACGACAGCACAGAGGGAGAAAAGAATCTCCCTCAATCCAAATGCACCCCAGGATGCCATTCACCATCTTGTCTGCAAGAGCATATTGCTGGCACATGGTCAACTTGTCTACTAGGACTGCCAGGTCCTTTTCCCCAGAGCTGCTTTCCAGCAGGTCAGCCCCCCACCCTGTCCTGACACATGGGGCTATTCTTCCCCAGAAGGGCTCTATCTATGTCCTGACACATGGGGTTATTCTTCCCCAGTAGGGCTCTATCTATGTCCTGACACATGGGGTTATTCTTCCCCAGAAGGGCTCTATCAACACTTGCCCTCGCTGACACATCCAGCTCTCCAGCCTGTCCAGGTCACACTGCTCAATTGTGTGTTCTCTGCAGTCAGTTTAATCTGTCTGCTTGTGGTCAATAAGGGAGCTTGAAGCTGTTTCACAGCAGGCATTTAAGAAACAGATCAGTTTTATGTGAATAAATAAAGGCCAGCTATTTATGGAAAATGGTGCAGGATTCCTCCTTTGTACTCCTTGGTTACCATGCAAAGGCCACAAACATTTAAGTGGAGCCCCAGATTGATGTTCTCTGAATACAGGCTTCTGTATTTCAGGACAGAAAAAATGTACCCAGAGTAAAACTCCAATGAAATTGAAAATGAATGTTGCATTCTATGGCTGCAGAAGAGAGGTAGATGTTGGTGGACCAGGCACGTCCCCTTAAAGCAGTCTGAGGTGTAGATCTGTAGCAGTACCCTTGAACAGGTCAGTGAACCTTGATCCAGGGGACCTAAGTGCTGAGTTTATTCTGCTTCCAAAGTAGTGCATCCAGTTCTGTCCAGCTGTTTTGTTAACAGGATTTAAAACTGCAGCTTACTGTGCATGGGACTGAGGCCACTGCTCTCTTTCCTTCCCTGTCTGGTCAGCACACCCAGCCTTCATTTTTCAGCTGACCCTTGGTGTGGCCAGAGTTCCTGTGACAGGGCAAGCCCCAGGGAACCTTTTCTGTTTACCAGGTCACACTCTTAGCAAATAAAAAGTCCAAAAGTGAACTCAGTTGAGTTGATGTTGAGTTGCTGGAAGGTGTCCAGAGAAGGGCAGCAAAGCCGGTGGAGGGCTCTGGAGCACAGCCCTGTGAGGAGAGGATGAGGGAGCTGGGGTTGCTTAGCCTGGAGAAGAGGAGGCTCAGGGGAGACCTTGTTGCTCTCTACAACTACCTGAAGGGAGGTTGTAGCCGGGTGGGGGTTGGTCTCTTCTCCCAGGCAACCAGCACCAGAACAAGAGGACACAGTCTCAAGCTGTGCCAGGGGAAGTTTTGGCTGGATGTTAGGAAGAAGTTCTTCACAGAAAGGCCATTGGAATGTGCTGCCCAGGGAGGTGGTGGAGTCACCATCACTGGAGGTGTTTAAGAGGAGCCTGGCTGAGGCACTTGGTGCCATGGTTTAGTTGATCAGATGGTGTTGGGTGATAGGTTGGACTCGATGATCTCAAAGGTCTTTTCCAACCTGGTTAATTCTGTAAATGTTTCTGTAACTTCTGTAAATTATTTTGCTGCTGAGGCAGACCCAAGCTGCAAAATACAATCTTAAGGATAGAAACTGGCCTTTTTTGGGTTCTGCAGCATAAGATTGGACTATGTGTCCAGGTAAGCACACAATGATGCATAAGTACAGTTTTAGAAGGGAACTGCATGGTTGGCTGGGCAAATACATCCCAGTGTCTTCGTTTGAACATTTAAAGCAGTTGATCTGTAGGCAGCAGTTGTGGTTGACTTTCGGAGTGTGACTTTTCCAGCCATGCCCATTTCAAAGGGATGGTAAAGGGAGAGTAGAGTAGAGTAGAGTAGAGTAGAGTAGAGTAGAGTAGAGTAGAGTAGAATAGAATAGAATAGAATAGAATAGAATAGAATAGAATAGAATAGAATAGAATAGACCAGACCAGGTTGGAAGAGACCTTCAAGATCATCGTGTCCAACCTATCATCCAACACCACCCAACCAACTAAACCAAGTAACCAAGCACCCTGTCAAGTCTCCTCCTGAACACCTCCAGTGATGGTGACTCCACCACCTCCCCGGGCAGTCCATTCCAATGGGCAATCACTCTCTCTGTGTAAAACTTCCTCCTGACCTCCAGCCTGAACCTCCCCTGGCGCAGCCTGAGACTGTAAGTAGCAGGAAGAAAGTTTCAGAAGTGAGCCTTATTATTCTTAGCATTTCTTTCCTTTGGCACACAAAGGTCTGAGCGCTGAGGTCTGCAAAAAAGCTTGTTCATTTTGATCTAGCCCCAGCCCTAGAGCACTGCTGGGGGATCTCGGTGCTGACTTGCTGCCACCTGCTGTTCATTCTTTGGAAGGAACCCGCTCGGCTAAGGGCATCGTTCATAGCGCTGGATTGCGTGCAGGGTTGCTGCCCCAAACGCTCGCTGTGGGCACTGCCCTCCAGTTAATGTTTCCAGAGGCTACGGTGTGCTCTTCTTGTGTGGGCTCTGAATGATGCTTTGAATCTTATGTTGTTTTTTTTCCCCAGAATAAATAAGATTGCCTGTCTTAATCCTTGTGCTTCCAGTTTGAAGAGATCTGATTTCCCCAGGGTGGGTAGAAAAGTTACACTTCAACTACTAGAAATTAGTGATGACCTTTCTGGCCTGAACACAAACAGAACTGCACTTTCTGTTCGTGTCTAAAGCAAGTATTTGCAGTTGCTTATCAGGCCTTCCACATTTACCTGCTTTACTCCAGCTGCTGGAGTTGTATGAATATAAGGGAAGCTCAACAATTGCTTGTGAAGATAGGTTTGGGGTCTTCAGTATGCTAAAGAAATCTTCAAATCTGACTATGGCTCTACCAAACCAGTGCAATCTATTCGCTTACAAAAGCCTCTGCCCTTCAAGAGAGGTTAACGAACACTCAGGCACTGACTTTCTGTAACTGTTAGTGCCACAAACCCAGGAGACTTTGTAGACATTACTCTGGGTCTTTCTCTGTTGACAGAGAAACGGTTCTTCAGGCGTTCAAAATCGGGCGAGATCCTCACCAAGAACCCCGTGGTGCGATCCAAAAGCTACAACAACCCCCTGCTGACGCCGGTGGCCGAGTATGAGACCGAGGGCATGGCTGCCAATGGAACGGGCATCCGCAGGCACTCTGTTTCAGAGATGACCTCCTGCCTGGAGCTCCAGGGCTACTCCAACCTCACCACCATCATGGACAATGGTTCCAAGAGCTCCATGATGGCCACAAAAAGCTCGCTGTCAGGAGACCAGGAGAGGCCCAACGCTGGGTCAGTACAATGCTCTAGCAAACTCAGCGCAGCTGAGCAACAGAAAGGACTCTTCCACTCAGTGGATGATCCACATAGATCCTTTGAGCTGGACAGGGACCCTTCCTTGATTCCCATTCCCTCTTCCAGCCCTGAGAACATAGTGGATCAGATTTTGGAGTCGATAGACTCTGATTCTGAAGGCATTTTTATTGATTTTGGCCGAGGCTGCTCCAGTTCATCAGCATACAATGTGGATGTGAACAGACAGAGCATCATGTGAAAGACACTGGGAGACAAACCTCGGGGTTTAATATTCTCTATGAAAGTTACTATGTGCTGAGTTGGACTATGAGCAAGCTACATGTCCAGAGCAGAGCCTCTCTTGTGGGTCATCTCAGCTGTACTGAAGTACAGAAACACAAGTATACAAGCAGGTAGGAATCTGCTGCAAGGGGGGGAGAAACCACAACCACTTCTCCCTTTCACTCTGCAGGCAGATTTCCTCCTGTCCTTATGAACTTAGGGGCTCTCAACTTTGACAAGTGTCTGGTGCAATGCTCCCAGTGCAGCTGGCAGCGTGTGTCCGCTCAAACAGCCTCGCAAAGCGTTGCGCTGACTTCCCACTTCCTCAAGAGTTTCCCCGCCCATGGCAGGTTGTTCTCTGAAGGGTAACACTTCAGCCAGAGTGAAAATGTATCCTTTTGAAAATGAACCAAACCCCTAGAGGCTGTGGGCCTTCATGCCACAGGGCACAGGGATAAAGAAGTCTCTTTTAATCCTTTTCTTGTACATCCTGTATGCACTTCTTTGCCTAACGATGAGGTCTCGGAGAGAGGCGAATAAACAGAAACGTGCTACCTGATGTCACATGATGCCTCATGTCTCATGTTCTGTTTCACAGCTAGTGACTTGTGTCTGTGGGAGAGCTGCCTTGAAACTGCCTTCTTGAGGCTGTGTTAATTTGCTCTGTCCGTAGCACTTCCGAGACATCTCTGCACCGTTGACTCCTGAAGCGAGCGTTGTACGGAGAGATTCCAGCAGAATTCAGCCGACTTGCTTCCTAAATAAAGGCAAATGCAGCCTCCAGGTGGAAATCCTCATTATATATTTATGTTCTTAAAGAAACACAATAATGCAAGTACTCTTAATTATGTGTTGGATAGGAACAGACCGATGTGGTATGTGGGGAGTTTGAACCTCACGGCTCATCTGATCCCAGCTCTTTGTTTCTCCCTGACAGCAACACGGTGTTGTAAGGGCTGTACCAGGAGTCTGGCAGAGGATTGATGCATGTGATGCTCAGGTGAAATCCTGCTGCATGATCAGATGGTTTCACAGTGAAGAAAGAGCTACTTCAGGTCACTTTCTGAAGGAGTCAGGCAGTAACTCCTGAGATGCTCAGCAGAGACTGGTTGGGAGTTTGCTGTGGCAGTGCCTGGTGCTTAGTTCAGATGCTCAAGGACTCCAACCGTGCTCAGCACTTGCACTGCTGACCCCAACAAGTGCCAAACTCTTCTCCAGGCTTTATGTTTCTAGGCTCAAGACCCCACTTCTGATACTCACAAATTCCTTTGGCTTCACTGCTTCATATTCCAGAAATTGTGAGCTCAGTGTTTTGTAGCCAGCTGTTTCACTGCTGGAGCTTTCCATTTCTGGAGAGATGTGCAGGTTCCCTACAACATGGACGTTTAAGAACCTCAGAAGTCAGCTGAGGAATGAGCCCCAGAAATGACACAGGGGGTTGATATCTGTTTTGCTTCTCTGTGTTTCACATGTTCAGCTGTGAATCCCCTACAGGTAGGCCCTCAAGTTAGCTCATACTTAGTAATTTCTTTTACACAGAGCTTCTATGTCCCAACAGTTTCAAACCTAACAGCCAGGGAACACCCCTGGATGGGACTATCCAATACAGGGCAGAGTCAGAGCAGAGGGACTTAACACCAGTGGGCAGAAACCCAGGTGCAGCAGAACGTAGCCTCAGTGAGAGCAACGCCAGTGCCTGGAAAAGATCTTTGAGGTCAAACAAATGAAACACCTTAGGATGCAGATGTCGAACTAGCCATCTGGAGATGCAGCTGGAAGTTGCAGATTATCAGGTTTCACCCATTTGGCTGCTCCTTGGCTAGGGCAATGCCTGTGCGAGCCTGCTGCTGTGCACCAGAACACACCCAGGAGTACTTCCCTCCTGATGGAGCTGAGTATGTTGGCATCTTGCTTGTATCTGAGGTCGATCAGGTTCCTACCGGCTGGTTTGGTGCTGTTTGCCCACCCTCTCCAAGCTGGGAGGTATGATGAGCCCCTGGTCTCAAGGCATGTTTGGTGCCACATTTGGCCTTGTACACACCACAGAGAAGAGAGGAAGTCTTGCTGATCTTGGACCCAACATATTCCAGAACTGTTCTAAGGTGGTACAAGCCCCAGTGCTGACATGATGTTGTGGCTGGAAAAGACCTTTAAGACCACTGAGTCCAACCATTATGATTCTATGATTCTAACTCTACCATGTCTGTTGCTAAACCATGTCCCTCAGCACCACGTCTCTGTGTCTTTTAAACACCTTCAAGGGATGGGGATTCACCCACCTCTCATTTCTAACTCTTAAAGTGTGCTCTATAGGGCTAAAGCTGTAGCAGCAGAAATATCTGATGCAAGTTTTTATGAGCAGCATGTAGACCAAAGCACATTCACCAGGACCAGACTGGAGAAGGGCACAACAGCAAAGCAAAACCCAGCCTAGCCCTGGCCTGTCCTGCCTTGCCCTGCCCCACCCTGCCCCCAAACTGTGATTGCCAGGCTTGAATGAACATTTAAGGAAGTTTGGGTTCAACCCTGTCAGGATTCATTACTTGTTATTAAGTGTTGGGATGTTCTGCAAGTGCTGCTGAGATGAAGTAGGCTTGCACTGAACCTCTTTAGGATGACAATCTTGGTTGGCTTCAGCTAAAGTTAAGCTGTTGAGGCTATAATGGAACAGGCTGTGGTTTAGAGCTCACTGAACTGAACTTCCTCTCTGCTGCCAAATGTTTACAAAAGTGCTTTGTCTGCTGTGGCAAAATTCTTCTGCTGGCATCACCCCTGAAGAAGGAGTAAATGTGGTCTGACTTTCAGGGGTTCAGGCAGCCATTTCCTGACAGCAGACTTGCTATGAAGAGCCTGAAAAGCTGAAGGCAGAGTTAAGTTCCCTGTTGCAACAGCACCAGGGTGGCATTTTGTCTCTCCTTCCAGACTGTACTAAAATATGCAGGCAGATAAGACTGTAAACTGAAAAGCTGGGTGTGGTGGTCTAGCTAATTCCTGTGATTCCACCATCTCCATTGTCCTCAGAGATGAAGTTTCTCATCCTCTCCTTCTCCAAGAAGTGGGGATACCATATACTCTGTAGAATTACGTGCTCTGGCTCTGTGCTTTGAGCCTCTCTGCACATCTGGTTTGTGGTTACAAGAGGATGCGTGTGAGTGTGCAAGGTGCTGAGGGGCACGGAGTCAAGCCTGGCCCTAGGGGGACAGATCATGTGGGTGATGTTGAGTCAGGTGTGTGCAGGCAATCAAAGCCCAGTCTTCAGTGACTTCAAACTCTGCACAGGTGTGGGGCTGCCCTAATTCATGATCCTTCTATGAGCAAACCTAATGCAGGCTGGTCAGGGATGTGGTCTTCTTAGGCACAAACGATGAAGTCATTACAAAGGGAAAACGTGTATCAAAGAGGAGAGTGAAGGTGCTTGCAAAGATGTATCTGTGAAGTGATGGCACTCAGCTTCCAAATGCTGCTACATGGCACTGTCCCAGCGCACCAGTGGCACTCAAACTTTGTCCTTAAGGGCAAAACATTTTCAGCATGCCAGTTAGTCCTCTCCATCCTTCTTTTGTCATGATAAACTGTGGCTTTTTGTGTCTTAATCCAAAAATCAAAAGCTCTCTGCTCTTTCCCTGACTGGGACAGGTTCCAAAACTGAGAAGGGATAATACAGAGCAATAGATAGCACTTAAAAGGTCCTGTCATCTGGCAGTCATCTGGAGGAATGTTATGCAAGCAAAGGGAACCGAGATACTAAGCTAATGAACAGCTGCTGAGCTCTGCGGAGAGGTAATACAGCTCCCTGGAGCACAACTGGGAATGGCAGAATAATTGGCTGCAAATAATGCTGCCCAAACAGAGGGCTTTTGCTAGAAATGGGGAAAATCACTTTCCATTATTCAGTTAGCTCCTGCCAGGCTGGTTTCCAGAGTGCTTTGGACAAAAACTAACTTGCTTGCTGATTCCATCTGAACCTCTGAGGTGTGGTGACAGAAGAGGTGTTGGCCACCTTCCTTCTCCTAAGGCCACCACAGAGGCATGCAAATATCTGATATCTCTCTAAGGTCCTACTTAGGGATGTATGGATTTCCCCTTTATTAGGACACTATGCTGTAAGAACATCTTGGAAATAGAGATGTCAGAAAGCCCTCGGTGTTATTTTGAGCCCTGGCCTGCAGAGATGGGACTGTCACTCCAGAACGTCTCTCAAAGCACCACAATTCAGAGGTCTTTCCTGGTTCCTCTGTATGACCTGTAGGGCCTCAGGCTCCTGCCTGTTCTCTGATATCACTGACAAATTAGGGATCTCTGAGGGCTGGAGACTATACCAAATGAGTGACCTCTCTGAGCTACTGAGAGAAGTCACAGAAAGGGTTGTTTGGTCTGAAGAGAAGGAGGCTGAGGGAAGACCTTCTCATGCTCTACAGCTCCCTGATTGTAGTGAGGTGGGTGTTGGTCTCCTCTCTCTAGTGATGAAGTGATAGGATGAGAGAAAATGGCCTCACGTTGCACCAGGGGAGGGTTAGGTTGGAAATTAGAAGAAACCTCTTCACTGAAAGGGTTCTTAAACAGTGGAACAGGCTCCCCAGGGAGGTGGTTGAATCTCCATCCCTGGAGCTGTTTAAAAGATGCAGAGACACGGTCCTGAGGGAATTGGTTTAGCTCTACACTTGGTCGAGTGTGGCCCCAGGATAGTGCAAACAAGTGAGACATGAACTCTTCCCAGATGCTGTGTGTTGACCTAGTTGCTTTATCAAAAGTTATGGTGAAACTTACTGGTTCCTTTAGACTCAGAATTAGGCCAATGCATCACATCCCAGCATCCCTCACCTGTCTTAAAGCTGCTGCTTACTCCTCTGCATAACCCTCGGAAGCTGCTTTTTGGGATGCTCAGCATAACGGAGATAGCTCTGACCTAGTATCTCAATGTCATAATTAAGCTGGCATTTTAATATTCTTCAGGCAGGTAACCTGACTAGTAATTAAATAATGAAAATGGCCTGTTCTTTCACAAATGGTGCACCCCTTGGGTCTTGTGCTACATAATTGGATTAGCAAGTTGGCTGCTTGCCTGCTCATAGCAGGATTGCCTACCTTAGAGAGGAACTGCCAGGATGCTCTGCCAAAGCCAGAGAAGAAAGGGAAGGGAAAAATGGGTGTGTGGATAGCCCTGGAACTCCTGGGCTAACAAACCTGCCAGAAGTTTATTGTTAGTCTGCTGCCTTTCTAAAATGAGGTATCAAAGGCTAAGCTTATTTCCATTTCTGAGGACCTGCAGCAGCGCTTTCACCTGAAGCTTGCTAGCTTTCCCAGAATATACTTATTCCTTATTATTTTAGGGTGATTGGGGTTTTCTCTTGCAGAAGAGAATAATCTCAGGCAGAGTCTCAGCTAGAGTTCAAAATGCATCCCCTTTGTAAATCCTAACTCCCTGCACTCCCGGGTTGGAGATCAGGATTCGAAGGGAATTCATTGTCTTTACAATGAAGATTAGTCTTGGGATCAGAATGCTGGGCTGGCACTCAGACACTGGGATCTCTTAATTCCATGTCCTCCATGGGGGGTTGCATAAAATTAAGTCATTATAAATTTAAGGCCCTGTACCTCTTCAGCTAATATTCTTATCTGTCTGCCATTTTAAATCATTGAGGGGCTTGCCTGTTCACAGCTCTGCTAGGTTAAGCTCAGCCCAGCAGGGGTAGGCTGGAAAAAAAATTATCCTCAGGTGGACAAAGAAATCTGAGCCAGGTGGGCAGAGATACCTGGCCCTTCCCAGGTTAAAGTCTGCTCCACTCCCACTGCCTGTTCATGACCCTAGTTAAGGAGGAGCCGTGTCCTGCCTTGCTCTTTTCTCCTGCCCTCACATCCCTGACATCCTGTTGCTGCTCTGTGTGGTCAAGAGACTCTGTCTTACATTCAGAAAATCCTTTGCCAGTATTTTACTTATCTTATACCTTTGTGACCTTCCTTTTACTCCAATGCCTTTTATATTTTGTTTAACTTACCTTTTTACTTATAGAATAGAATTAACCAGGTTGGAAAAGACCTTAGAGATCATCAGGTCCAACCTGTCACCCAGCACCATCCAATCAACTAAACTGTGGCACCAAGAGCCTCATCCAGGCTCTTCTTAAACACCTCCAGTGATCAGTGCCAGACTGTTCTTTCATAGTTTTACCTCTCTCCACTCCTCTTGCTTAATTTGCTTTTCCCTACTGGGAAAAAGGGAGAGGGGAAGCAACCTAAATCTGTTCCTTTGGGCTCTGGGAAAAGCTTAAATCACTGCACACAGAATCACAGAACAGTAGGGGTTGGAAGAGACCTCAAAAGATCATGCTGTCCAACCCCACCCTGCCAGGGCAGGGTCACCTAGGGTAGGTCACACAGGATCATGTCCAGGTGGGTCCTGAATGTCTTCACAGAAGGAGACTCCACAACCTCTGCTGCTAGAAGTTTTCCTAAGACACAAGAGAAGAGGCTGTAGTGTCTTGGAGGATGTTTGAATGTAAATTAGCCATGCAACTCTTGTGTAATTAGCTTCACTGCTGTCATATTCTTTGAATGCAGCTGTATCACTGATTCAGGTCTATACATGATGCACTGGTGACTCCATGTCTCAAATACTGTGTTCAGTTTTGGGCCCCTTTCTACATGGACATTTTGCTGCTGGAGCATGTCCAGAGAGGGGCAATGAAGCTGGTATAGGGTGTGGTGAACATGTTTTGAGAGTTGCTGCTGAGGGATTGCTTAGCCTGGAGAAAAGGAGGCTGGGGGAGGACCTTTTCACTCTCTACAACTACCTGAAAGGAGGTTGTGGTGAGGTGAATGTCAGTGACAAGTGCTAGGAGGAGAGGAAATGGCCTCAAGCTGTGCCAGGAGAGGTTTTGCCAGGCCACTTGCTGCATGGAGACCAACTCCAAATGTCTCCATAGCAAGACTCTGTTTATTCCCAAAGGCAAGAGTGCACTGTGGTCAGTTTCTAAGTAGTTGGAGGGCTGAGTTCTGCAAATAACAGGAAAGCAGGGTGGGAACCTCTGGGCCCAGAGGCACCAGTTTATGTCTGAGGCATCAAGCCAGCTCCTAGCAAGCTTCAGCCCTTTGTCTTTTGTGTTTGTCAGGGCAGCTGTACCTGCCACAATCTCTTAAGGTCTCTCATGGCAGCTTCTCTACAGGCTCAGTGGTATTGCATCTCCCTTTAAGTTTTGAAGTGGATTAGAGCTTTTACAGTGTTATGCTGTTACTATCCAGACTGGCCACTGGATTGCACCATTGCTCCAAATAAATGCAACTGAAAGCAATGCAGCATCAGAAAGCAGAGGAGCCAGGAGCCAGCTCTGTGTATAAAAGGCCTAAGTTCCTCTGAGCGAACAGCAGCAACATCCTGAGCTTGCTACCAGAACATCAGTTTCTGATCAAACTTGTGTCTTTATTTGTGGGCTGATGGGGACTGAGAAACAGCCTTGACTTAGCATCCTTTGATTTCCTCAGGCCCTGGTTCCTGTGACATACTCAGCCACACAGCCTGGTGATGAGCTGGGCAAGAGCTGGTGAGTGGCATTTCAGAATGACAGCCCTTATATGATCTCTCTCACCTCAAAGTGAACTAATGGCTCTTCTGAAAGACCCTGGTGAGAGAAAGAACCTGCTAGGTGACACGGGGTGACACTGCTCCTCTCATGAGTATTAACTTGTTTGCTTGTATCTGAAATCTGTGATGCTAATGCTATGAACCTCTTTGAGAGTGACTTCACCATCACAGACTGTTATGCTGAGCAAAACTTTAATGATGAGGAAAGCCTTGATGAGGATCAGCCACCTTGGTGGCGCTTCAGAGAGATGAGGAAGATATAAGGCTGCATGCACAGAATCAGTACAGCTGTGGGAGTGGGAGAAAAGGGAGCACTGAAAATATAAGAAGAGCTTTACTTCATTTCAGAGGGTGCAGTGGGCCAAGACAACTAAGGGATGTCCACTCCCAGAGTACACAAGAAGGGAAATGATTATCTTTGTGCCTAGTTCTCTAGAGTCTTAGAATCATTTTAACATCTTTATTGATGATCTGGGTGAGGGCATTGAGTCCATCATCAGTAAATTTGCTGATGACACCAAGCTGGGGGCAGGAGTTGATCTGCTGGAGGGTAGAGAGGCTCTGCAGAGGGACCTTGACAGGCTGGACAGATGGGCAGAGTCCAAGGGCAGGAGATTGAACACATCCAAGTGCCAGGTTCTGCACATTGGCCACAGCAACCCCAGGCAGTGCTACAGGCTGGGGTCAGAGTGGCTGAGAGCAGCCAGGTAGAGAGAGACCTGGGGGTACTGGACAATGGTAGGCTGAACATGAGCCTGGTTTCTGCTTCCACTGAGCACTGACAGAGAGAAGACATGTGTCAGCACAGCCAACAGAATGTTCTATTTTCTCTTCACAAATGTGAAGACCACTTTGAAACAGGACCAGGTCAGTGTCTGGTGGTTGAATATGAAGCAAAAAGATGATGTGAAACTTGATTTCTCACTTTGTTGTCAGAGCCTTCTGAAATGTGGTGTGCTTTAAGTAACAGCTTGGCTCTAGTTCCCTCTCTAGAAGTCTGAGTTGCAAATCATTCCAGTCCTCAGCAGTACTGGGTCAAAACTCTTCAAATTCATTATCTGCTCCTCAAATCAGAGAAGGAAACACGATGGTTTTTACTGTGGTCTCAGTGTGTGTCATATCTGGCAGGTGCTTGGTAGTGCCATGAAAGGCTTTGTACAAAGCCAGCTGTTGATCAGGAGGAGCATGTACATCTGTCCACATTTTGTTCCAGGCAGGAACACAAACTGCTGACAGAGATGGAATCTGGAAAGAGTTTCTCCAATCACAGTTCCCCAAAGCATCTTCCTCTGATCCTGCCTAGAAAAACCTTCTTAGAAATTCTTCTTCCATAGCATCCAGGTTGCTGCCCAGGGAGGTGGTTGAGTCACCAACCTTGGATGCTTTTAAAGGTCTTTTAGATGTGATGCTTGGGGATATGGTTTAGGGGTGAACTCTGTAGAGCTGGGTTATCAGTTGGACTTGATGATCCCAAGGGTCTTTTCTAACCTGAATGTTTCTGTGATTCTGTGAATGGAGTGTCTTCAGTAATTCAAATGCATCCCCTCACAGCTAAAGGATGGAAGATGCAAAGGCTTCAGCCTGCTTTCTGTGTGCCCGTGTAGATGAACCAGCCAATATTCCATGTTTAGAAGCCCCCAGTCACAGCCATGCCGGGTTGCACTGGTGACAAAGCAGATGGTGCTGAAAGGAAAAGGAGCTAACCTGCACAGTGCTTTCATGGCTCCCTTTTCAACATGCAGCAGAGTGCATTTACTAATTTGTTTCATGCTAATGCTTGTTGCTAAGTGCCCAAAAGGCTTGCTGCTACTGTTTTGTACCAAAGCTACCTGCTCATCCATTTGTACTGTATCCTATGCCCCATGTCAAAAAGAATAACAAAGTATGCACTACCTTCATGTAATCACCTGCACAGGTCAGACATCTCCTCGGCAGCAGTCTCATCTACTAGCTTGGATAGCTCCCAAACAGAGAGGGACCTGGGGGTGCTGATCGACAGCTGCCTAAACATGAGCCAGCAGTGTGCCTAGGTGGCCAAGAAGGGCAGTGGCATCCTGGCCTGCATTAGGAATAGTGTGGCCAGCAGGAGCAGGGAAGTCATTGTGCCCCTGTACTCTGCACTGGTTAGGCTGCACCTTGAGTCCTGTGTCCAGTTCTGGGCCCCTCAGTTTAAGAAGGACATTGAGACACTTGAAGGTGTCCAGAGAAGGGCAACAAGGCTGGGGAGAGGCCTTGAGCACAGCCCTGTGAGGAGAGGCTGAGGGAGCTGGGGTTGTTTAGCCTGAAGAAGAGGAGGCTCAGGGGAGACCTCATTGCTCTCTACAACTACCTGAAAGGTGGTTGTAGCCAGGAAGGGGTTGGTCTCTTCTCCCAGGCAACCAGCACCAGAACAAGAGAACACAGTCTCAAGCTGCGCCAGGGGAGGTTTAAACTTAAGGTGAGGAGAAAGTTCTTCACCCAGTTGTTCATCATTGGAATGTGCTGCCCAGGGAGGTGGTGGAGTGACCATCCCTGGAGGTGTTCAAGAGGAGATTGGACGTGGCACTTGGTGCCATGGTCTAGTCATGGGGTCTGTGTTGATAGGTTGGACTTGATGATCCTCAATGTCTCTTCCAACCTTGGTGATACTGTGATACTGTGATAAGGGAGCACTAGGTTGCTAGCAATAAGAGGGAGTTATGTTTTATTTTCCCAGTTCTTGAGATCATTATGCTGGAAGTGATTTGGCAGCTTAAGAAGTTTAGGGACAACAGAGGCAAGTACTGCCACGGTGTCAAAATGCTGCTTTCTGCCTTGAGTGGGTAATAAGTAGATGTAAACACCAAAATGCTGCCTCTGCTTTGAGACTCTTTGCAGACACCTGTATGTGGTGGCCTTGAACAGCAGCAGAATGTCCTTAAGAACCATGACTTTTATTTTGCACTCCTCCATGAAGCCACATATCTCTGTTTCAAATCTTTCCATCTGACCCACTTTATTGCAAAAGTATCTGCAAGCAGTCAGCAAGCTGGCATGAGACTTAACTGCTGAGAGCAGATGCTTCCTAAAAAGCCACATGAAAACCCAAACTGCAATCACCTTTGGGACAGGAGCGTTTTATGCAGCAGCTAACCTTCGAGGCCATTTGATTTTATTTCCTTCTGTGGAAGGAAATTGTAATTTCTTCATTTTAGCCTCTTGTTTGCAATCTAATTTGAGGAGGTTTAGGGCTGAGTATGCTTGTGTGTGAATAGAATAGAACAGAACAGAATTAACCAGGTTGGAAAAGGCCTCTGAGATCATCGAGTCCAACCTATCATCCAACACCATCTAATCAACTAAGCCATGACACTGAGCACCCCATCAAGTCTCCTCTTAAACACTAAGCACCCCATCCAGTCTCTTCTTAAACACCTCCAGGGATGGTGACTCCACCACCTCCCTGGGCAGCACATTCCAATGGCCAATCTCTCTTTCTTTCTATGAAGAACTTTCCCCTCACCTCCAGCCTAAACCTCCCCTGGTGCAGTTTGAGACTGTGTCCTCTTGTTCTGGTGCTGGCTGCCTGGAAGAAGAGACCAATCCCCACCTAGCTACAACCTCCCTTCAGGTAGTTGTAGAGAGCACAGGCTCTTTTGAAGCAGTAGAAGACACCATACGAATGGTTTAGTGACTCTGCCAATGGCTAGGAAGGGTGAATTATTCTCTATCATTATTACAGCATACATCAAGTAGCAATCACAAAGAACTTGCTGACAATTCATCACTTGGAGGATTTATTTGTTACTTCTTTTCCTCAGTGTGAGTTCTGTCCTTTGGGAGACAGTGAAGTAAAATTCCTAGATGGAGAAGAGGAGCAGAGTCAGTCTTGCCGTTGCCTCAACTGTGTCAGTCTGACATGGAGTAAGAGACCTGTTTTTCCTTTGGTCTCCTTGCTGAGGTGCTTGCAGTAGCTGATGGTTTATTCTCCTGGTGTAGATTACATCTTACTAGAACCAGATGGATGCCAACCCAGGTCATATTAAATCAGTTTTAATTATCCAGTTGATATCATGGTACTGATTCCTTACAGAGTCCTTGAGCTGGCTTGGCTTTTGGAGGTGAGGCAAGTGGCCATCCTGTGTGGAAAGAACAAATTGATTTATGAGCCAACAGAACTGTCCTATCCAGAGCTGCTAGGCTTTTCCAGATGGTCAGATAAATCATTAACAATACAGGGAATGTGGCATTTATAGGCTAAGGCTGGCCTTTGAGGAAGCAGAAACAGAAATAGCACTGGGGTCCAACAATAATTTTCTCTAGCATTGGGCTAAGTTGCTCTGGTAAGAATAAAAAGTAAAATGACATGTTAAGCTGAGAGCAGTTGTCATGAAAACATTCTGGCAAACCATGGGATGAAGACCCTGCCCTGACTCTAAAGGGACAGTACATCATCTGTGAGGAAAAAAAGGTGTTTGTGCATTTCCTCAGCCATGAACTAGGGCATGGAAGTTTAAAACAAAGTGATAGAGTAGAATTAACCAGGTTGGAAGAGACCTTTGAGATCAAGCCCAACCTATCATCCAACACCATCTAATCAACTAAGCCATGGCACCAAGCACCCCATCCAGTCTCTTCCTAAACACCTCCAGGGATGGTGACTCCACCACCTCCCTGGGCAGCACATTCCAATGGCCAATTTCTCTTTCTATAAAGAACTACTTCTTAACCTCCAGCCTAAACCTCCCCTGGTGCAAACTGAGACTGTGTCCTCTTGTTCTGGTGCTGGTTGCCTGGGAGAAGAGACCAACCCCTTCCTGGCTACAACCTCCCTTCAGGTAGTTGTAGAGAGCAATGAGGTCTCCCTTGAGCCTCCTCTTCTCCAGGCTAAGCAACCCCAGCTCCCTCAGCCTCTCCTCATAGGGCTTGTGCTCCAAACCCCTCCCCAGCTTTGTTGCCCTTCTCTGGACACCTTCCAGCAACTCAACATCTCTCCTAAACTGAGGGGCCCAGAACTGGACACAGGACTCAAGGTGTGGCCTAACCAGTGCAGTGTACAGGGGCAGAATGACCTCCCTGCTCCTGCTGGCCACACTGTTCCTGATCCAGGCCAGGATGCCATTGGTCGTCTTGGCCACCTGGGCACACTGCAGGCTCATGTTCAGCCTACTATCAACCAGTATCCCAGGTTCCCTTTCTGCCTGGATGCTCTCCAGCCACTCTGACCCCAGCCTGTAGCACTGCCTGGGGTTGCTGTGGCCAATGTGCAGAACCTGGCACTTGGATGTGTTCAATCTCATGCTGTTGTATTCTGCCCATCTGTCCAGCCTGTCGAGGTCCCTCTGCAGAGCCTCTCTACCCTCTAACTGACCCACACCTACCCCCAGCTTGGTGTCATCTGCAAACTTACTGTTGATGGACTCAATCCCCTCGTCCAGGTCATCAATAAGGATATTGAAAGGATGTTTTTGATCCTGTGCTGGCTTTCTTGTAACCAGCAAGATTTAAATGGCCACTGCACAGAGGAAGAAAATCCCTTTCTTTGATATTTGTGTGAAGAATTACACCAGAAGCCCAAGCTTATCTCCATTAAGTAATTCCACCTAACAACACTAATAACATGCCAGCAGTAACAGGAGCACCCCAGAATCTGCCCAAAGGAGGAGGCATCAGTGCTGCCTGCACATACAGACCTGTTCCTGTTACTTTCTAAATGGCAGGGTTGGTTTTGATCTCTGCTTTGAAGCACAGCAATAGGTTTGGAGTTTTTGTTTGGTTTTGGTTTTTTTTAGTTGTTTTGTTTGGATTGGGTTGGTTTTATTTTTTTAAAGGAAATATTTATGTCTTCTAATATGTTTCTTCCTCTCCCCAAAACTTCTTAAGCTCTATCTCCCTTTTATCACCAAAGCAGGGAAGATGCTTTCATCTCCCGTCTCTAGTTATACTTCTCTCACTTCATCTTTAAAAAAGGAGGAGAAAAAAATTAATCCCCTTTTAGCAGCAGTGCTGTTGAGAACATTGCTAGGCAATTCTCTGCCCTCGGTAATCTGCCTGTCTCCTGAAGCAAAATGGCTAAACCCTCTCATTTCCAATGGGTGTGATAATCTATCTGTGCTCAGCCTGTGGGAAGCAGAAAGATAAATATATACTCTGCCTTCACAACCTATCAACTGCAGAACTGAGGCTGGAAATCACAAAACTAAGAATCTTTCAAGATAGGAAAGTGGCAAAGATTCTCTTAATGACTCTGGTAATTGGTTTGTTTCACCCCTGAGAGAGGCAGGAAGGAAGAAACCAAGGCACAGAATTGCTGGGGAGTCTGAAAGCGCCTTGGCCAGCACCGAGAGCAGCCACCCTGCTTTGTGCTGTAACAAAGGGGATGTGGCAGGTTTTATTTTCAGTGCTGAAATTAGGGGGGGGTAGGGTGGGGTGGGGAAATCAAGGCTTGTTACCTGTGTAGCTAACCTTTATGTAGGGGACACGGGATATAAAAGAGCAAGCAGAATAAAACCCCATCCTGTAGAAAAGATGTTCAGAGGTAGGTAAGCAGTCAGAAGTATGGCGTCTCCTGATGGTAAAGAAAACTGCAGTGGGTAACAATAGGCTCTTCCTTATGCTCTTCTTTTGCCTAAATTATGTCTTTCAGTATGATCATAAATCCTCTTCTGCCATGTGGGCTGCTTCTCTGGCAGACAGGTGGAAAGTGAAGAAAGTGCACATTTCTACAATCCCTGCCAAGCACTGCTGGCATCCCAAAGTGCCACAGCACAGAGAACAATGGCAACAGGAATAACCTGTTGTCGTTCCTCCTGCAGGTTTCTTTATCTTCAAGAGGTACCACATGTGTGACTGTTTCCCTGCCTTGAAACAGCTTTTCTATAGGATAGTCTGGGGATTTCTCTGCTTGCTGTGTCCCCTCCATAAGGGTTAGCTGTACAAGTAACACAGACGTGGCTCTTTTTTGGTTTACATCTGTTAATCGAAGTCTTGTAAACCAGGAGAGAAATCCTGCTGGTTCAAAGTGCACTCTCTTAACTTAAAATTCTGATTTTGGCTGTACTCCATTATTTTAGTTTATGCCAGACCAGGACAAACTGTGCAAAGCTGTTGCTGAACTCACACCAACCAATCCCAAACAAACTTGGTTTCAACCAAAACGAGCAGCCTGGCAGACTTTTGCCCAGGTTTCATAGTTTCATAGTTTCATTCAGGGTTGGAAGGGACCACAAGGATCATCTAGTTCCAACCCCCCTGCCACGGGCAGGGACACCCCACACTAGATCAGCCTGGCCAGAGCCTCATCCAGCCTGGGCTTAAACACCCCCAGGGATGGGGCCTCGACCACCTCCCTGGACAACACATTCCAGGGTCTCACCACTCTCATGGTGAAGAACCTCCTCCTCACATCTAGCCTGAATCTCCCCACCTCCAGCTTCATTCCATTCCCCCTAGTCCTATCACTACCTGAGATCTTGAGAAGTCCTTCCCCAGCCCTCCTGTAGCCCCCTTCAGATACTGGAAGGCCACAATGAGGTCACCTTGGAGCCTTCTCTTCTCCAGACTGAACAGCCCCAACTCCTTCAGTCTGTCCTCACAGGAGAGGTGCTCCAGCCCTCTGCTCATCCTTGTGGCCCTTCTCTGGACACCTTCCAGCACCTCCAGATCCCTCTTGTAATAGGGGCTCCAGAACTGGACACAGTACTCCAGGTGGGGTCTCACCAGGGCTGAGTAGAGGGGGAGGATCACCTCCCTCGACCTGCTGGCCACACTTCTCCTGATGCAGCCCAGGGTCTGATTGGCTTTGCGGGCTGCAAGTGTACATTGAGAGCTCATGTTGAGCTTCTCCTCGCCCAGCACACCCAAGTCTCTCTCCTCAGGGCTACTTTCCAGCCAGTCACTGCCAGCCTGTATTTGTGCCTGGGATTGCCTCGACCCAGATGCAGGACCCTGCACTTGCTCTTATTGAACTTCATGAGGTTGGCTTGTGCCCACCTCTCCAGCCTGTCAAGGTCCCTCTGGATGGCCTCCCTTCCCTCCAGCGTGTCTGCTGCACCACACAGCTTGGTGTCATCAGCAAACTTGCTGAGGGTGCACTCAATGCCACTGTCCATGGCACCCACAAAGATGTTGAACAAGCCTGGTCCCAGGACTGATCCCTGAGGGACTCTGCTTGTCCCTGGCCTCCACTGGGACATGGAGCCATTGACAGCCACTCTTTGGGTGCGGCCATCCAGCCAGTTCCTTATCCATCTAGTGGTCACCCATCACACCCATGTGTCACCAGACTGAATCTATTAGAAATCATACATCTTGGTAGACTTCATTTAAATGAGAAACTAAAGAGTGAAAGGCCTGAGCCCCCACTGGGCTCTGGATTTCACTGCAGTTTCAAGTCTGGACTACATTTAGGAAAGTTAAACATGCAACAGTGGGGGGAAAAAAAAATCCAAAGAGAAAGAAGACCGAAAGATCTGAGCTACATATTTACAGACTAAGTAGATATTAATAGCTTAATTAAAATGATTGATTTTTTGTCCTACTAGAGTGTTTTCTGTATGTTCTTGTCTTGCAACTGAATGATGCTTCCTTGCCACTCCTGCAAGTGTATTTATTCCCTCTGAAGCCACAGAGCCTCTGACCTTGCATTCAGGAAACACCAGCTGAGCTTCTTTTCAGCCTCAGTGGTAAACAGCTGAATTCAAGGCTGTTCAGTTTTTTTTCCCCAGCTTTGTTTTACAAGATTTATAGCCATTGAAATGTTATTTAAACAGAGAGAGCAGCTCAGTTGTCTTCAGCTTTGTGTTTAATAAAATACAGAGTATTAACTCTGCTTTGTCAGGTTGGGGTATGTGAATGCAGGGCCGTGAGAGGAAACTCAATGAGCTGCAGTGCTGAGAGCAGCAGATTATTTTTGTGCTCTTCTCAAAGAAATAGCTATGATTACAGTTCATGCACCAAAAAAAAAACCCCAGCCCACAAACAAAGCAAAGCAAAACATGAGTGCAGGCTCTTAATGCATGGCAGATTCTGGATCTCCAGTTTGCTGCTTTGACACTTGACACGGACAGAACTGTGTAGGAGGTTTTAAAATTCATGTGTTGGACTGTGAGCAGCGTTCACAGCCACAGCAACGCTCTCCACATGCTGTTGGTTGTTAACAGCTCAGTAGAATACATTTCCATCCACCTGCTGGATCCTGAACAATCAGAGGTAGAGTTACTGAAGACAAAAAAAAACAATTCTGTCTCAAAATGCTAAAGCAAAACTTTGTCCATTAAAATGATCTCAGACCTGGCATAATTGGATGTCACACCAAGGAACAGAAAGAGCCTTCAATTAATGTACAAGCTGTGATTCTCTCTGAAGCAGGGTGATCCTCCCCATCTACTCAGCCCTGGTGAGACCCCACCTGGAGTACTGTGTCCAGTTCTGGAGCCCTTATTACAAGAGGGATCTGGAGGTGCTGGAACATGTCCAGAGAAGGGCCACAAGGATGATCAGAGGGCTGGAGCACCTCTCCTGTGAGGACAGACTGAAGGAGTTGGTCTGCAGAAGAGAAGGCTCCGAGGTGACCTAATTGTGGCCTTCCAGTATCTGAAGGGGGCTACAGGAAGGCTGGGGAAGGACTTCTCAGGAGCTCAGGTAGTGATAGGACTAGGGGGAATGGAATGAAGCTGGAGGTGGGGAGATCCAGGCTAGATGTGAGGAGGAAGTTCTTCACCATGAGAGTGGTGAAACCCTGGAATGTGTTGTCCAGGGAGGTGGTCGAGGCCCCGTCCCTGGAGGTGTTTAAGCCCAGGCTGGATGAGGCTCTGGCCAGCCTGATCTAGTGTGGGGTGTCCCTGCCCGTGGCAGGGGGGTTGGAACTAGATGATTCTTGTGGTCCCTTCCAACCCTGAATGAAACTATGAAACTATGAAATCATGACAGGAAGCAAACTGCATTTTTGAGGCATCAAAATTCTTGAATTTGAGGGTTCTAGATGGTGAATTTTAGGTCTTGAGATGTGAGCCACGGCCTCAGTGCTGTGAGAGTGAGCCACGGCATCAGTGCTGCTAGTGTGGGCCACGGCCTCGGTGTCGTGAGGGTGAGCCACAGCCTCAGTGCTGTTAGTACTTCTTCACTTTTTTCTTACCAATACCTAGTTTTATGGGCACTGTAGTTAGAAAATCAAGATCTGGTTGAATTCCAGGGCTTATCTGGAAGTTCAAGATAAAGGATTTTCTCGGTAAAAGCCTTTATTCCCATTCCTGGAAATGCATTCATTAGCTTCCTAATTCAGTGTTGGAGATTGGCTGCTTCATGCATTGCCTCAACAGCTGACTGACACTTCTGGCTTTGCTGGCCCATTGCAGCATGAGCTCTACGTGGTCTGTTTTATTAGATTACCCCAGAGGCCAAGATCTGCTTGACTTCTACTCTCACCCAGCTTTGTCTGGTATGAAGCAAAATTGAGCTCAGTCCAGTGAGATGCTGAGCCATCCACTGCCAGCAAAAGCTATTTAATTTTGAACAGTGCTTTCCACCTTGCAGTGCTGAGGCCACTCATCACGTGCTGAAACGAATCACCGTCGAGATGGTGTGAAGATATTCATTTGCAGAGGTTGCTACTCCAACATTATGGTGAGGCCTCAGCAGCATTACAGCGGTCCCTCTGCTGCTGTCCTCTGCAGCCCATCTAGAAAAGAAGCAGGGTAAGTATGGCACAAGAGATGCCACCTCTGTCCATCCAGTGAGGGGCAGAAGGGTCTCAATCGTGGCACCATTTGGATGCAATTTATCTCCTTCAGCCATGTGGTGGTGGTGAAACACTAGAGGTAAGAGTCAGACAGTGGCTGTTTACCATGTTAGCAGTCAACAGAAGCAGGGGAAAAGCATGAGCCCACAAACAACAGCTCTCACTCAGTTTTTTGTCTTTTTGTGCTACTTAGCTGGTGCTCAAATCTTACCTCCTATTCTGTTGATACTTACTTTTCCCTGAGTTCCCTCTCTCTTTACTTGGGTTTCTGTATACCACTTCATCCCCAGAGTAAACCCATGAGAGGAAAAAGTAATAATGGCAGAGCTGATGCTTGCCATCACCTTGTCTGCTTAGCCAACTGTGCTATAAATGTGTTCTGCTGAGTGCTTTGCAAGGCAGGGATCTGTCCCCGAATGCTTGTTAGGCATTGCTATCCTAATGTTCATTACAAACTTTATGCCAGCTGAGTATGTTATTATTAGCACTAATTGGCATAACTCAGCTTACTTCACTTAACACCAGGGCAATTGACAGTCTCCAATGTTTAAAAATCTATTTGTAACAACACTTCATACAACATCTTTGTGCTGCTCTCACATCTGCCAAAGGCATTTGCAACATCATCAGAAAGCCTCCTCTAACTCTTGATCATGGTAATGATGCACTATGAGTTCCAGCAAAGATGTTTGCTTTTCTTCAATAGGTCTCAGAATGAGGCTGCCTTTCAAGGTACTCAATTTACTATTTTTAAAGGTTACTTTGCAAAACAAATCTCTCTAGAACAGCAAGATGTGAGCAGAGATCAATATTTTCCATACTGGGGCAAGGCATTTCAATCGTGCCTGTGCCTCTCAAAAACAAAACAGAACGAAACAAAGCAAAACAAAACCCAACAAAGCTAAATGAAGCTTATAGTATGGAAAAGAGAACACTCTTTTCTCTTGCCAAACATTCATTTCTACCCCTGTGTGTCCACTCCCCCCAGCTATGGAGTCCATAGCAAATCACATTTCATCTTAAATATAGAACAAGAGAACCAGAGATACGGAGTCTGGTCTCTTTAAAGAGTTAGGGACAAAGTGTCAACATGGCAGGGGGGTTGGAACTAGATGATCCTTGTGGTCCCTTCCAACCCTGAATGATACTATGATACTATGATAAAAGAACAGGAAAAACCAAACTGTTTCACTAGCATCTGTGTAACACATCATGGATGGATACACTTCAACTTGAAACAATTACAGACCCCTTTCTGTTCATAGTTGCTTAAATTACTTGAAAGATGAGTGAAGTCAGTAGAGGGGGTTTTGTCTGACTAAAATTGACGAGGAGCTCCTTAGAGAAGCTTTTGGTCTGTTCTTCAGCTTGCAGAGCTTGTTCTCAAGGTGACCAACCACAATTTACAGCAATGGATAGCAGCAGTCCCTAGAAAGCTGGCAGTGCCATGGACTTTGACCTAAGCTTCCAACTGGTGAGCTACCAATTACTTCTGGAAAGGTTTCAGCTGCCCTGTGTGGAAGCATAGGCAATGATGCTGGCTCTTTGGCAGTTTGAGAATGCAAGATAGCCAAAGTATCAATTCTCTTCCATTGATAAAGCTCCTGGGCAGAAGCTGCTGCAGGGCTACCTCTAGGTGAGGAGATTTCTTTTTAATGTCTCAGATTTAATGGCTTCCCCAAGAGCAGGACTTAATGTGCACATATTTTATAGCAACAATACCCAACTGGCAGCAGACAACAAAAGATACTGATCAAGGGGCTTACAGAAAAGTGCACTAAGTACACACTGGGCCCGAACATTCCACTCTGCTTTTGGCAAAGATGGAGCAAATGTAAAGCATCACAAGGACACAAAAGCGTAGTAGGCAAGTCTGGAGGGAGACTCTAACCGCAATTCACCGTACAATGCTCGATTATCTGTACAAGCACAGGGATTTGTGGGCAAAGGGAAAGGTTTATTTGCATAAGTTTGGAGTCTGGCTTTTGGTTTTGGCCTTTTTTTTCCCTGAAGTACCAAGGAATCTACCTTACAGCTTCTAAAGATGCTATCAGACAGATTCACAGCATCAACCACATTGGAAAAGACCTCAGAGAGCAAGTCCAAACTATCACCCAACACCACCTGACAACTAAACCAGGTGAGGGACTACAAAACTACCTCTAATTGCAGTAAGCAGATTTGAAAAATCCTTTTTATTCTGTGCAAAGGTCTTCATCAGACATACTAATGATGATCTGGATGAGGGGATTGAGACAGTCATCAGCAAGTTTGCAGATGACACCAAGTTAGGAGCAGATGTTCAGTTAGAGGACAGAAGGGCTCTGCAGAGGGACCTTGACCGGCTGGACAGATGGGCAGAGTCCAACAGGATGGCATTCAACAAGTCCAAGTGCCAGGTGCTGCACTTTGGCCACAAAACCCCATGCAGAGCCACAGGCTGGGGTCAGAGTGGCTGAGAGCTGCCAGATGGGGAGGGACCTGGGGGTGCTGATTGACAGCTGCCTGAACATGAGCCAACAGTGTGCCCAGGTGGCCAAGAAGGCCAATGGCATCCTGGCCTGCATTAGGAATAGTGTGGCCAGCAGGAGCAGGGAAGTCATTGTGCCCCTGGACTCTGCACTGGTTGGGCCACACCTTGAGTCCTGTGTCCAGTTCTGGGCCCCACAGTTTAAGAAGGACATTGAAACACTTGAAGGTGTCCAGAGAAGGGCAACAAGGCTGGGGAGAGGCCTTGAGCACAGCCCTGTGAGGAGAGGCTGAGGGAGCTGGGGTTGTTTAGCCTGGAGAAGAGGAGGCTCAGGGGGGACCTTCTTGCTCTCTACAACTACCTGAAAGGAGGTTGCAGCCAGGAAGGGGTTGGTCTCTTCTCTCAGGCAACCAGCACCAGAACAAGAGGACACAGTCTCAGGCTGTGCCAGGGGAGGTTTAGACTCAAGATGAGGAGAAAGTTCTTCATGAAGAGAGTCATATGTCATTGGAATGTGCTGCCCAGGGAGGTGGTGGAGTCAGCATCCCTGGAGGTGTTCAAGAGGGGATTGGACGTGGCACTTGGTGCCATGGTCTAGTCATGAGGTCTGTGGTGACAGGTTGGACTTCCAACCTTAGTGATACTCTATTCACTACTGTTCAACTACTGGGAAGGCTATTTGTTGCTATCTGCTATCTCTGGAAACTCCAGCTATCTTTATTGCTGGAATCAACCTTAAAATAATAAGCTTCTATCATCCATTACAATGCAGCAGGCACACAGGATAAGGAATATCAGTATGACACAGGGATTTCTTTCTATTTTTTTTGCTTTAGGCCAAAGGGTATTTTTAAGTTACTTGATTGTATTTGTGTTGGTTTTGAGATTTTTGGTAAGATAAGGCAGAAGATAATACATACAAGAGGGATCTGGAGGTGCTGGAAGGTGTCCAGAGAAGGGCCACAAGGAGGAGCAGAGGGCTGGAGCACCTCTCCTGTGAGGACAGACTGAAGGAGTTGGGGCTGTTCAGTCTGGAGAAGGGAAGGCTCCCAGGTGACCTCATTGTGGCCTTCCAGTATCTGAAGGGGGCTACAAGAAGGCTGGGGAGGGACTGCTCAGGATCTCAGGGAGTGATAGGACTAGGGGGAATGGAATGAAGCTGGAGGTGGGGAGATTCAGGCTGGAGGTGAGGAGGAAGTTCTTCCCCATGAGAGTGGTGAAGCCCTGGAATGGGTTGTCCAGGGAGGTGGTTGAGGCCCCATCCCTGGAGGTGTTTAAGCCCAGGCTGGATGAGGCTCTGGCCAGGCTGATCTAGTGTGGGGTGTCCCTGCCCATGGCAGGGGGGTTGGAACTAGATGATCCTTGTGGTCCATTCCAACCCTGCCTGACTGTATGATTCTATGACTCTGTAACACCTGTCCTGCACTGTTTGGACCATCAGGTAAGAGCCATTGCTGCCCCTGCTTCGCTGCTGCTGTTCTGTGTTTCTTAGATTGCAAGTTTTTGTGGGCCTGGCTCCTTTCTGTTCTGCATCTGTGAAGATTCTAGCTCAGTGAAGACCAAGGCTTGAGTTCCTCCAATGCACATAAGGAAATAGAAGGCTGCAGACCAAAAGCTGAGTAATACTCTGTATAAAATAGGTAGAGCTTCCCTTGTACTTTTGAGAGCTCCTGAAGAAATTTTCTCCATAAGCATAGAGCTTTTTCAAAGAATTTCTAAGCACTATGCACCTTCTTTTTAATTTTCCTGCCTTATTTCCAGTGGCTTTTGGCTTTTCCATGTGCAGTGGTTGTTCATAGTAATAACCCCTGAGAGAAAAAGCAGCATGCTGCTTCTGAAAATACAGCAGATGCTTGTAATATCATTGCCCTCTCTACAGGGACCTCTGTAAACTGCTTCCTTGCTACACTCAGCATGTTAACATCCAGAAGCAGAATATTGTTTGTGGAATTTATAATGGGACCAGGGATTCCAGGAATTGATCCATGGGGTCTTATAACTACAGGAGCTCCAAACTATACATTACCAAGCGGCCTCGACTTTGCTGGTTTTCAAACACAGTTTGCATTTGCAACCCACTCTGAATAATCTTCAGCTGCTACTTCCTTACACGGAGACTGTCAAGGAGAATGATTATCTGCCAAGCACTGATGTCTTTGGGAATATTCAGCACAAATTTTTGTGTCTTATTTAAATGAATTGCTTCTTTTGTCACCTTTGAAATATGCATTGTCACTCTGGCAACCTCTGTATCCTGGAAGGTGTGCAGTGCAATGAGACATATAAATGAACAAGAGGCAGGCAGAACAGCATGCATGATGAATGAGAAAAGGAAGTCATTAGGAAAGTCTGGGGTAAAACTAGAAGGGACACAAAACCCAATCTTTTGCTTGGGGGTGGGGGGGTGGGGAAATGAGGTTGGTTTCATTTTCTGTCTTGTCAGATTTCCAGGAGTGCATACCAGGGCTTAGAGGGAAAATATGCATGAAAAATGCAAGAGTCCTTGGGAAAAAAACCCATAAACTCCCTGTTTCCAGTGTTCAGTTCTTTTATGCCATCATTTTGTCTTCTCTGATTCCCTGCCATTTGTCAAACCTTTCTATGAGTAAGGTGTAATCCCCACACTGCTCTGCCAGGCTTTGCTGCTCTCATGACCCAGCTTCACAAGCCAGCCCTGGCCAGCTGGGGGGGTCATGCTAGATTCAAAAACTTCCCTCTGTAAATTAAGGCGAACTGACACCAAATGGATGCTGAGTTAAGTTTATTCGATCCAGTGAAAGCTCTTGGTCACTTGTACCTTAAGGATGCTTGATTGGGCCAGAGGAGAGAGAAAATAGGAAGAAAATAGAGAGGAAAAGAGAGACAGAGTGAGTCAAGAAGTGAGAGATAAAAACAGATATAGAATTGTTAGGGTTGAAGGGACCTCATATAGGTCTAACCTGCCTGCCATGGGCAGGGACACCTCACACTACATCAGGTTGCTCAGAGCCACATCCAACCTGGCCTTAAAAACCTCCAGGGATGAGGCTTCTACCACTTACCTGGGCAACCTGTGCCAGTGTCTCCACCACCTTTGCTTCCCACAACATCTCATGGGCACAGCCCAAGTTCTTCAGTGGTGGATGTACATCCAGCAAGGTCTTCTGTGGTGGATGCAACATTTGGACCCCAGAAGTTGTGGTCCTTCTATAGCCTTTTGGTTTGGGTGGAGGTATAGGATGGGACAGATGGTCTCTCCAAATCACAGAGAGGTGAGCACAAGGCCCCTGCAGTGCAATGCCTGTCATAGGTCATTCTGCAGTCCTGTTATGGAAAGAGAGAATTCCCTCCTCCAAGGAAATTACCTCTTTTCCTTGCTAAACTGTCTCCTTGAGAGCTATTAAAGGGCCACCAAAACCATCACCAGACCAGGTATGCCACACTTAGTTTGAGCAAACGTAAGGTCAGGAGAGTAAAGACCATCATCCGGGCCCTGTCACACACTGCTTGAGACAACAGAAGACTGGGCTCTCACAGCAGCTGCAACAATTTTTTCTGTCCCAGAAGCCACTTCCTCCCCATATAAAGTTGGGTTAGACAAAATGACTTTCAGCTACAGAAAACTTCAGCAGTGCCCACAGTCACTATGACCAGCTTCCATGCACACTTGTTAACTGGCTGCTTACCTCCCTGACATGAAGTCCTAACTCATTCACTGTGTGCTCAGCTATGATCAGAGCTGTCTAACCGCTCTGGATACTTCATATGAACCTCCAAATCTCCCTTACTGGGAGATTTCCCCTGCTGCCTCTCCTCATCCACAGTGTCCAGTATAGCTTTATCTTGGTCTTCTTTTAGTTCACTGATGGATTCCAGACGTCCTCCTCACGAAATGCTAGGAAGGCATGCAGAGCAGAGGGGTGTTGGACAGTCTGTGAGTCTGAACTTTGTCCTCTTGTTATCTAAACATGCTCCTTGAGATTCAGGCAATTCACCTTCTAGAAATTTGTGACAAGTGATTCACATTTTCATCCACAACATCTCCTTCAACCCCCATTATAAATGACAGTTTTAGCCTCTGTAGCTCCTGACAGCACTTAGGAGCCTCTTTCTGCACGTCAGCTTGTCCCTATTTGAGGCTGCAGAGGCAGAAAAAGTAGTGCCATGTATGTAAGCACATTGGGGGGAAAGAAATGTTAATAATCCCACACCACTGGATAGTGATTTATCTTTTTGGTTTCTTTTTGGTGAGGCCATGGGGAATTTGCCTACATTGAGAGACAGGCATAAAATGGTGATGAATGGCTCCCTTGGCTTGAACATTAAGCAGCAGCTCCAGCTTGAGTGATAGAACCCTGGGTTTTAAAGCAATACATATACAACAGTAAGAGATGACTTCTCAGGTGCTTCTTCAGCACAAACAATTATCTCTGTTAATGATGTGTTTGTAGAGGGCCCTGCTGGACTTCTTGGGCCCAGCTCAGCCCAACCACAGCACCACCAGTATCACTGGCACTCTGCCCACCTAAATGAAGATGGAGTTCTTTGCACCATGCTTTACAGCATGTGCTGCATGTTGTAAACTGCAGTTGTACACTGGCTTCTAAAAATATTTTCACCCTTGAAAGAAGCCTGATTGACAAAGAACATGTGCCATTGAATTGTAATGCACCAGATTTCACTATGAGCACTCTAAATATGCAAATTTATGGGAGGGGAAGCAAGATTCTTACTCCTCTTTAGGATGGGTTTGATAGACAGAAATAATTCTCTTGTCACTTGTTACAGAGGATAATTATTAATTTTGCTTTGTCTGTAGAAAGGCAAAAGCCAGCAATCATGCTACAAAGTAGGCTGCATGAATTGGTTGACTTTCAGTGCCTCTTTCCACCTCACATCGTAGGAAGAAGGAAAGATTTCTTAATGGTGCCAGGTTCCATTAGAAGAGTAGCACGACACAGTTTTAATTGACACATACCATGTCTCAGGGAAACAACAGGCCAACTCCCTGATCATTCACTACCATATAAGTGCCAATGTGCCTATCCCCCCTCAGATCAGCATCTTGCCTTTTTTTTTGGTGGTTTGGTGGGTTTTTTTAATGAAAAGATGTTAATGGCTAAAAGCAGCTTTTCATCTGCATAATGCCTCAGTGCTTCTGTGAATTTCAGATGGTGTGTGAAGCCCTGTCCAGCATAAAAGTCTGCAATTTCCCTAGAGTTCACCAGCTGCCTTTCCTCAAGGGGGTGGGGGGAAAGGCAAATGGGAGACTTCAAACCTTAGCATGTGTAGGGAAATGAAGCATGCAAGTCCTCAGCTGGGGGAGAGGTTTACAAGATCACCAAGGCAAGAGGCAGCACTAGCCTTATTTTGTCTTGACCATAGGAGAGGCACCAGATCCAAGTCCAAATTCATTATGTGTGGGGCACTAATGTTAACTGTTCGGGCAGGTATGTATGGGGAAATGTCACTAACTGTGGTGGTTGCCTCCTTCATTCCCCACTGAAGCTGCCAGAAGTTTCATTGTCTCTCTTGATTTTTCAGTGATAGGATGGAAAACCATTTCCTTGGTAGTCAGCGGACTCCACAGAGCAACTGCCTCCCTTTCACCTACTCTTTCCTATACTTTGGACACCAGGCATCAAACTCTGCTTTACTCCAGCTAAAAGGCCAGTAATGCTCCAGTCAAAATGGCAGGAAGTGTGGGTGCTACCGTTGAAACCAATCATGAGGCACATGTCCAGGGGTATATGAAGATGTGGTTCAACAGCATTTAGGCCCCTCTCAATTTCTGAGGGAAAGTTCCAGGTTCCAACAGGTATTCCAATTCAAATCACAAGAAATAAAAGTACAGGCAACACCATGCACCCTGCATCTCATTTCTGAAGTAATTAGACTTGAATGTCGACAGCTTAACAGGAGTTCGAGGGAAGGTGAGGAAGAGATTTGAGGCTCTACCACGTGTCGGTGGAGCATCCCAATCTGTAGCTGTGTGTTGTGATATAGAGAAGCCCAAAGCTCAGTGAGCAGTGGTTACCAAACTAAACTTCCTGTTGAAATTGCACAGCTCTGAATCAGCTGTTAAAAAACAAAACAAAACATCAAAAGCTTCCACTGGATGGAAGGCTCTTCTTTATCCTCACCTCTTCCCCCTGCTCCTGAACCTGGAAAAGCACTTCCATTACACTGGCAATTCATTCTGCAAGGGCCATCCTCTGTATCTGATTTTCAGAAGGTGTATTTAGCACATCCATCTGAGCCATTCAAACAAGTATCTGTGTTCAGGCTGAAAGCAGGACAAGCATCCAGCTTTTTTGGAATAGAGATTTGTTCTTCCCAAGTGAATTCCTCACATTACCTATGGCTTTCTGTCCCTTTCCCTGCAGAATAAGAACCTATGTCTATTTGTCTTGCTAGAGAGGAAATAATCTATGTTGTGCAACACACTTGGAAGGGTGCAGATAAAGAAACATCTAAATAGATACTTTTGCTTGCATTTGCTGCTAGCAGTCTGTGTATCTCTCTTCAGGTTCAGTATTGTAATAGGGGTGCTGTAACAAAAGACATAGCTTAAGCATCTTCATCAAATAGGAGAAAATTCAGTAGGCATGACAGTAATATAGACAAGCAAAATCACATGAAGAGCATCCCATTTCAGCTTTCATCACATACTTCTGCATTTTGAGGCCATTGATAGTAACAAAAGATGAGGAAAAGGCAGAGGTACTTCACACCTTCTTTGCCTCAGTTTTTAATAGCAGGATAGGTTGTCTTCTGGACAACTGGCCTCCTGAGCTGGCAGATGGAGCCAGGGAGCAGTATAGTTCCCCTGTGAACCAGGAGGAAGTAGGTAGAGACCTCCTTAACCACTTGGATCCCCACAAGTCCATGGGACCAGATGGGATCCATCCTAGGGTGCTGAGAGAGCTGGCAGATGAGCTGGCCAAGCTGCTCTCCATCATTTTCCAGCAGTCCTGGCTCACTGGAGAGGTCCCTGATGACTGGAAGCTGCCAGTGTAATGCCCAGATGAGGGCATTGAGTCCATCATCAGTAAGTTTGCAGATGACACCAAGCTGGGGGCAAGTGTGGATCTGCTAGAGGGTTGGAGAGCTCTGCAGAGAGACCTCGACAGGCTGGACAGATGGGCAGAGTCCAAGGGCAGGAGATTGAACACATCCAAGTGCCAGGTTCTGCACATTGGCCACAACAACCCCATGCAGTGCTACAGGCTGGGGTCAGAGTGGCCGAGAGCAGCCAGTCAGAGAGGGACCTGGGGGTGCTGGTTGATAGCAGGCTGAACATGAGCCTGCAGTGTGCCCAGGTGGCCAAGAAGGCCAATGGCATCCTGGCCTGCATCAGGAACAGTGTGGTCAGCAGGAGCAGGGAAGTCATTCTCACCCTGTACTCAGCACTGGATAGGCCACACCTTGAGTACTGTGTTCAGTTCTGGGCCCCTCAGTTCAGGAAAGATGTTGACTTGCTGGAAGGTGTCTGGAGAAGGGCAACAAAGCTGGGGAGCGGTTTGGAGCACAGCCCTGTGAGGAGAGGCTGAGGGAGCTGGGGTTGCTTAGCCAGGAAAAGAGGAGGCTCAGGGGAGACCTTGTTGCTCTCTACAACTACCTGAAGGGAGGTTGTAGCCAGGTGGGGGTTGGTCTCTTCTCCCAGGCAAGCAGCACCAGAACAAGAGGACATAGTCTCAGGCTGCACCAGGGGAGGTTTAGGTTGGAGGTTAGGAAGAAGTTCTTCACAGAAAGAGAGATTGGCCATTGGAATGTGCTGCCCAGGGAGCTGGTGGAGTCACCATCCCTGGAGGTGTTTAGGAGGAGACTGGAAGGGGTGCCCTGGTTCTGTTTCATACCTCTGTTTTGAAAAGCAAAACATAATACTCCTACTTTAACAGCATACAGAGAACTTTCAGCATAATAGATAGAAGTCAACAGAAGCCATATGGACCATGAATAGGACCATTTTGCTTTGTTGCCCATTATCATCTTGGTCTAGTTCCATATGGTGCCTGAGCTCTGTTTATAGGACTTTGATGTGTAGGCATCTATGTTACTGGAGCTATTAACCAGCTAATAAAAGTCTACTGCCGTATGTGCCAGTGTTACAGTTCAACGTTTTATTTGCACTGGGAACTGATTTGGGAAGAACTCTCCTCTCAGTTCTGTGCTGATGCTAATAATGTTCTTCTGTGTAGAAATTGTACTCACAGTTGCACTTCTGAGCTGTGCTTATTGAGAAGGAGCTCAAGATGTGAACTCATGCAAAGCTCTGGTAGGAATTCAGATTGAAACAGTTCATGGCCTGAAGTAAACTAGTTCTTCCTGACCCATTACTTGGGCACAAATTCTAGTTAATGAACTCATGTCCTGCACCACATCCTGGGCTCCAAAATGGTGACACATGGGCTTGATGGGTGGACCACTAGATGGATAAGGAACTGGCTTGATGGCCGCACCCAAAGAGTGGCTGTCAATGGCTCCATGTCCCAGTGGAGGCCAGGGACAAGCAGAGTCCCTCAGGGATCAGTCCTGGGACCTGTCTTGTTCAACATCTTTGTGGGTGCCATGGACAGTGGCATTGAGTGCACCCTCAGCAGGTTTGCTGATGACACCAAGCTGTGTGGGGCAGCAGACAGCTGGAGAGAAGGGAGGCCATCCAGAGCGACCTGGACAGGCTGGAGAGGTGGGCACAAGCCAACCTCATGAAGTTCAACAAGACCAAGGGCAGGGTCCTGCATCTGGGTCGAGGCAATGCCAGACACAAATCCAGGCTGGGCAGGGACTGGCTGGAATGCAGCCCTGAGGAGAGAGACTTGGGGGTGCTGGGGGAGGAGAAGCTCACCAGGAGCTCTCAGTGTGCACTTGCAGCCCACAAAGCCAATCAGATCCTGGGCTGCATCAGGAGAAGTGTGGCCAGCAGGGCAAGGGAGGTGATTCTCCCCCTCTGCTCAGCTCTGGGGAGACCCCACCTGGAGTACTGCCTCCAGTTCTGGAGCCCCTATTACAAGAGGGATCTGGAGGTGCTGGAAGGTGTCCAGAGAAGGGCCACAAGGATGATCAGAGGGCTGGAGCACCTCTCCTATGAGGACAGACTGAAGGAGTTGGGGCTGTTCAGTCTGCAGAAGAGAAGGCTCCAAGGTGACCTCATTGTGGCCTTCCAGTATCTGAAGGGGGCTACAGGAAGGCTGGGGAAGGACTTCTCAGGATCTCAGGTAGTGATAGGACTAGGGGGAATGGAATGAAGCTGGAGGTGGGGAGATTCAGGCTGGAGGTGAGGAGGAAGTTCTTCCCCATGAGAGTGGTGAAGCCCTGGAATGGGTTGTGCAGGGAGGTGGTTGGGGCCCCAGCTCTGGAAGTGTTTAAGCCCAGGCTGGATGAGGCTGTGGCCAGGCTGATCTAGTGTGGGGTGTCCCTGCCCATGGCAGGGGGGTTGGAACTGGATGATCCTTGTGGTCCTTTCCAACCCTGACTGATACTATGATACTATGTCCAAAAGCAATGTCCATGTTATCACTTTAAGTGTAATTCAGTAGGTGCTAAAGCCAAGGTAGAAACTCATGAACAGGTTCTGGACAGGGCCTGATGATAATTCTGGAACTGATTTTGAGACTGTTCATCAGTTACTAAAAAATTTAGAAAGGCATTTAAGGTTTGCACGTTGGTTGAAGCCCAGATCTTTCCTGGATTCCAGTAAAACCTTCCTGAGGGACAGGCCAGGGAATGATTTCCTTGTCAAAACTGCGTGACTTTTTTGGCGTATCTGGTAGGGACTGAGAGGCAGGGCCTTGGCTGGCTGAGCCACTGCTGGGGGCCAATGTCTTTCTTTCTGAAGCCTGTGGTTGTGCAAGGTATTTCTCAGAAAAATCTATCTCTGTAATCTCTCTTCATTGATCCTCACTTATCTCTGCCCCCCAGGAATGACCAGCCAAGCTCATTTTGGGTTTTGTTTACATTATCTACCAAGGCAACAAATCTGTCTGTGCACAGTGCTTCAGCAGTGCTTGCAGGTCACACAGCACCACTCTCACAGTTATTCTGTGCCTTGTAATAAACCTGTTTTGAAATGAGATTATGGATGATTTGCCAGAGTAAATTGTTTTGCTGCTAAATTCAGTGACACTAACCCAGCAAATGAGAGCTTGGCCCATACTAGCAGTTATTTCCTGCAAAAGAACTTTGAGAAGAGGCTGTGGATTCAGAGGACTGTGATTACCACAGCTCACTAGTGACAATTACCATGGGATTTCCTGTTTGAGGAAATCCAGCTATGAGGTCATAAACATGTGTGAAAGGAATGGAGAGGGAAGAGAAAATTCAGATGTCTCTCAACCCCTCGAATCTTCCATTTGATTCCTAGCCTTCCTTCAGTCTTCACTTCTGTTCTGCAGCAGTGAAAGGCTCTGACAAGTCATGGGAATGGGAGAAGGATGGTAGAAAGAAAACCAAGGCAATTCGTCTTTCTTTATTGACATCTCTTATCTTGGACTCTAAGTGGATTCACAGGAATTGCTTCTAGCCTTTTGAATGAATGTTTTTGCTTTGTTACACATACAGTAGTACTGTACTAGGGCCACACTGAGGGAATATTGGAGGTTCCTCTGAGTCTTTGCATGGATGTTGCGTTCGGCGTGATACACAACTGTACCTCACACACACACAGACACAGTGCCCCAGAAAGTCATTTTGCCCTGGAGGGCTCTGCTTTCCTAACTTTCTGCCAGGTCAATTTTAACAACAGTTAATTACATTCCTTGAGTGAACTTGTATGTAAATTACAGATTTATAGATGGCAAATACCATACATTTGGTTCTGGGCTAGAATGCCTAAACCCTGAAGGATCAAATTAGGTACACTCTCCCTCTCTACTCTTCCTGGTGAGACCTCACCTGGAATATTGGATACAGTTCTGGGATCCCCAGTTCAAGAAGGACAGGGATCTACTGGAGAGAGTCCAAGGGAGAGCTACCAGGATGCTTAAGGGACTGGAGCATGTGCCTTTTGAGGAGAGGCTGAGAGACCTGGGGCTTTTTAGTCTGGAGAGGAGAAGACTGAAAGGGGATTTAATGTGTCAAGAGGGAGGGGACAGGCTCTGTTCAGTTGCACCCTGTGATAGGACAAGGGGTAATGGATATAAGCCACAACACAGGAGGTTCCACCTCAGCATGAGGAGGAACTTCTTTACTGCAAGGGTCACAGAGCACTGGAACAGGCAGCCCAGAGAGGTTGTGGAGTCTCCTTCGCTGGAGACTTTCAAGACCCATCTGGATGTGTTCCTGTGTGATCTGGGCTAGATTCTACGGTCCTGCTCTGGCAGGGGGTTGGACTTGATTATCTTTGCAGGTCTCTTCCAACCCCTAACATCCTGTGACCCTTTTGAACAAAGAAAAGGTTGCATGACTGATTAAGCTTTGCCTGGTTAGATGGCACAGTCTTACTTGAGAACATAACTTTGCTGTTTCTGTTGATCTTCCCTCCAGTTTGCATAAGGTCAGCTGGCCTCAGTGTTGAGTCTTATCACAGAAACCCACCATGCACACCTATTGTACCTTGACAGTAAACAGCAGCCTGCTGTCATTCCACTGTTTTGACAGTAAAACTTGCTTTCTGTGACCAAGTTTAGTCTATGCTTAGCTAAAGCTAATATTTATCATCAGTAAAAATGACGCAACGGAAGATGCTGAACAGCTGAGTCAACAACAAAGTCATCCCATAACAATCCCACAATCATTGCTGTTCAGGTTGGAATGTTGCTGCTTGGAAGACCTCAGGGGCTGGAAGCTACCCTCTTTCACATTTCTAGATAATCTCCTTTTACAAATGGAGGTCAGTGCTATGGGATGGGGTCCATGCAAAGCTACCTCTAAACAACCTGCTTATTCTGACATACAAAAGCTCACAAAGCCAATCAGATCCTGGGCTGCATCAGAAGTGTAGCCAGCAGGGCAAGGGAGGAGATTCTCCCCCTCTGCTCCGCTCTGGTGAGACCCCACCTGGAGTACTGCCTCCAGTTCTGGAGCCCCTATTACAAGAGGGATCTGGAGGTGCTGGAAGGTGTCCAGAGAAGGGCCAGGAGGATGAGCAGAGGGCTGGAGCACTTCTCCTATGAGGACAGACTGAAGGAGTTGGGGCTGTTCAGTCTGGAGAAGAGAAGGCTCCGAGCTGACCTAATTGTGGCCTTCCAGTATCTGAAGGGGGCTACAGGAAGGCTGGGGAGGGACTGCTCAGGATCTCAGGCAGTGATAGGACTAGGGGGAATGGAATGAAGCTGGAGGTGGGGAGATTCAGGCTGGAGGTAAGGAAGAAGTTCTTCCCCATGAGAGTGGTGAAGCCCTGGAATGGGTTGTCCAGGGAGGTGGTTGGGGCCCTGTCTCTGGAGGTGTTTAAGCCCAGGCTGGATGAGGCTGTGGCCAGGCTGATCTAGTGTGGGGTGTCCCTGCCCATGGCAGGGGGGTTGGAACTAGATGATCCTTGTGGTCCCTTCCAACCCTGACTGATACTATGATACTATGACTTAGAGGTGCTGAGATACAATAGGCAAAAGGCTCACCCTGGACTGCTGGGTCCAGCTAAAAAAATGGACCTGCCTTCCTCTCTTCCCATTTGTACTACTGCTCTGAGAAATTCAGTATCACTCTCAGCAAGGACCTCACCATGGTCTTCTCCATCTGGAAGAAAGCAGTCTGCAACCTCCTATCAAATGGGAGCTCATTAAGAAAGTGGCAAAGTTCGTGGGAAAGGGTCTCTTTTCAGACCAAACTAACACTGGAGGAACAGCTCTCTCTGGGTTTAGTAGGACAAAGATAATACTTTGTTAATCCATCAGCTTCACTTCTCCCTCACATTTGGAGGTGGTGGTTGGCTGCAACTGGAGATGAGCAAAATTATTTTCTTTTAAAAGAGTAAGATTTATTCTGAATCCATTGACTGGACATGTTCATAAAGAGGAGAGCAGAAGCATAAAGAAAAGCATGTGAAACACAAAATAGGTGTAAGCAACGCAACACCAGAGCATTCAGGCTGTGAAGGTAAAACATTAAGACCAAGACTGTAAGTATTTATTTATTTAGAATAAACCAGACCAGGTTGGAAGAGACCTTCAAGATCATGACGTCCAACCCA
This sequence comes from Melanerpes formicivorus, assembly GCF_026170545.1. Lineage (NCBI taxonomy): Eukaryota > Metazoa > Chordata > Aves > Piciformes > Picidae > Melanerpes > Melanerpes formicivorus. Next base: position 41,062,544 of record NW_027142355.1, on the reverse strand, counting down.
TCAACCAATCCAACCCACCCAAACAGCTAACCCATGGCACCAAGCACCCCATCAAGTCTCCTCCTGAACACCTCCAATGACGGCGACTCCACCTCCTCCCCAGGCAGCCCATTCCAATGGGCAATCACTCTCTCTGTATAGAACTTCTTCCTAATATCCAGCCTGAACCTCCCCTGGTGCAGCCTGAGACTGTGTCCTCTTGTTCTGGCTGCCTGGGAGAAGAGACCATCATCTGCCTGTCTACAACCTCCCTTCAGGTAGTTGTAGAGAGTGATAAGGTCACCCCTGAGTCTCCCCTTCTCCAGGCTGAGCAAGCCCAGCTCCCTCAGTCTTTCCTCATAGGGCTTGTGTTCCAAACCCCTCATCAACTTTGTTGCTCTTCAATCTGGAAACTAGGCACTGACCACGTAGTTTCGCAGAAGACACTTGTGAGGTGGGCTTTGAAGTAAAAAGCCACACCACTTGGCTTGTGGTGCCTGAGAGGTTAGTCTAAAATCAATCACTGACATGCTGTGCCTTCCTTTCAGCTGGCCAGAGCGGCCCAGGAAAGACTGAAACGTCCACAGAGACTTTTTGCATGAGAATTGTACTTGGTAAAACACCCAGACTGATCCAAGCAGCTACAGCCTCTTTTATCTGACCTCATTAATACACAAAGCTTTAGAACAAATGCTAAAGGAAACACTGATTAAAGAGGTAGAGGTATATGAAAAACGAGTTAAAATGCAGCAGGACTTTGCCAAGGATGGAACACACCAGACAAAACCAGTGTCTTTGTCTGACAAACCATTTGCTCAGACAATGAGAACACAGTAGATCAAATCTATCTGGACATCAATAAAACATTTGAGAGTGTGTCATGCGAGAGAATATTAATTAAGATGGAGAGATGCGGATGAATGCAAGAAATTAAAAGTAAGGACAATAGCCTGAACCGAAAGGGAAACTCCAGATGGAAGGAGGCTACTGATTCAGTTCCACAGGGACTGAGCTCATAACTAGTATTAGTTTGAATTTGATTAGCGACCTTGGCACAAAAACATGAGTGTGCTAATGAAATTTGCTGCTGACATAAACCAAAGACCTGCTGTTGCCACAGAAAAGGATTGAAATACCCTGTGGAAGCAATTGGATGAGTCTGCAGACAGGAGAAAGAGGAACGACATGCAATTTAATTACAGAACATACAAAGGTTTGCACTTGGCAGAAATTCCTATTAATTCTACAAAAGCGGGGTGAGGAGGAGGCTCCTTGGGATGGACAGAAGAAAGAGAAGATACTGCATGAATTAATCCCTCAGAAGCAGGAAGGAGTCCACAAGGAGCCCATTTCTGTTTGTAAAAGGCAGCACAAGGAGCATACCACGCAGCCAGACTTGTAAGGGCAGCGGTACTGGGTCAGACAGCATGCCCCATTGCCTCTGTTTCTGACAGCAGTCACCAGAAGAACGGGCGGAGGGTGAGCCTGGCAGGATTTTCCCAGAACAGTGGAAGCATCCCGCAATTTGTGACTCAGTGAGGGGTTTGGATTTGTTTGTGCTTTTTTTGCTGTTGTTTTTTACTTACATTGCTTTAGCTCAGCCTACTTCCCACTCTTTCACTGTCAATGTCAATTTCCTAGCATGAAATTAGCAGATGAAAGAGCTTGGGAGTCGGCAGGATTAAGTTGGTACTGTGGGCTTTTCCTAACAGCGGGGGGACTCTTTCATAGACCTCGACACTTCCATAGACCTGGTGTCACACACTTGTTAAAAAGGGTACGTGGCAAAGATAAATGTTGGTCACACAGACTGGAAAATGACACTGGCAGACACTGTGAGTTCACTCGCTGGGCAGAGAGCAATACCACCAAACCGTGCAGCTTGGAGCCTGCCATCAGGCACATGCCCTACAGCGAGGGGCCACAGCCAACTCTTCTCTGCATCATTTTAATAAATAAATAAATAACAAAGGACGAATCCCCCCCTTCTGTGGGTCCCCCTCCCCGGAGCTTTGTCAATCTGTGTATTCCTCCCCGCTGCAGTCAGAGGGCAAGGCTCGAAAACTTGAACACCGAATTGACTTTTTTTCTCCTAAACAATAGAGGCAATAAACCCAGGTTAATTTCCCCATCTTGCTCTCGCACCTGGTCTTGTTTCCCCACTTCGTTCGCCCAGCAGGCCTGCGGGATGAGCAGGGGGCCATGGGTGAGGGCAGGGGGCCATGGGTGAGGGCAGGGGGCCATGGGTGAGGGCAGGGGGCCATGGGTGAGGGCAGGGGGCCATGGGTGAGGGCAGGGGGCCATGGGTGCGGGCAGACCCCCCTCCCCGGGCCGCCTCTCGACTTCTGCCTCCAACACCCGCAGGAATCGAAACCGAAAGGCCGGAGCCCTGCAGCCTCCGACACCCTCCGGCATCCGCTCTAGAAGCCGCATCCCCGTCCCTGCGCCCGTGTGGAACGATGGGGGTGGGGCGGCCCGAGTCCCCAGCGCACTACCCTGCTCCACCAGCCCGGCTCCGACGACGAGAGCGCCGCTGCCTTTCCCCTGAGCCCCTCGACCACCGCCTCCATTGCAGTCAGCGCTGCTCGGTTCCACACCGCCCCGCCCCGGGACTCAGCTGCCCAGCAGCCGCCCCCTGCTCCGCCGCCTCTCGGGGGTCGGCGGTGCCCCGGCTCGCGGCCGCGCCCCTCCTCCGGCCAGGCGCAGGTGAGGCCGGCCCGGGGGCGGCGCTGCCGCGGCTCGTGCGCCTTGCCCTGGCCGCGAAGAGCGCCTGCGGTGCCTGCGGGCCCCGCTGCCGCCGTCAGGTACGCGAGGCCGGCCCGGCTGCCCGCCCCAGTGAGTACGGAGGGGTCCCGGCTTCGCTGACCCTTGTGGCCTTGCCCTGGCTTCTCATCCTCGGGGCCCGCAGCAGTTTCCCCGGGGCGGCGACGGTGTCCTGCCGGCGAGGTCTGAGGCTTCCCGTCGGGGAGAAACTGACATCCGGGGTGGGTGTTGGGGGCGGCGGAGCAGCGCGGTGGGGGCCCTGCGCTCCGGGCGCCTGGCGGCGACTCTTCTACAGCGCGCTTGGGAGGCGTGTGCATGGGTACCTGCAGGCGTGTGCCAAACCTCTTTGTGCTTCTCCTTAGAGCAATCTGTTGCGCAGCCCTTCAGATGAAAGTGCCATGCAGCCCCCTGGGTGGTCTGGGATTCCCAACACCCCCAGCCCTTCCCTCCCCTCCCCCCCCAGTCCCGCGCCTGGTTTTGCTCCGCCGGGTACGGGGCAGCCGCGGTCGGGCAGGCTTTCGGCGTGTCCTTCGTGCGGGACAGTTTCATTGTTGCGGTTTCCCACAACAGTGTGACTCAAACCTCGTAACGAGACAGGTTTGTACTGTAACAGCTGTTGCAGGAGGTGCTTGTGCCTTAGTCCGAGAACTGTCGCGAATATTTGCACAAGGATATGACTAGGATAGGATGTGTTGGCTGGTTTTGATGGCAGGTAGGCGAAATTGAACTCATAGCAATCCCCACTGATGTAAAACAGGACCAAAAGGTTCCGCATGACTCCTGTTGCTGACCTGTAGCGTGTATCGGTACAGACCCTCACGGGGGACAGAGGAAATAGGGTGAGGATTGCAGTAAGCATTATGTGGTTGTCTGGGTATGGTACAGGTTGTGCATGTTGAGATCCAACACTATAAACCGTAAGATACCTCTTAAACAATATCTTTAGGTATGTATGAATAATAGATATGAAAACCTATATGATACGTTGTGCTTTTAGAGTGTTTTCTTTCCTTCTCTTTGTTACCAGTCCTTTGAAAATGAATTCTTTGCCTCTTTTATAACAGATAGGTGTAGTTCACTTTTCAGCAGTGTTTCTGTGCGTGTTGCGTCGGATATTTGGCGTGTAATTTAATTCTGTGTTGCTGTGCATGTGCACAAGGGGCTGAGCTCATGTTTGCATGTGCAACCTTCATTCTGACCTTTTCCAGATGCCTGAGAGATGACCTTGTTTTGTAGTAAGTTTTCCTGGAGGAAGGTGGCACAAGGTGTAGTTAAGGTGGATTTAACTCCTCGAGGGTGGGGGAGCTGTGGTAGGCTGGGAGTGGACTGCAACCAGTTCCTCTTGTTTGCTTCCATTAGGATTTCTAAATTTTTCCCCCATTCAGCTGCCCTTTAACCCATCCTGGCAGAAGGCTTCAGAAAGGCTGAAATCCTTCAGGGCAGACGAAGGAGGCTGTCTCTCTTTCCATGCTTGTGGTAAGGTAAGCAGCTTGCCTGCAATCAAAGGAAAGGCTCATTCCCAGTTAGATGCCTTTCCCCTTCCCATCAGGAAAACTGAGTGCACAGCTAGGAGTTTCCTGTCCTTCATACTGGATGTTGTATTGATAACCTTACTGGGGGTTTGTCTTTGTTTGTTTGGGGTTTTCTAAGGGGCTGTTTTGGTTTGGTTAATTTGTTTGTTGGTTTTTTTGTAACACAGGTGAGCTGTTGGCCTCTTAGTCTCTGAGCTGGATGATTGCTCAACTTCTTTTCATCTTGTCTTTTAACTTTTGCAAGTACAGCCTAGGTGGCTGGATGCAGGAACAAACCTGCTTGTGGAGCAATAGTCAGGGCCATTTTACATGGGAGCCTTGCTGCCTGCTCCAAAGCCTCTTTCAAGGAGGGATGATCCCTGCTTTTGGAAGGTGTTCTGGTGTCTAAGCGTGATTTTTGCCACTGCTGTGTTACAGACCTTTGGTATGCTGCCTACCAGAGCATGCCATTTTGGCCTCAAATCTAGCACTTTGGGAGGTTTCAGAGTACATCTAAGTCAGGCAGTGAAGCTTCTGTAACCAAAAATATTAGGTTTGGTTTAAGTTGCTTTTCCTCAGGTCCCTTGTTCTGGTGTCTTCAGACAAATGCGTGCGGTAACACTGGAGAGAACTAACTTTGATAAGTGAAAAAAACCTGAATTTCCTTTGTGGTTTTTCATTGTTAAAGCAGGAATTTAAAAAGTAAATAAACATGGGAGCATGTGAACTGTATTTTAGAAGCTCTCCTGAATTGAATGAATGTTTAATAATAGTACTGCTGGGGAAGTTGTGTAAGCAGTGGGGTTTTGTGCTCTCCTGTGAGCTGTTAAATGGAGCTGCATAGAGCCATGAAGCTGAGGTGTGGCTATGCTAAGTGGTATTCCACATGCATGTGTGGCTATTGGGTTTTACTGGGTTTAGATTTTTTCAGTGATTTCTCTTTTTTTCAGGTAACTTAGTGCCAACAGTCCTTGGTGTTGTGGGTCTTGTGGCAGTTTCAGGCTGATGCCTAGGAAGTTGTCTGTAGATTGAGTAGAAAGTGGTAGAATGTAAACAAATTACCATTGGACACAAAAATGATAATAAGGTCTAACTGATCCCATTGGTTTGCTCACTAACATAAAGTTAGTTGTATCAACTAACTTTTTCTTTCTAGCAGATACAACTGGTTGCTTCTGGCTGGCTTGCTGCCCTTGGCTGCATTTCTTTGTGGTGGCTAAGTACTAACAAGCTACTCTCTGCTTTTCTCTCCTTTTTTCTCTTGTTCCTTGTACAGGGGAAAAAGGGAGCAGAGAGGGGGAAGCTGTTGGTAACTCCCTGCTCCTGTCCAGAGGGGTTCTTGTGTGCATCAGGAGAAGTGTGGCTAGCAGGTCGAGGGAGGTGATTCTCCCCCTCTACTCAGCCCTGGTGAGACCCCACCTGGAGTACTGTGTCCAGTTCTGGAGCCCCTATTACAAGAGGGATCTGGAGGTGCTGGAAGGTGTCCAGAGAAGGGCCACAAGGATGAGCAGAGGGCTGGAGCTCCTCTCCTATGAGGACAGACTGAAGGAGTTGGGGCTGTTCAGTCTGCAGAAGAGAAGGCTCCGAGGTGACCTAATTGTGGCCTTCCAGTATCTGAAGGGGGCTACAGGAAGGCTGGGGAAGGACTTCTGAGGATCTCAGGTAGTGATAGAACTAGGGGGAATGGAATGAAGCTGGAGGTGGGGAGATTCAGGCTAGATGTGAGGAGGAAGTTCTTCCCCATGAGAGTGGTGAAGCCCTGGAATGGGTTGTCCAGGGAGGTGGTTGAGGCCCCCTCCCTGGAGGTGTTTAAGGGCAGGCTGGCTGAGGCTCTGGCCAGGCTGATGTAGTGTGGGGTGTCCCTGCCCATGGCAGGGGGGTTGGAACTAGATGATCCTTGTGGTCCCTTCCAACCCTGAATGAAACTATGAAACTATGTTTGTAGATGGTAAATATTGGATGTTTTGTACCTATTCATTGCATTTCCTGTGTCTAGATTTGAGTGTGCTGGTAAATACAGCTTCCTTAGCTTCCAACTGAGCTGGTCTGGCACATTTATTTTTGGGGGTAATTGTCTCCAATTAGTTGGGGGGGTAATTTCAACCCACCACAGGTCTGTGCATAGTGTAGCTGTGTTCCTGCTGTGCTGACTGGATTAGTTTGATTTAGAAACTACCACAGAGCAGTCATTGCTTAAAAGGCATTGTGACACAGAAACTGAACTCCCATTTCATTTAACATTGAATTATGTCTTTTTAATTACAGTTATAAATGGGTTGGGGTTGGGGTTTTTTTGGTGATCCTGACCCCAGCATTATAACTCTACAGTAAGGATTGTCAGCCTGCAGACAATATAAATCACAGTCCAAGACCTTGCTGTGGGTAGAGGTGTAAAATGGAGCTCTGAGAGGTGCAAATTAGAGAATCCAGCTGTTCAGGGATGGGTCAAGCAGCCAACAAGTACCAGAACAAGAGGACACAGTCTCAGGCTGTGCCAGGGGAGGTTTAGGGTGGAGGTGAGGAGGAAGTTCTATACAGAGAGAGTGATTGGCCATTGGAATGGGCTGCCTGGGGAGGTGGTGGAGTCACCATCACTGGAGGTGTTCAGGAGGGGACTTGACAGGGTGCTTGGTTGCATGGTTTAGTTGGTTGGGTGGTGTTGGATGATAGGTTGGACACGATGATCTTGAAGGTCTTTTCCAACCTGGTCTGGTCTGGTCTGGTCTATATTCTATTCTATTCTATTCTATTCTATTCTATTCTATTCTATTCTATTCTATTCTATTCTATTCTATTCTATTCTATTCTATTCTATTCTATTCTATTCTATTCTATTCTATTCTATTCTATTCTATTCTATTCTATTGCCTGGGAATGACCTCCCCAGCATTAGTTGTAGTTCTGGCTGCTCACCACATCCCACCACAGGTGGGTTTTTTTGGGTGTCCAGCCTCCACACCAGCATAAACCACTGCCAGAGGAATAAGGTGACACAGGCTGACTGTGGGAACCACATCCAACCTGCGTGTGAGTTATGTGAGGCTGGAGTCACAGAGGCTGACTCCCTTTGGCATTTGGAGAATGTGCATCTAGCAGCTTCCCTGCACATCCCCCACTTCACTGACTCAGCTGAACTGCAGAAAAGCAGCAGCTGTTTCACGTCCAGGAATGAAGAGTTCTGGTTAGGATTTATACATTTAGGAAAACCTTAATTTGTCCTTATCAAAGCAGCCTGTGTGGACAGTATCAACATTTAAACAATGAAGTAAATGCAGGGAGGAAAAACTGGAAAATCCAAAATCATACTGGTTTTAATGGATATTTTTCTCAAAAAGAACCCTTGAGGATGTTTGGCTAAAAGTACTGATGAAGGGAGAACTTTACTTGGCAGTACCTGAGAGTGAAGATGCAGAGGACTTTGTAAAGTATTGCCAAAAGATCTGTGTTTTGTTTCATTTTATTTTAGCAACACTGCTGGATGTTACTATAACAAGACACAAATTCTGTTGTGTGTTTATGCTGTTCAAGCCTGACAGCTTGAAAACTGACATCTTGGTGCCTTTTCAAGGAGACAGTTGTCAGAAAAGCTTTCTTTGCATTAGGTGAGAGACTGGCAGCTAGCGTGGTCAGCATACTAAAGAGTGGGTTGGTTGCACCATAGAATTTTCCCTGGCCCTGAATAAAAGAAGCACTTTTGTTACAAAATACAAGGTATTTTAAAGAGAGTGGAGGTACTGGTTGATGGTAGGCTGAACATGAGCCAGCAGTGTGCCCAGGGGGCCAAGAAGGTCAATGGCATCCTGGCCTGCATCAGGAACAGTGTGGCCAGCAGGAGCAGGGAAGTCATTGTGCCCCTGTGCTCAGCACTGGTTAGGCCACACCTTGAGTCCTGTGTCCAGTTCTGGGCCCCTCAGTTCAGGAAAGATGCTGAGTTGCTGGAACGTGTCTGGAGAAGGGCAACAAAGCTGGGGAGGGGTTTGGAGCACAGCCCTGTGAGGAGAGGCTGAGGGAGCTGGGGTTGCTTAGCCTGGAGAAGAGGAGGCTCAGGGGAGACCTTCTTGCTCTCTCCAACACCCTGAAGGGAGGTTGTAGCCAGGTGGGGGTTGGTCTCTTCTCCCAGGCAACCAGCAGCAGAACAAGAGGACACAGTCTCAAGGTGTGTCAGGGGAGGTTTAGGTTGGATGTTAGGAAGAAGTTCTTCCTTCATAGAAAGAGTGATTGGCCATTAGAATGTGCTGCCCAGGGAGGTGATGGAGTCACCATCACTGGAGGTGTTTAGGAAGAGCCTGGATGAGGCACGTGGTGCCATGGTTTAGTTGATTAAGTGGTGTTGGCTAGTAGGTTGGACTCGATCTGGAGGGTCTTTTCCAACCTGGTTGATTCTATTCTGTGTGCAGGCCCTGCCTTCAGACAGGGACTAAGTAGCATGAGCTGACAAATGCAGAAGAAGTAAGAATCCTCTAATCAGGCAAATACAGGATGTGATGGGACAAGCCATGGATTTGTAAGAAATTCCTCAGTTCTGGGGCCAGTCCTGTTGAATATTTTTGTCACTGATCTGGCTGAGTGGATTGAGTGTTGTTAAGTTTGTAGGTTACACTGCACAGAGCAGGAGTGCCGCTCTGCACGAGGGTGGGAGAGCTCCACGCAGCAGGCTGGGCAGACTACAGCACTGAGCCACATCCACCCCAGGCAATTCTACATACCTGGGGAAGAGTGGCTGGAAAGCTGCCTGGCAGAAAAGGACCTGGGGGTGCTGGTTGACAGGCAGTTTAACTTGGGCCAGCAATGTGTCCAGGTGGCCCAGAAGGCCAACAACATCATGGCCTGTATGAAAAATAGTGTGTCCAAGAGCAGTAGGGAAGTGATTGTGCTCCTGTGCTCAGCACTGCTGAGGCCACAGCCTGATTACTGGGTTCAGTTTTGGGTGCTGCAGCATAGGAGAAACCTGTGGTGCTGGCACTTGTTCAGAGAAAGGCAGTGAAGCTGTTGAGGGTCAAGAGAACAGGTCTTCTGAGGAGCAGCTGAGGAATCTGGGCTTGTCTAATACGGAGAAGAGAAGGCTGAGGGGAGACCTCATTGCTCTCTGCAGCTACCTGAAAGGAGGTGGTTGTGAGGTGGGTGTTGGTCTCTCAAGTAAACAGCGATAGGACTAGAGGAAATGGCCTCAAGTTTTGGCAGGGAGGCTTAGATAGGCTATGAGGAAATAATTCTTTACTGAGTGGCATTGGAACAGGCTGCCCAGGGAAGGACTGGAGTCAGTATCCCTGCAGGTGTTCAAAAAGCATGTAGGTGTGGTACTTTGAGACATGGTTCAGTGGGCATTGGTTGTGTTGGGGTGATGGTTGGACTTGATCTTGGGGGTCTTTTCCAGCCTTGACAACTCCATGATTCTGACTGAATCTTATGAGTGCTACCATGTACTACAACTGGGGCTGCAGGCACCTCTGAGAATCAAGGACTGTGTCCAATGTTAAGCACTCAGCACTGAACTCCAGCCCTTACTTGGGTTTTTGTGTAGGCTCATGGTTGTACTGAGTTTTCTTTTCAAGCCAATTGCTTATGTCAGACTAGTCTCCCTATTCTTAGCTCTTGGAAGAGCAAAGCATCTCTCTCTCTCTCTCAGGTTTTAGGGAAAACCAAACATAGCTATTAATTTAACTATTTTCCCATGATTTTAAAGTATTCCAAAAGTAAGGCTGACATTTCTGTCCTGTTCCCTGAATGGTGAAAACATTTCTGTCCTGTTCCTTGAATGGTGAAAATGGATCTGCCAGTCAAGGGGAGCAATCTAGGCTCAGCCCTCCTGAGGGAACTTCTCTGTTCATCTTCCTTACATGTTATCTCTTGGCAAACTTATAGGTAGTCTTCAACTCTAGGAGAATAGTTTTGGTTAATGCCTGGAAAGGTGTCTCATTGGAAATCATTGGCAGAGACAAAGATGTGTTCCAGACCTGCATATCAGCTGTGAGACCATCCCTGCTTGTCTTGCCTGTACGCAAGTCTTGCCTCTATCGACTGCATCCCCTACATCACTTAACAAGAGGGGAAGACAACAATGTTTTCAGTAGAGATGAAGTGATTCTTCAGAGCAGAATCTCCTGTGCAGGAGCTGAAGAAAAATTTACATGGGAAGGAAAAAATACTGTTCTTAGCCTGTAATTAAACATTTGCACAGATGTGTAGGGGCCTAAATTCTCATTGTTGAAACAAGCTGCTCTGTCATTCCTGAAGGTTTGCTCAGTAGGGCTAGGCAGCACACTGATACTCTGGTGTACAAACTCTGTGGCTTTGTGTCTGTATATGAACTCTAATTTAAAACCCCATGATTAATTCTGCTGTAAGAACAACAGACACCAGTACAAGTCACCATCCAGACAGAATCTCAGCATTAGCTCTATGGACTTCTGAGTCTTGATGTGATAGATTAACTGATAGCAGTGGTTGGTTGTTCTTTCTGAGGCCAAGCAATGTGAGAGGATGTAACACCTGATACACTGATAGAGCAAGCTGAGAGAACAATCTTGGGGTTTATTTCAAGCTACATTAGTGGGCATGGATTTTCTGCTTATTATCCCCAGGTGGAACTCATTCAACTTCTCTCCTTACATCTTTTCTTTCTTATCTCTTTCAAATCCCATTTCTTTCACTTGGCCTTCTTAGTAAGCCTTCCTGAGCATCTCTCTTACATGTTTGGGTTTTTTTGAGGTTGGAAAATTTCAGCCCAGAAGAGAAGTTGTGAAGAACTGAAAATAGGGTCTGGGACTTGGAAGTTTCAGATGCCATCAGCTGGGCTGTGGTACCATTCCTGGCCATAGTAAAGCAAACTCCCCAGCAGTATAACTTCCTTGCCCTCTGGTGATGTCTGACTTAAGGACTTTCTGTGATTTGTGCATTCTGAAGGCAGCTTTTATACTTTTTTTATTAACGCATTCTGGGAATGTTTCTTGTAACTGAATTGTTAGCAAAGGCTGTAGCTGACATTGAGCTGTGCAGTGCTTGCATTTCACTAGGTTTTGCTAACTTTGAAATTGAGCCTGCTGAAGACTTCAGGCTTTGTTTTCTGTATGGCTCACACAGCTATCAGGGAATATGCTGCCCGGGGTGTGATGCTGTGGGATTGTGGTGGTAAAGCTCAACATCAAAACTTCCAGAAGAACATTCACCACAGGCTGAGGGAGCTAGTGTTAGCCAGTTTGGAGAAGAGAAGGCTCTGAGGAGACCTAATAGCAGCCTTCTAGTACCTGAAGGGGGCCTACAAGAAGGCTGCAGAGGGGCTGTTTACAAAGGCCTGTAGAGATAGGATGAGGGACAATGGTTTGGCATTAGAGAAGTGTAATTTTAGATTGGATATTAGGAACAAACTCTGTACCATGGTGGTGATAGAATGCTGGAACAGACTGCTGAGGAAGGTAGTTCAGGTCCCATCCCCGGAGATTTTCAAGGTCAGGCTGGATGGGGCTTTGAGCAACCTGATTTGGTAGAGGATGTCCCTGCTCACTGCAGGGGGATTGGGCTAGATGATCTTTGGAGGTCCCCTCTAATGCAAACCATTCTATGAATTAGTTGTTCTGTGTCATACAGTGATGTTCTCTGACACAGTGACTCATGGTGACAGAACAGTGCAGGAGAGATGCCCTGTAACAAGTGCAACAGACCCAATTTCTGCAGAGAAGCACTTTAGTCTTCAGTTTAAATTTGCTTGTTTTAAACTTCTTACAGATTTCTTGAGTGTTTGCATGCCCTCATTGCAGCCTTACGAGGGTTTTAATGGCCAAGGCCACACTGAGCAGCATGGGGAACTTGGGCTGGCTGTGAGAAGGGATGCACAGGAAAAAAGTTACAAAGTTGTTTACAAGACAGTAGGTAATCTTTATTGGTATTGTTTTTTCCTGGTCTTCTGTGAAGAATCTAAACATTCACATCTCTTTTTTGGTGCCATACAACCTAGGCTCTTCCTGTTTTGTCTAAGGGTGCTCTAGCAAACTTCTGTTGCTTTGTGTACACACACATTCAGGTCTAGTGAAAACTTTCCTGCCTACAGCTGAAAAACTGCACAGCCACCTTTGTGTGAGCATTAAAGACAACCTCTTCTGTGTCATTTGTTGGACTACTGAGCATAAGGTCTGTAAATGCACCATAATGTGCACAGTGAGAAACCAGTGTGTTGGGTACTACATCCTGAAGTACTTTGTGCTATCTTTTATCCCATAGCTATGAAGAACTAGAGATGATTCAGAACATGAAGCTACTGAGTCCCTTCTTACTTTTACGAAGGCATTGAACTGTGGAAGAAGCATAACCTGCCCTACATGGAATTGGAAACACAGGTGGTTTTGGTCACAGACTTTTCACATTCATCTTTATTATTATCCATTACATCTAGCACATATTAAAAAGTGCAGCAAACATTTTGGTTTATATGTTTACACCTACTGAATCTGCAAATTAATTGAAACAATGAAAAAAGTCACAAGTGTTACAGGCTTGGTTTCCATTGAATCCTCCTTTCCCTTCTGGTAGATGTTACTAATGGAAGTCTGTAGTGTCATGGGACCTTTTACTTTGGAAGCTGTCTAAAGAGTGAGATGCCACCTGCATGAAGCTTGAGTTTGAGTTTGTGGCTGAGATTCTGAAGTGTGGCACAGCCCTGTCACAGGACAGAAGTCAGGAAGGAGACATGGTTGTTTTGTGAGTGAAAGTAAAGCACAAATGAGGTCATGCATCAACAGGAGACTCTTTATTACCTACAAACAAAACAGAGAAAGAAGGAAAATAAAGAGAGAGAATGGAGAAAGAGAGAGCAGGGGAGGCAGAGAGAGTGTCAAAGGCCTTGCTGAAGTCCAGGCAGACTACATCCACAGCCTGCCCCACATCCACCAGGCAGTCACCTGAGCATAGAAGGAGATCAGGTTGGAGAGGCAGGCCCTGCCCTTCCTAAATCCATGTTGATTCTATGGTTCTATGAAACTGAAAGCTAATTAATTTTATGTATTTAATAGTGATTAACTTCCAATATTCCATTTCTTATTTCCTCTGACAACTTGGTAACCTTTCTCTCCTCTTTTTTCATTGCTTACAAAATGCTTTACTCTCTTCTGCAAAAGCTCCTTGCAAAGAGCCTGCTTGTTTACTCAGAAGTGTGTGAGGATCTCTCAGGTGTAGAATACTACCAGGTAGGAACCATTAAAAGCACCAAGGAAATACCAGCACAAAGATATCCATTGTACAATGGGGAAAAGTCCTTCATTTCTTGGAGTTGTCTTTGCTCTTTTGTACCAACAGTAGGTAAAATGTTTTGGGGTAGGAATGTCATTTTAGTTATCAGAAGCCTTTGAAGGGTTAAACCAGCCTCTCCTAGCCCCAAGCCTGCTGGGGCCCAGCTATTATCAATGGGATTATTATAAATTGAACTTTCAGTTTCTTTTTAATTTCTTTCACGAAGTTTTTTCCCAGCAGACAGGATGTGTGAATGAATTGGCTCTGGAGCCAAGTGCTCCTTCCCTGCCTGGGGGATAATTTGGGATTTTAAAGTCAGATGGTGAGAAAAGAATTGCAGTAATGTTTAAGAAACCTTGTGAAAGCATGCAGATGTCTGGCTAAATATACTGACAAAGGAGTCATGTGTCAGTCAGTAAAAAGCAATGTTTCTTCCCCCCCAAATTATACTTTTCAGCTGAAGTTGATCAAGGGCTCTGCTACCATGCAGTTACTGACACTGAATAGTCTGCTTGCTTTGAAGTGTCCCACTTGCTGTCATCAAGTAGCTCCCAGATGGGTACAGGGCAGGGTACAAGTTGAAGATTCTGGCTCTAGCAGCTGTGGTTGAGGGGAGCAGAACTAAATTTCTTTTGTAGTCCTGATAATCTGTGAAAGTGCTTTGAGGCAAAATGTATTAGAATAGAATAAACTTTATTAGAATAAACCAAACCAGGTTGGAAGAGACCTTCAAGATCATCGCGTCCAACCCATCAACCAATCCAACCCACCCTAACAGCTAACCCATGGCACCAAGCACCCCATCAAGTCTCCTCCTGAACACCTCCAGTGATGGTGACTCCACCACCTCCCCAGGCAGCCCATTCCAATGGGCAATCACTCTCTCTGTATAGAACTTCTTCCTAACATCCAACCTAAACCTCTCCTGGTGCAGCAGTATGTTAGACCTGACTGGGTAAAGAGTGGCAGAACCACTTCTGGGTGAATCAAACAGCTAACGCTTCTTTGAGGCATTGATTCATGCAAACCTTGAACACCCAGTTGGTGTTAGCTGGACTTCTCTTGAGCTGCTGCTTTGTGGCCGCTCTGAGCGCCTCAGAGGGCTGTGTGTCTGTGAGGCACAGTGTGTGCCTTGCAGGGGGGTGCTCTGAATGTGTAAACAGAAGTGGAGGGAAGGATAAAGCTTCATCTTTGGAAGGAGGCAGAATATGCTGGTAGGTGTTTTGCTACTTCCATGGCATTCCCAAAACCCTTCACTGCAGTGTGTCACTGTTCCTGCAAACTAACCTGGTAAGCACTGTGCAAGGCTGGGGGGTTGTTGGGTTCAGTTTTTCTTGTCAGGGTGGGGTTTTTTCGGCCCTTTTTTGGCCTTCTTTTTTTTTTTTAACTTGTGTGTGGCTGCTGTGTAACTTTGAGTCTCTGAGAGAATGGAAAGCTTCTTCATCCTGGCCCTGAATTCTTCCTAGGTAGTAAAAGTGGCTTGACTATGGCCAACAGCAGAGGTGAAGACAGCCAGTTTATCAAACAGTCTAAAGGAAAAATGTTTTCCTTCTCAACCACACAGGTAAAGCAAGTCTGTTTGGTAGCAGTTCTGCTGAGGTAGGCTGTGTCCACATCCTTTGAAAAGGTAGAAATGTTGTTCAAGAAAAACTAGAGAGATACTTAAAAGCTTCAGGTCATGGCAATTAGAGGAGAAGAACCTTGCCTGACAACCTTCTTTACTTCTGATTGTTACATACATGAGTAGTTTGCATGTTACTCTCCTCTGAAGGGCAACTAGGCTGGGGAGGGGTTTGGAGCACAGCCCTGTGAGGAGAGGCTGAGGGAGCTGGGGTTGCTTAGCCTGGAGAGGAGGAGGCTCAGGGGAGACCTTCTTGCTCTCTACAACTCCCTGAAGCTACGTTGTAGCCAGGTGGGGGTTGGTCTCTTCTCCCAGGCAACCAGCACCAGAACAAGAGGACACAGTCTCAAGCTGTGCCAGGGGAGGTTTAGGCTGGAGGTTAAGAAGAAATTCACAGAAAGAGTGATTTGCCATTGGAATGTGCTGCCCAGGGAGGTGGTGGAGTCAGCATCACTGGAAGCATTTAAAAAGAGATTGGATGAGGCACTTGGTGCCATGGTTTAGTGGATTAGATGGTGGGTGATAGGTTGGGCTTGATGATCTTGAAAGTCTTTTCCAGCCTGGTTAATTCTGCATTCTCCTGTATGGCCTTGCTGGTTTCCACAGCTGGCTTGTCCTCTTGTTTTGTTTTTCCCCTCAAACTCTGTGCTCCTATACTGCTTATTAAATATTTATTAAACACACCAAAGGGCATGCTGTTGGAATGTGCATAACACAGTAAGTTGCTGAGTGCACAAGCTTCTCTTTCAGGTCACCTGAAGAGCTTGAGTGCCTGAAAACCTATCAGTTGTTGTTCAACCCTGCTGCATTCTTCTGTTCAGTAAAAACCATTGTTGTCCTCGGTGCCCTGTTTAGTGCAGACCTTCATGCTGCTTCTGTTGTAGGAGTACTTGAGCCTCTAACAGCACTCTAAACTGTAGCAACCTTAAAGCTTATTTTGGCATGTAAGTCATGTAAATTTTCTTTGTTTTCTCTTCTTATGATGTGCTGCCAGAAGAATGATGAATGAGCAGTTGGTCTTGTGAAACACTATCAGGGCTTGGAGCCTCTGTAGCACTGGTGCACTCCTAGCTTCAGATTTGTGTAGCCATTGACTGGTATGTGTTTGAAAGGTGAGAAAAGAACTGGATGCCAGTGTTTTTGAGTACCTCTGAAGAGTCTCCTAGTTGTTTTGTGAAGATTGATGACCTAAAGGGTGTCATTCCTTCAGTATGTTGCCAGGGTTAGATCTCTTGAGGGGGAAATAGGATTTATTCTTTTGTGGATGTTAAGAAATTTTGATTGAGTTTTTTTCCCTAAGATGATAATTTGTGCCTGCTTGGGGGTGCAATTAAAGAGAGAAAGGTAATAAACCAGGTGCCATGACAGCAAAGAGTTTGACATGAACTTCTCATGAAATTGAGTTTTGTTTGAGGTCCTACAGCAGCCTCCAGTTAATAAGAAGTCATCATTTCAGCTGCCTGCTACTGCTGTTGCTTACTGTGGTTTTCTGCAATCCTTTATCTGAGAACTGCTCCTTAATGTACATGAATACAGACAAATGACTTCCAAAATACACAGGAGAACACAGAATGCACAAAACATTAACACCTAATACACATACAGGATACATGAGGCCACAGGGATGATCAGAGGGCTGGAGCACCTCTCCTGTGAGGACAGACTGAGTTAGGACTATTCAGTCTGGAGAAGAGAAGGGTGCTTGGTGCCATGGTTTAGTTGATTAGGCGGTGTTGGATGATAGGTTGGATGTGATGATTTTGAAGGTCTCTTCCGACCTGGTCTGGTCTGTTCTATTCTGAGGCTCTGAGGAGACCTTATTGTGGCCTTCCAGAATCTGAAGGGGGCTATAAGAAAGCTGGTGAGGAGCTTTTGAGGGTGTCAGGTGGTGATAGGACTAGGGGGAGTGAAATGAAAATAGAAATGGGTAGATTCAGATTGGATGTTAGGAAGAAGCTCTTCCCCATGAGGGTGGTGAGACACTGGCACAGGTTGCCCAGGGAGGTGATAGAAGCCTCATCCCTGGATGTTTTTAAGGCCAGGCTGGATGTGGCTCTGGGCAGCCTGATGTAGTGTGAGGTGTCCTTCCTTGAGGTCCCTTCCAACCATGACAATTCTGCGTTTCTATGAAAAAAAACCAAAAGCCTTCCCCCAGCTGGACTGCACCACAAACCCTAGTGCTTGTTCTGGCCCCCTCATTGTCTGCCTGGCCTCAGCAGCCCATAATTGCTCAGGAGAAAATTAGTCAGGCTTCTGAAGGCCACAAACAGGCCTACTCCAGCAGGGTTACCAGGTAAGAGCCTGCCTCTGGAGAGTGGAAAGGAGGGAGACAAGAGAGCCAGTTAGCCTTGCTGCCAATTTGTGAAGAGAGAGCAGAATTATGAAGTTGAATAATAAAGTTACAATTTTCCAGGGTCCTCCTGGACCTTTCTGGTACTCTTGGATGATGAGGTCTCCAGGGTAGAAGCCTCATGAGGCAGTGGTTCCGTGATCAATATTACCAAACATACATGCAAGCAGATCAGCCCTCAGTGAAAATTAGATGCAGGTCATGCAGTGATGCAGAGTCCTATTTCTGTCAGTTTAGTTAGGACACATGGAGGCAGTGAAAAGGCAGAAATCTTTGCTAGTGTCACCTTCAGGAGGACAGGAGATACTTGGTGGCACATAAATATTTCTGCTAGAAACCAGTTAGCCTGCCAAAAGTCTTTGAACAAATTGCAATTGGCTGAGCTCATTTATGCTGTGTCACTTCTTCCTTTCATGTCACCTCAGGTGTTCTGATTCAGTACAGGGGACTTTAAAGTCACACTTGATATCATTGAACCATGACACAAGATGCTTCCCATGCAGATTTTAGCTAGTCTTTGGAGGTCACTGTCTGTATGCCTCACCAGGTAAGACAATCACCTCTAAAAGACATGGGTATAACAAACTTGAGACAAGAACCTTTTACCCATAGTTTAAACTTTAAGTCTAGCTTTAGGCTTGAGTAGTTGGTGGTGGAGAGGACTTTCATCCTTCAGAGTTTAGTGTGTAAACATCTATCTCCTCACTCTTTTCTGGTTCTCCCTGTAGCTCTCATTCCTGCATAGCCTTGGCTGACAAATGCAGTCTGTTATTCTGCAGTTTTGTCCATACAAGAATTCTTTCTGCCAGTGAGTCTTAGTTGTGGTGGCAAGATGAGGGAAAACCCAAACCTTTGAACCTAGTCTTTACAATTCTAACATCAAGATAGCAGCAGATGCTGCAAGCTCTTGAAATGTGATACTGTTTTTGACTTCTTGTTGAGTTTTCATTCCAGAGCATCTATAGACATCTGCCACGGGATGTGGCTTTAAGGATTGAGATTCTGCAGGTGGAATGTGCTGATAGGAGCAGAGGGGAGATCTAACACAGATTGAATATGGAAGCAAGTTGGGTTCAAGGTTAGATTTGAAGTGGCTCCTTGTTGCTGCTTGATTATTCAAACATTTGAACTCTACTGGTCCCTCCTAAGCTCCTTGACAAAACCAGATCAATGACTTGAATCTTCATTGGGAAGACTCACTAGTCTGCTCTGGCAGCTTCATGGCCATCATGCATTGAACACTTGAAGTGGAACACCACCAGGCTTTGCAGTTGGTAATTTCCTGCCTTGTGCAGTAAGTTAGGGTAACTTATAAACTGGCCAGGAGGAAGAGGTTTAGTTTATTTTTTGGGGTGAATTAATGGCTCATAGGACCATAGGATGTTAGGGGTTGGAAGGGACCTTCAAAGAGCAAGTCCAGCCCCAGAAGCAGAAATAATTGTGTCAGGCAAACCAATAACTAACTGGGTCTTCAGTGCACTGATTAAGAAACAAATGGAGAAGCAGTGGAACAATAAGTTCTGTTACCTTGGGTTTTTAATGGAGATTTATGACTAAACATGTGCTTTGTATTCAGCTGAGAAAATGGCTTTTGGAACTCTCCCCCTGTGCTTTGCAGGAGTATTTCATTGTGGTGCAGCTTGGAGGTGGGAGGAGTGATGGTAAGGCTGGGTATGGCTACCTCTTGTCAAGAGCTGGAAATATTAGCCTGTGGTGCACAAATAGAAGCAGCATATTAATTTGTTTTAAAAGCCCTAATTTATTCCAGGCAGAGGAATCCCCAGTGAATAATTATGCAATTAAAACTCCTTTTTTATCATCATGCACCAACCCTTTGTCCAGTAACTTGTCAGATTAATTTAATTAATAAACAGAGTCTTAAAAATGTGCTTGTCTGCAAGGGGAAGTGCAGAGTCCCTCGGGATGGCAGCGCTAGTTAGGCATCAGTTCAGCCCAACAGAATTCTGCCACACTAGAGTGCAGTGCAGTGTATTAGCGTGGAGAGCAGTTGCTGAGGGTGAGTGATCATTAATGTTTATGATGACTGCATTACAGTAATCTTTGTTTAGTCAATAACCATTTGCACTGAATAATAAACCCGAAGGTTGTGTGGTGTGTTGTGTTGCAGCCACTTAGCCGTGTTCAGATAATTGTGTCTTAATGATACAGCAAGCAGACATGGCTTCCTGCTAATTGGTTCTACATTAGACACCTTTTCTTTTTCTCATGTGCTTGCACTGTGCCAGATGAACTAGTGGCTGTGATAAGCAAATAGCTGCACAGTTGCAGACAACAAAAGAGTAGTTCCAAAACCTCTCTGCTAGCAATGAATAGAAGTAATCCCTTTATATCAGTGCTTTCAGGACTGGGAATGGCTGATACATGCAAATACTTCTGTGCAGCAGGGAAACCATTCTTATTTCATTCTGGCATGCTTAATTCTCCCCACAAGCAGATTTTTGACTCCTTCCAGCAGGGAGAGTGTGACAGGGCACAGGTAGAGACAGTGCTTCTGTACTTTATGGTCAGTAAAAAGACTGCAATCGTTGGTTTCCCAGCAGAGGAGGAAAACTAGTGGTGGGCAGTGCAGTAGAACTTGCAGGTTCAGAGTATAAGATGCTTTGTTTACCTACCTGTTCTGCTCCTACAACAGAGGTGACCACAGGCATGGCAGAGGCAGTCACGTTGCAGTGTACTTTGTGATTGGATGTACCGTGGAACTGTGCAAAAATATTTGGTCAGGTGAGTGACATCTGCATGGCAGCCTGCAGTCTGGAGTCAGCTCTCAGAGCAAAGACAGGAGTGAAGAGAGTTTGGTTTCTGCATCCCATGGGGATTATTCATGGTGCAGGACAGCCTGTGAAGGACATGCTGAACCACAACATGGACTCTTCTGGAGGAAGAGTGTGGTTGTGCTGCACAAGGCAGTAGATGTCTATTTTCCTGTCTGTTCCCCACTCCAGAACCTCTGCCATTTTATGCAATTGCACTCTGCATTTTCTTAGATACACGTCCACATATGTGCAAACCAAACAACACCCTCCAAGAAATACCCTGCCCCCAACCCTTACCAAAAACCCCAACCAGCAGCCCTCTAATGAACAGAGTGTCCTCCCTGAGAGGGAAAAGAATTCTATCTGTCAAGAACTCAACTTCTGCTTTCAGGGGTGTGCTTGAACAGTGCTTCCCATCCTCCCTGCTGAGAACTGTATTGCTTGCAAATGTTGCTTTATCTCTTTTGTACATATAGTGCATCATTGCTTTAACTGCCTGCAGTGCTGGTTAAACTTTGCCCAGTTGATGGCATCAGAAACTGAGTTCTGATTTTATCATCAGCTCCAGTACAGTACAGCAGGTGAACACCTCCCCTCCCTTCAACATGAACACATTTTTGTTCTACTGTGGTTAGAACCAAGGAGGGTTAAGAGTATGCTTCACAATTACACTTAACATCTTGGATGAAAATGCTTAGCTCTGTGTGTGAAGTTCCTGGCCTCTTCTGTATGAGCTACTACATATCCATGTGGTGAACATTGCAACATGCAGAGTCACTACATGGAAGAGAAAGAATACCTGGGAGAAGGGAAGTAGAGTTAGTAGAGTTGGGAGTGCAGACTTTATAGGGCTGAGGACCACAGAGGTGTCACATACCCCTAGCGCCCTCTCCACCCTAATTGCTCTGTCCAGTCACCAGCCAGGCTTTCTGCTGTGGAGAGTGTTATCTATCCTTACTCAGAGTTCCAATGCAAATGTAACGGCCCTGGGCCTTTGAGGGGCAAAGCTCCCATTTCTGTGTGTCTTCAAAACTGGGGACCTGGGGTTGCTTAGCCTGGAGAGGAGGAGACTCAGGGGTGACCTTCTTGCTCTCTACAACTACCTGAAGGGAGGTTGTAGACAGGCAGAGGTTGGTCTCTTCTCCCAGGCAACCAGCACCATAACAAGAGGACACAGTCTCAGGCTGTGCCAGGGGAGGTTCAGGCTGGAGGTCAGGAGGAAGTTTTACACAGAGAGTGATTGCCCATTGGAATGTGCTGCTCAGGGCGGTGGTGGAGTCACTGTCCCTGGAGGTGTTCAGGAGACTTGATAGGGTGCTTGGTGCCATGGGTTAGGTGGTGTTGAGTGATAGTTTGGACACAATGATCTTGAAGGTGTCTTCCAACCTGGTTTATTCTATTCTATTCAGAAGAAGAGGACACAGTCTCAAGCTGCACCAGGGGAAGTTTAGGCTGGAGGTGAGGAGAAAGTTCTTCACTGAGAGAGTTGTTAGCCTTTGGCATGTGCTGCCCAGGGAGGTGGTGGAGTCAGCATCCCTGGAGGTGTTCAAGAGGGGATTGGATGTGGCACTTGGTGCCATGGTTTAGTAGTCATGAGGTCTGTGGTGACAGGTTGGACTTAATGATCTTTGAGGTCTTTTCCAACCTTGTTGATTCTGTGATTATAGAGAGCTGCTGATATTTCTCTTGTCTAGTTAAAAGGGATGGAATCTAGCTCTCAAATTTCTGGACTAGACCTACTTAAGCTTTGAGATGTGTCAAGTAGGCAGGAACAACCAGACAAACTCTCTGGTCCTTTTTTAGTCAGAAGGACTTTCCCAGTTTCCCAACTCCTTTTCCCCAGTGAGCACATTTAGATAAAGTCAAACGGATAAACCCCAGGGATTTAAAATTCATCAGAGAGGGTTATGAAAGCTCAATTTCTTTCTTACCTCCACCCCCAAGTTAATTCATGGGGAGTAGTCATTTTGTACTTAGGAGCAGCTGCTTCAGGACACAGATCATCTAAGTCATATTCTTTGCTCCTGATGAATGCTTTGGGGTATGTTACTTGGTATTGTGTTTGCAAAGCACTCTGCAGCACGTTTGGCAGAGAGCTGTGGTTGCACACAGAGACAGCAAGGGTGTTGGGGGGGCTTCTGCTTCTTTGAAAAGTATTAATGCACACTTGAAAATTTCCTAATGCTTGCTCCTGTGACATGAAGCCTGGAATGTAGGTGCCTTTGTTTGTGGAGGTATGGAGTTTGCATATCATCTTCATCACAGCAATAAAATGAAGAAACAAAAAAGGTTACACTTGTTTCTGGGAGTGAATTAAGATGTGATTCTGGTATTTGTCATTAAAGATATATATTATACAAGTGTTTGAGGAACACCCCTCCCACCCCCCCAGCATGTGATGGTGGCCTACAAGGTCGCTGGTGGGGGATTTTTTTAGGGTGTTGGGTAGTGATAGGACTAGGATCCGAACTAGAGAAGGGGAGATTTAAATTAGACATTAAGAAGAAGTTCTTCCCCATGAGGGTGGTGAGACACTGGCACAGGTTGCCCAGGGAGGGGGTGGAAGTCCCATCCCTGCAAGTTTTGAAGGCCAGGCTGGATGTGGCTCTGTGCAACTTGATCTAGTGTGAGGTGTCCCTGCCCATGGCAGGAGGGTTGCAACTGGATGGTCCCTGAGGTTCCTTCCAACCCTGACAATTCTGAGATACACACCCAGGTGCATTTGTTGATCTCATAATGTTATACATAGACTAGAGTAGAAGAGACCAGGTTGGATGGGACCTTTGGCATCACTTTTCTGGAGGGTGGGTTTTTTACTGCTGTTTTGCAATACTTTAATAATACTTTGTGTTGTAAAAAAATGATAGCCAAATGCTAGTGATGGAGTGCTTGCTTTTATTTGTAGGTGACTTGTGATAACAACTGCTTTTCTTCCTTTTTGTAGGGTTCCTGCAGGAATCGGTTAGCAAGCTCTACATAGACTTGTGCCTAAGGGGAAGCATGTCTGAAATTGACTATGAGAAGTTAGCTGAAATAGGTAAATATTTTTTATTATAGTTGAAATGACATCTGGGTAGAGTTACAGGTGATTTAATGGGACATCTTCAGTAGCTGAGAGGCTTCACCACGTTTTGCAATACTTCTTGGAGCAATCCAATATGAGTTACAGCCACCGCACTGATGTGTTCCCTATTAAAGCCATTAGAGCTGAAGGTTAGTTTAATACATGCAGCTTTTATAAATTATTGGTAGCTATTCCTAGTGCAATTCTAGCCTGCTGGAGTATCACCATCATCACATATTGTGGCACAAATGGGAGTCATTACTCCAAGCAGACAAGTATTGAATGAGCACAGAGATTGCTGTGTTGCATGTTACCTCCAAGAAGCTTCATCGAGCTGAGCAATGTGACCATGGCATTAGGGACCACATATTGTTGTTGTTGTTGTTGGTTGGTTGGTTGTGGGTTTTTTGTTTGTTTGTTTCTCTTTTTGTTCATTTTTGCTCCTCTGGTTTTTTAGCATATCTCAGAGGCAGGTGTCTTGAAAATACTTGCCTCTGCTCTTTGGAAACCTGTCTCCTTTTATGCATAGTAGAAAAGGATTTTATAGGCAGAGTTAGCTTTTGCCTCTCTGTTCCAAAGGCTGTGGTTAATTTGCTGGTTGTTTCTGTTGTGTTTAATTCAATGTATATACATTTAACTCTCAACAATACTTGCTGCATTCCAGTGGATTTTGATAAATGGTTCACACTTGTAGTCTTGGATGGGGTCATTGCATCCTCACTGCAGGACATGGCACTTGGCCCTATGGAAGCCCCTTAGTGATCCAGTCTGTCCAGGTCTGGATGCAGAGCCATCCTACCCTGCAGCAGATTGACCATCTAACCATCTCACTTGGTGCTATCTGCAAACTTACTGAGGGTGCTTGCAATTGCCTCGTCAAGAGCATTGATACTAAACAGGAGTCACCCCAGCACTGAGCCCTAGGGAACACCACTTGTGACCATCTGCCAACTGGATTAACTACCACCCTCTGCTACCGCTGCCACCCTCTGCTACCCTCTGGGCTTGGCCATCCAGCCAGTGTTTGATCCATTAGAGTCCATCCAAACCATGAGCAGCCAGTTTCTTCATGTGGATGCTGTGGGGAGCAGTATCAAAGGTTTTACTGACTTCCAGGTAAACAATATCCACAGCCTTTGCCACATCTACCATGTGGGTCATCTGGTCATAGAAGAAGATGAGGTTTGTTAAGCAGGACCTGCCCTTTGTGACCCCCTGCTGACTGGGCCTGATTGCCCTGTAAAGGTGTGTTATGGCACTCAAGATCTATTCTGTGACTTTCCCTGGCACCAAGATCAGACTGACACATGTGTAGTTCCCTAACTCCTCCTTCTGGCCCTTCAGGTACATGGGTGTAGAATTTGCTAATCTCCAGTCAGTTGGGACCTACCCACTTAGCCAGCACTGCTGATAAATCATGGAGAGTGACTTAGTAGGCACATCTGCCAACTCCTTCAGCACTCTTGGGTGTAACCCATATGGCCCTGTAGACTGGTGTATGTTTAGGTAGGTCATCAGGTTTTCCTCTCCTCCTGTTCCCTATCCCCATCTTCCAGCTTGAGGGGCTGGCTGTTCAGCAAACAGTCCTGCTATTAAAGACTGGGGCAAAGGCGGCAATAAGCATCTCAGCATTGGTGTAGATGCACTTCAGCTGGACTTCAGCTGGTCCTGCCACCTTCTTAGGGGGAGAAGTCTCAATTCCTCCAGACAGTTCTCAGGTGCTTCAATACTTACCAGCCCATCAACTCTTGTGTTATTACTTCTGCATCCCCCACCTCCACTGAGAAGGCAACTGCAAGGCCTTACTACCATACTGTCCCACAGGTATTGGCATGCTGCTCCCAGGCTCCTCTCTTGCAAGCCTGGGTTCATCCCCATCTCCCTTCCAGCCTGGTTTAAAGCCCTTTCAATGAGCTCTGCCAGCTCTTGGCCCAGGATCCTTTTGCCTTTTAAGATAGGTGTTTCCTGTCTGTTGCCAGCCGGGCTGGCATCTTGTAAAGCAGCCCAGGGTCTAAACCCCTCAAAATTCCACCAGTGGCACTAGCCTCTGAGCCATGTGTTTTCTGTTTCTTCTTCTCTCTGCTCTTTGCAACCTTTTGTTAATTTAGGTGGCTACAGTGCTCAGACCTGGGGAAAAAAAACAAACAACAACAAAGCAAAACCCAAACAAACTAATCAAACAAAGTAATGTTTTCATTGCTCTGAGGTTTAACATGACATAGATGTTGTAAAGAGGGGGGAAAAAATGTGAACTTCATAGACTGCATTATGTTACATTGTATTGTATTATTCTTCCCAGCTTTGGGGACAGAAACATTCCTTAAGGTGAATGAATACTGTTCCTGTTAATGTTAGTGCACCTTTTTTATATAGGGTAGGCTTGTAAAGGGTAGGAAAATGCACATTTTGGAGAGAATAGAAATCAAAGTGTGTGTGTAAAAAGGACTCTTAATGATCTCCTTCTAACAGCAGCTGTATTTATTTTTCCTATAGGACTGTTGATTTATTTTCTGAGGAGGTTTTAGTGTCAATTCAGAAATAAGTATCAGAATGGCAGATTTGGTCCTTACTCCTCTTTGTCTGAGCCCAGCCACCAGTGGCGTTTCTCATTCTCAGGAAATGCATTTTTGGTACAAATCACATTAAAAACGAGACAATAAAGCTGTCACATGGCTGTTTACAGGATGGAAAGAGACTGAGAAGTTGTCAGTGGAAAGCGTCCAGAAACATTATGTAAGAGTTTTTCTATAACACTAGCTACTGGCACATAAATCTCCCCAAAATCCATCTTTGATGTATTCTCTCTCCCCTAGTGTGTCTTGCATGGTGGTCAAGGCATATGAAATATGCAGATGATGGGAAGGCAAAACGTTGTTGAAGTCCTTTTTAAAGTGGCACTAATAATGTTACAGATAAAACCATCTCAGCTTCATTACTAAGGCTGCACAATGAAAAGAGACAGATGATGGGCAAGGGGCTGTGCACCTTTCCAGACCACTCCTTATGCTCTTGAGCCATGAAGACACCTGTGTGTTAGTGTCTCCATTTAAGGTTATTCCTAGCAGTTTCCAGAAAACATTGGTTTGAATAATGATAATGTAGTAGTGTTAGTGACAACAACTATGCCAGAACACCTGCTCATTTGAATATATACTCAAATACTGGGCCCAGTTTTGGGGCACTCACTACAAGAAAGACACTGAGGTGCTCTGGTGTGTCCAGAGAAGGGCAACAAAGCTGGTGAAGGGTCTGCTGAACAAGTCTCATGAGGAACAGGTGAGGAAATTTGGGTCCTTTAGTCTGGAGAAGTGGTGGCTGAGGGGAGACCTTTTTGCACTCTGCAACTACCTGGAAAAGGAGGTTGTAGTGTGGTGGGTGTTGGACTCCTCTCCCCAGTAATAAGTGATAGGATGAGAGGAAATATCCTCAAGTTCTATATTTATGATCAGTGCTTTCTGAACCTTAAAACAGTCTAGAGAGGAAAAAAAAAAAAGCCAACATAAAACTTAAAATCAAAAAGCAGCAAAACAAGGCCCCAAAAGCCTGGATAGGTTGAGTTGATCTTGTGTTGTCCATTTCCATGTGGAGTAGATTTTCATTCCATGATCCAGGAGCTGCTGAAGTGAGGGGAAAGGATGCCCATTGGTTTTATTGGGGTTTTGTGCAGACACTTACAACTTTGTTTGGCTTCTAACTGTAGTATATGCTGGATGGACACTTTGCTTCCTTGCCAAAGGTGAAAGGACTTCATGGAAGGAGAGGATTTTGGGGGAGAATGAGATGGAGATTTGTTTTCCACCTTTGTGCAGAGTAATGAGTCTGCTGCCAGCGTTAACACGGAGCGCTAATGTGGTGCAGCTGTCAGTGCATACAGCAGTGGGCTGAAACCTTGACATTTCTGGTTTGGCAACCCTGAAATAAAAGGCAAAAAGCAATAGAGAGATGCAACAGGCAGATTGGAATGTAGAAAATGAGACACCACCAGCAATGGTGAATGGCAGGGTCACAGCACACCAGCTGTCTGCTCATTGTCAAGATTTTTGTGACCATCACAGCAGATGCTATTCTTAAGGAGGATGTTGAGCATGGCTTTGAGGTATTGTAACATTGTCTTTCCCACTCAAAAGAAAGGGTAAGGAACAAGAAACTGATTTGAAATGGTAACAAATGGTGATAAAGGCCTGTGATTTTGTCAAATTGAGCTAGTGTTCAACTGTCTCCAACTGCCTGAAGGGAGGTTGTAGCCAGGTGGGAGCTGGTCTCTTCTTCCAGGCAGCCACCACCACAACAAGAGGACACAGTCTCAAGCTGCACCAGGGGAGGTTTAGGTTGGATGTTAGGAAGAAGTTCTTCACAGAAAGAGTTATTTGCCATTGGGATAGGCTGCCCAAGGAGGTGGTGGAGTCAGCATCACTGGAGGCATTTAGGAAGAGACTGGATGGGGTGCTTGGTGCCATGGTTTAGTTGATTAGATGGTGTTGGATGATAGGTTGGACTTGATGATCTCAAAGGTCTTTTCCATCCTGGTTAATTGTATTCTATCCTAACCCTTGTATTAGAAGCAAAGGTTTTCTCTGCTCATTAGCACTGATGCATTCTTGCTTGCTCCTTCAGAACTGCAGAGAGATGAAGCAGAAGATGCACACTCAGAGCAGGAGGAAACGTTTATATCGCCCCCGCTTGAGGATCCCGAGCTAAATACCAATCACCCCTACCACGATGTTGCGAGGCACGGCATCATCCAGCTGGCAGGTATGTTTGCCAGATGCTGTGGCTTTCCCCTACCACATGCTCACCATGTTTTTCTTACTGTGCTCTTCAAGGTGATCATAGGAATCATGCTGATGCTTTCAGCCATCACCCTGAAAAGCAGCTGAAGGTGAATTTGTGCTTTTCTAGCCAAATACTCCAGCTTAGTCTTGCTTTCAAATATAACTATAGCAACATATTGTAATCTAAGGCCTAACTGTGGCTGCAGCAGATCTGTACTTCATTTGTGCTAAACTGCTTTGTTTTCTCAATAACCTGAAGTGCTGTGCAGCCAGGTGTAATTATTTTCCTAGTCTGCCCTGTAAAGGGCATGCCACCAGAGAGATATAGGTTACTGTACCAGAGAGGAAACTGTGGACATAAAGGTTGACTGCATTTATCACCTGACTTTCTGTGGTGACACAGGAGCTGTGGGTACCTAGCATTTGAACATGGGATCCTTTAGTGCCTGCACTTATTTATGTTTAAAATGTTCTGGCTACCTGTGAGGCATGGAGACATAGTTATGATATTTGAAATATGCACAGCAGTCTTTCTTCTTGGCTTACTTTTGGCATCAGCATGCTTGTTAAAATAGCATTAGCAATCACAATCCTCAACTAATGAAATAAGTACAAGAAACAAATAGCAATATTTAATGTGGTTCATCCTGATGCAGTCTAAGGTTGTGTTGTGTTTGGCACACTCTTTGTACCTCATACTTTAGAGAGCCTAGACCTAGTGTGTAATGGTTGTCATCTCTTTGAATAAGGCAGAGAATAATTCCTGTGTTTGGAATGACTGGTTTAAAGCAATTCTGAAAGTTCTTCACAGCTGTTCATGTTGGGGCTGGAATAGACCTTTGAGATCATCAAGTCCAGCCTGTGACCTAACACATTGACTGGACCATGTCTCTAAGTGCCACATCCAGTCTTTCTCTAAACACCTCCAGTGATGGTGACTCCACCACCTCCCCTGGCAGCCCATTCCAATGGGCAATCACTCTCTCTGTGTAGAACTTCTTCCTAGCATCCTACCTAAACCTCCCCCTGGTGGAACTTCATAGCATGCCCTCTTGTCACAAGTTGTCTGAGAGAAGAGCCTGACCCCCACCTTACTACAACTTCCCTTCAGGTAGTTGTAGAGTGCAGTAGGATCCCCAAGTCTCCTTTCCTCCAGACTAAACAAACCGAGTTCCCTCATCCTCTTCTCATAAGACTTTTCCTCCAGAGCTGCACACAGTACTGGAGGTGAGGCTTCACCAGTGCCATGTGCAGGGGCAGAATTCCTTCCCTAGTCCTGCTGGCCACACTATTCCTGATACAAATCAAGGTGCCATTGACCTTCTGTGCCACCTGCACACACTGCTGGCTCATGTTCAGCAGGTGGTCAGCCAGCACTCCCAGGTCCCTTTCTGCCTGGCTGCTCTCTAGCCACTCATCCCCCAGTCTGTAGTGTTGCCTGGAGTTATTGTGGCCCAAGTGCAGGACCCTCTTCTTGTCCTTGTTAAACCTCATCCCGTTGGGCTCAGCCCATCAGCCCAGCCTAAGCCTCTCTGAAGTGTCTTCCTACCTTCCTCCAGTTTAGTTCTGTGACTGAAAGACAGAGATGTCTTGTTTGAAATGACTGAGGAAAGCACAAGGGTTTAAGGGAAAATATTTACAGTACTTACCCATCACTTACAGTGATCTAGTTTCCAACAGTCAATTTAAAAAGAAAAACTAACATTCCTTCTTGCTGCTCACTGATTGGATGACTTACACCTGCTTTCCATAACAATAGCTTGGACTTGCATGCAGAGGAGATGTTTTTTAAGTTGTATTCACACAGTGTGAGAGTACAATTAAAGAAATAAGAATAGAAGACATTTTGAAAAGCTGTAGGTTTGAATAATTGTTTATTAATGACAGATTTATAGTTTTTTTACACATAACCCTGTGCAGGTGACTGAGCAGATGTAAAATGGAAGAGTGCTGCAGTGCTGGTTCTTTGGTTCCTGTTTTGAAGAAGTTTCAACCTGTTGCCTGTAAAGAACCTCAAGATTTTTTGCCTTTGTGGCAAAAAGAATGGGGTATATAGACATACATGGTGCATCAAGCTGCCTTATCTTCAGTACCTTGCTTCTATAATATGATTGCTGACAGCTTTTTGCAGTACCTTTTACTGAATTTGTTCATATTTAGGAGAATAGAATCGAATAGACCAGGTTGGGAGAGACCTTTGAGATCATCGTGTCCAACCTATCATCCACCAACAACAACTACCCCATGGCACCAAGCACCCTATCAAGTCTCCTCCTGAACACCTCCAGTGATGGTGACTCCACTACCTCCCCAGGCAGCCCATTCCAGTGGCCAATCACTCTCTCTGTATATAACTTCTTCCTAACATCCAGCCTAAACCTCCCCAGGTGCAGCTTGAGACTGTGTCCTCTTGTTCTGGTGCTGGTTGCCTGGGAGAAGATACCAACCCCCACCTGTCTGCAGCCTCCCTTAAGGTAGTTGTAGAGAGCAAAAAGGTCTCCTCTGAGTCTCCTCTTCTCCAGGCTAAGCAACCCCAGCTCCTTCAGCCTCTCCTCACAGGGCTGTGTTCCAAACCCCTCACCAACTTTGTTGCCTTTCTCTGGACACATTCCAGCAAGTCAACCTCCTTCCTAAACTGAGGAGCCCAGAACTGGACACAGGACTCGAGGTGTGGCCTAACCAGTGCAGTGTCCAGGGGCAGAATGACCTCCCTGCTCCTGCTGGCCACACTGTTCCTGATGCAGGCCAGGATGCCATTGGCCCTCTTGGCTGCCTGGGCACACTGCAGGCTCATGTTCAGCCTACCATCAACCAGTACCCCCAGGTGCCTTTCTGCCTGGCTGCTCTCCAGCCGCTCTGACCCCAGCCTGTAGCACTGCCTGAGGTTGTTGTGGCCGATGTGCAGAACCTGGCACTTGGATGTGTTAAACCTCATGCCGTTGGATTCTGCCCATCTGTCCAGCCTGTCGAGGTCTCTCTGCAGAGCCTCTCTACCATCCAGCAGATCAACTCCTGCCCCCAGCTTGGTGTTGTCTGCAAATTTACTGCTGATGGACTCAATGCCCTCATCCAGATCATCAAAAAAGATGTTAAAGAGCATGGGGCCCAGCACTGATCCTTGGGGCACACCACTACTGTCTGGAGGAATCTAAGGTCTGAGTTTTCAGTAACTGCCAGTGGTGTCCTTCTAGGTGTTAGAACAAAGTTTTTAATGGAATCCAAGTCTGTCATTGTTTTAAGTCTGTATTTCCCTTCTTAGCCTCTTATTTATTTATAGTTGCATTTACTGATTATTGCTACCCAGCCCAGGTCTTTGAAGAGACTGTCCATGTTCAAGATGCAGTTGAGTTCATACCCCTCGCTGGTTTTTGAACCAGTGCATTAGAAAGTGATTAGAATGGTATGATACAGCTCAGACTCTGAAAGGTAGGCTTGTAATGAATTTTTGGTAACAGTAGACACTGTACTGAATTACCTTATCACCTTGGCCTTATTAGCCTAAGTCACAAGTCCTAATAATTTTCAGTCCATCTCAGTGACAGCTTTGCCACTTCTTGCCGTACCTTCAGGAGCAGATCTGTGCTCTGTGAGTTTCAGTGCCACTGGGAAAAAGGAGGGATTTAAAGATTTCTGTTTTTTGTATTTTTTTTTCTTAGAGGATTTCTTGTCCTCAGTCTTTTATTTCCCAGGGGTGTTTCTGAAATCAGTATCTCTGACATTATTTCATGAGTACTCTTTTAGGGAAAACCACAAATCGACTGGAGAGACCTAAGGCTGAGGCACATTTCAAGAAGGAAGCTGAGCTCTCTGTTTTGTAACCTGTCTGCAGCACAAGAACAGATTTTGGTGTTGGCTCTGCTCTTTGCATCTCCTGGCCATTGGGCTGTTGTCATGTGTTTATCTCAATTGCTGTGACAGCAGTTCCAAATCAAAGGCTGATAACAGTGACAAGAATTTCCTCCTCTAGTGAAGACAGAGCTTGGCTGAGTGATAGGAACAAGGGTTCAAATCTTTTAGGCAGGAACTGAACTTGGATTTTCCAAATTCTCCAGCAGTTTTTCTTTTATCTCTCGTCAACTATTTTCTTCTCAGGGTGTGAAAGGAAAGAAAAACAGTCTCAGGCTGCACCAGGGGAGGTTTAGGCTGGATGTTAGGAAGAAGTTCTATACAGAGAGAGTGATTGCCCATTGGAATGGGCTGCCCAGGGAGGTGGTGGAGTCACCATCACTGGAGGTGTTCAGGAGGAGACTTGATGGGGTGCTTGGTGCCATGGTTTAGTTGATTAGGTGGGTTGGATTGGTTGATGGGTTGGACACAATCTTGAAGGTCTCTTCCAACCTGGTCTGGTCTATTCTAAATTCTTATTTACCACATTCCTTGTTATGAACATCAGAGTGTAAGTTACAGTGTCTGTTTTAAGGACATAACTGAGTTAAGTATATGAAAATACATGGATATGCTTTCCTGTTAAATCTGAGAAGACACAACAACTCAATTTTAACTATCATTTAGTAGAGCAACAGGCTTGCTAAAATAAAAGATAGATTAAAGTGCCAGATTCAAATGTGAACTCAATTGTAGACTTGGGTATCCTGACAAAATATTAGTCTACACCCAAACATACCTTATTAAAAAGAAAAGTCTACCAATACTTCCTCACTTACCAAGTAAATGTAAATTGCATTCCTTATCTGTTTGGCTGGTGTGGTGAGTTAAGGCCCTTTCTGAAAACAAAGCGGGGAGGGCTTCCGAGTGCTTAGCCCTCCCTGCAGGGCGTTTTCCCCCTGGGAAACTGAGTCTGTTCCCCTCCCCCCTCCCTGCCCAGATAGGGTATAAAAGGGAAGGCATTGGAGTCATTAGCTCTCATTTTGGCTCCTACCTATCCTGGATGAGAGCTACTGTGGCTGCCCTCCTGCTCCTCTGCCACGTGGTTGGGCCTGATCCTTCTCCCTGCTGCCTCCACACCTCTTCAGAGAGAGACTGGTTTTGCATTCTTCTTTGTCCCCCTCCCATCCATCCTTGTTCCTTGCCCTTGTCATCCTTACCTGTTATTGTTACATATATATATATATATATATATATATATATATATTTTGTTTAAAGAAAACTCTTTACCTCTGTACTCCCAAGCCGACTCCAAATTATTGTTTGGTGGATTTGCTCTTTTCCTTTTTTTTCCCCCTCTCTGTTGGGAGGGAGGAGGGGGGAACGGGGGAGAGATTCTGAGCCTTGCCCCCATCTGAGCTCTTAAGTCCCAGTTAAGGCTCAAACCACCACAGATAGCCTGTTGTTTCTTTGATTTCCTTAAACTTTCTTTCTGTGAATGACTGAAATGCATAGTGTGCACTGCTGAAAATGGGCTTGATTTTCAGTGCCCTTTTTAAGACCAGAGGATTGTTCTGGTGCAGACAGTCAGACGAGTAGGACTGTACTGGCATTAGAGAGGTTAGCTTCAAGGATGACTTTAACTCATGCTTACTTGAACAGGTAAAGTTTCTCTGCCTCAGTGTTCCCATTAGTGAAAGCAAACTCTGTTCACTTATGCTTGAAGTGCATCTGCAGTCTTTCATACAGCTGGTTATTTTTTTCTGCCTTTT
Organism: Melanerpes formicivorus; assembly: GCF_026170545.1. NCBI lineage: Eukaryota > Metazoa > Chordata > Aves > Piciformes > Picidae > Melanerpes > Melanerpes formicivorus. The sequence goes on along the minus strand of NW_027142355.1, from coordinate 41,028,894 downwards.
TATTCATGCAGTTAAATGTAACCAACAGTGACAATTAGTGACTCAATTAGTGACTTAATTTAATTGGAAACCTCCTCCAACACGATACAGTGTACTGTGGCACAGCAGTTTTTTCACAAACAAGTCATGATTTGGAGGAAAAGAAAATTATTAATGTTTTAATATCATTTTAGTGCATCAATCCTGTTAATCCCTGACACATTATAATGCCTTTATAAATACTCTGAGAACATCAAATAAGACAGTTAAAAAAAGAATCTTCAGGAAATAAAATTATGATCTCTTAAAGAACAATGTGCAGACATACCTGAGGATGTGCCCGTTGGCCACAGCAACCCCATGCAGTGCTACAGGCTGAGGTCAGAGTAGCTGGAGAGCGGCCAGACGGAAAGGGACCTGGGGGTACTGGTTGACAAGCAGCTGAACATGAGCCAGCAGTGTGCCCAGGGGGCCAAGAAGGCCAATGTCTCAAATCTGAATTCAATCTGAGCATTTTCTTGTTCCTGTCTTGCCTTAAGAGGAATGGTATCTTTCATGTAGATGTATGTTAAAATCTTAATACCCCACAGTATTCAGTGCTGTGTTACTTTCAGTAGGAGCATGACTTAAACTCAGCTTTCCAGGTAGTGAAACTTGGCTGTGGAATGGGTAGAGCATGAGCACCAGCCTTGTCTATACAGACAGTGTGGGTGAAGATGTCGTGAGTCAAAGAGGAAATGAGCGTGAGCGCAGCAGTATGCTTTCTCAGGAGCTAAGGGATAGACACTTCAGGTTACAAAAAGCATAATTGTATGCCTTGCTTTCTGTGCTTTAATTGTGACCTGAATGTAGAAGTACTTCTGGAAAAGAGTGTCTGAGAAGGCTTAAGTTGGTTGAAAAAAATCTGACAGATACCTGAGCATGCAGATGTTCAAAGTGATTGTCGGCAGAGCACTGTTCTCACACATTGCAGAAATAAAGCAGGAAGAGTTTGAAAACAGCCCACTTCTAAAACTAATAAGGAAAGCAAGCCTCCTTTCTTCCATGGCTGAATGCTGCAGGAGGACTGAAGCATTCCCTGTTAGGAGCTGAACACCACCAACTGCATTCGAGTATGACTTTCTCACCTTAGCTTCATCATTTGCCCTGTGCTGCTTCGTTTCACTGCAGCCGTGGCCCAGTTACTTTCTGTGAACCATATGTGATTTGACAATGAAGTTTCTCAGCATGTTTTGAGTAATGATGGGAGATGGAGGTAGCCCCAGATACCAGAAGGTACAACCATTGCTTCAGGTCACTGAGCTCCCCTTGCTTTGTCTTTGCTAACTCTTTTTCTCTTCACTAGGTGATGACAATTCTGGAAGGAAGGTGATTACCTTTAGCTGTTGTCGTATGCCTCCCTCTCATCAGCTCAACCACACCAGATTGCTGGAGTAAGTTTCTCTCAGTTTTCTGTATGGACTACTTTGCAATCTACATGTGAGCTTCTATTATTTAGAATAAACCTTTAGTTAGAATAAACCAAACCAGGTTGGAAGAGACCTTCAAGATCATCGTGTCCAACCCATCAACCAATCCAACCCACCCAAACAGCTAACCCATGGCACCAAGCACCCCATCAGGTCTCCTCCTGAACACCTCCAATGACGGCGACTCCACCACCTCCTTGGGCAGCCCATTCCAATGGGCAATCACTCTTTCTGTATAGAACTTCTTCCTAACATCCAACCTGAACCTCCCCTGGCGCAGCCTGAGACTGTGTCCTCTTAAGCTATGTCCTATTAGCTTGTGTCTAGGTGAATGAGCTTTCACACAGAGATCTGCTTATAAAACTTGCAGTGTTATTGCATAGATTCATAGAATGCTTTGGGTTGGAAGGGACATTAAGGATCATCCAGTTCCAACTCTCGTGGCATTGGCAGAGACGCCCTCCAGGAGACCAGATTGCACAAGGCCTCATCCAACCTGGCCTTGAATACCTCCACAGCCACCCTGGGCAACCTGTTCTAGTGTCTCACCATCCTTACTGTAAAGAATTTCTTTCTAATATCCAGTGTAAATCTGCCTTCTCAAGCTTAAAGCCTTTCCTTCTCATCCTGCCTCTGCAAGCCCTTGCAAAAAGTCCCTTGCCAGCTTTCTTGTAGGCATGTGCAGGAAGGCCACTGTGAGGTCTCCCTGGGGCATTCTTCAGGCTGAAGAATTCCAGCTCTTGCAGCCTATCCCCAGAGGGTTGGAGCATGTTCCCTATGTCTTTGTGGCCCTTCTTGGGACCTGCTCCCGCAGTTTCATGTCCTTCTTACCCTGGGGTCACCAGAACTGGATGCCGTACCCGAGGTGGGGTCTCATGAGAGTAGAGGGGGAGAATCACCTCCCTTGTCCTGCTGGTCACACTCCGTTTGATGCAGCCCAGGACACCGTTGGCCTTCTGAGCTGCAAGCACACATTGCTGGCTCATGGAGAGGTCTCTAAATTAGTTTCAAGGGAAATGATCTGTGAATGCTGCCTCCACTGTACAAACAAGGGAGAGCCAAATATACTCAGTATATTTGTTTACAATGCACAGTTTGTTTTCAATCTATTGTTCACAGTAACAAGTTGTAGTTTGCAGCCATTAGGGCAAATAGATTCTTCAAAATCACAAAATATTTTAAACTGAGGGGGGAAAAAAAACCCACCACCAAGATTTATTCTTTCTTATTCTGAAAAGCCAAAATGACATTGTTTGCGTGGCTAAAAGGAAGGAATTTACCAAGACGGTATCACCAAGGTTGGAAGGGACCTCGAGGATCATCAAGTCCAACCTGTCACCACAGACCTCATGACTAGACCATGGCACCAAGTGCCACGTCCAATCCCCTCTTGAACACCTCCAGGCATGGTGACTCCACCACCTCCCTGGGCAGCACATTCCAATGACAAATGACTCTCTCAGTGAAGAATTTTCTCCTCACCTTGAGCCTAAACTTCCCCTGGTGCAGCTTGAGTCTGTGTCCCCTTGTTCTGGTGCTGGTTGCCTGGGAGAAGAGACCATCTCCCTTGCAGCTACAACCTCCTTTCAGGTAGTTGTAGAGAGTAATGAGGTCACCCCTGAGCCTCCTCTTCTCCAGGCTAAACAATCCCAGCTCCCTCAGTCTCTCTTCACAGGGCTTCTGCTCAAGGCCTCTCCCCAGCCTTGTTGCCCTTCTCTGGACACCTTCAAGTGTCTCGATGTCCTTCCTAAACTGAGGAGCCCAGAACTGGACACAGGACTCAAGGTGTGGCCTAACCAATGCAGAGTCCAGGGGCACAATGACTTCCCTGCTCCTGCTGGCCACACTATTCCTAATGCAGGCCAGGATGCCATTGGTCCTCTTGGCCACCTGGGCACACTGCTGGCTCATGTTCAGGCGGCTGTCAATCAGCACCCCCAGGTCCCTCTCTGTTTGGCAGGTCTCAGCCACTCTGACCCCAACCTGTAGCTCTGCATGGGGTTGTTGTGGCCAAAGTGCAGCACCTGGCACTTGGACTTGTTGAATGCCATCCCGTTGGACTCTGCCCATCTGTCCAAGACCAGGAGAAAAGGGAAATAAAATACATCTCATGTAACTTCTTTGAAAATACAGAATCATGGAATCACAGAATGGTGTGGGTTGGAGGGGAGCTCCAAAGGTCATCTAGTCTAACACCCCCTGCAACAACAGGGGCATCCTCAAGGAGATCAGGCTTCCCTGAGACCTGCTGAGCCTCACTTGGTATACAGTGCCATGCTGTCTTCGTCTTTCAGTTATTCATTCAGGAGCATCACTTTGGTAACTGAACATCTTCTTTAAAATGTTAGGCTCTGTGGTGATGTGGAATTATTTGCAACACTGCCACAAGAGAAAGATTAACTTGCTAGATAAATACACTGAAGCAAACATGAACTTGCAGTCACTAGCTTTCTGTGCCAAATTAGCACATTTTCTTTCTCAGTTACTGCTATAAAAATCTCATCCAGCAAACTGTCTTAAAACTCACATCTTTGCTTTCTCCTCAGATACTTGAAGTATACCCTGGACCAGTACGTAGAGAATGATTATACAGTTGTCTACTTTCACTACGGCCTGAAGAGTCTGAATAAACCATCTCTGAAATGGTTACAAACTGCCTACAAAGAATTTGACAGGAAGTACGTCTCAGAAGTAGTTGGTTTGCTGTTTTGGTTGTGTAATGTCTGTGACTAACTTCCAAGGAGGAAGTGGATTTCCTGACCCGCCGCAGCTCGCAGTTCGTTTTGCTCCTGCAAATTCTGGTAATGGTACTGCTGCTGGTGGTTCTCTTTTGAGTGTCTTCTGTGCAGAACAAAGCAGTGGCCAGAGTGCTGCAGTGGTTATTCAAAGGTATAAAGGGAACAAAGGCAAGAGCCTTTCCTTTTGTGTGCGCTGTTTAACAAGATACTTGTGACACCCTCTGTGACATCATTCGTGATTATCTCACAGTCCTGTTTGAACCTTTGATCAGCCCAAGGCTAGGTTGTGTACAAAAAAGGAAGGGTCAGTTTTTAACGGTCCATATCTCACAGGCTGGCATGTGTGAATTCCTGAAGGAGCTGCTGTGCTCCTGTGTGCCTGACCTTGGGAGTAACAGTGGCTGCAACTCATGCTTTGGTTGGTTAGGGTGTAGTCGCGATGAAAGCTTCCAGGTAAATAGCTTTTTAAAAGTGGAAACTAGAATGTTCTGCTGCTTATTCTGTGGAAGTGCACAGAACCCAACCAAGCAGAAAGTTCATCTTGAAATGATTTGGCCTTTTACCAGTTTGAAAGTTGTTGCTTGTTTATCTGTTGGCCTCAAGAGGGCAAGGAGACCAAAAGTGAAAATGTAGCCCTTTGCCTGAAAGTGAACAGCTGTGTGTGTTGGGGGGGATGGATCATCCATCCCATTTGAGATGGACTGATACTGTACTATGTACTGTACCCTGACTGATACTGTACTATGATACCTCCAGTGATGGTGACTCCACCACCTCCCTGGGCAGCACATTCCAATGGCCAATCTCCCTTTCTGTGAAGAACTTCCTCCTAACATCCAGCCTAAACCTCCCCTGGCACAGCCTGAGACTGTGTCCTCTTGTTCTGTTGGTGGCTGCCTGGGAGAAGAGACCAACCCCCACCTGGCTACAACCTAGCTTCAGGGAGTTGTAGAGAGCAATAACGTCTCCCCTGAGCCTCCTCTTCTTCAGGCTAAGCAACCCCAGCTCCCTCAGCCTCTCCTCATAGGGCTGTGCTCCAGACTCCTCCCCAGCTTTGTTGCCCTTCTCTGGACACGTTCCAGCAAGTCAACATCTTTCCTGAACTGAGGGGCCCAGAACTGGACACAGGACTCGAGGTGTGGCCTAACCAGTGCAGAGTACAGGGGCAGAATGACCTCCCTGCCCCTGCTGGCCTGATGCAGGCCAGGATGCCGTTGGCCTTCTTGGCCACCTGGGCACTAGTAATTTGCAAGCAACTGTTCAACAAGAATAGTTTCAAACCAGTGGCTCTCACTTTGAATATTTGCACCAGTGGCTCAGCAAAGTCTTTTTGGCATTTAATTGTAGTCTGGGAAACTATGAAGCATGGCTTGTGTTCAGTGCTTCAAGGTGCAAAACAAACTCAAAATCAATACTTCAGTGCAGCAACTCAGGTGGTGTGCTTATTAGCTCGTTGTTGGCACTGGGTTCTTACCCACAATGGTGTCAGTTGCACAGGAGTAGCTGTTTACTTGGGTATGATAATGGCTTTTTTACTCCAAGACGTATGGGTCTAATTAAAACTGCAAAGGAAAAAGCTCTTTTAATTGTGAAGTCTGTCCATTTTGCCCCTCTTACCATAACCTGCTACCAGAAGGTTTCAGCAGTTCACCATGATTCTTTTCCACTCATTGTTTTCCAACAATGAGTGATGGATACTTGGAAGAGGTGCTTCCTACTGGCAAAGTAATAGTCAACAATTTATATACAAGAGCAGGATATTTCATTATGCTTTCCTCAATTTAATTTTGCAGTAATAGTGAATAAGAGCAGAATCTTTTTGTATAGCCTGGTTTCCATTTCAGTTTCAGCCTCTTAGAATCTATTTGGTGTGTATCATGGCCTGGCACTGTAGAATCAAGCAAAGCTGTAAGGGAGAAGGGCTTTTGTTTCGTACAAAGGAGACCACACAACGTAAAGCATTGTGCAGTTGGCTTCACCTTTAGTAATTGCTAGCAATGCAAGACAAAAGCAGTGATAAAATGCTAGAGGTAAATTTTACAGCTGAACATTTCTAAATGTTCTTCAACTTGATATTTCTGCAAGCAGAAAATAAAGGGAGATGCAGGCTGGCACATTTTTTGTATCACAAGTTGCCTAATTCCCCATCTGTCCCCCGGTGTTAAATCTGTGATGCAGCAAACACTGGCTAGGAGTACAAAGTGTTACCTTGACCTAGAGTTGTGTCATCCAAAGTGACCACTTTTTAAAATGGAGTGGGGTTTGGTTTTTTTTTCCTTTTTCTTTCTGCATTAGGTCTTTTAAAATGTATTAGAAAAGAATGCCAGATAGTGTTCCTGTAAGAATGCTTCCCATTCAGTTCTGGGTATTCAGTTCCACTCTCTGTGATATTCAAGAGTCTTCTAACCATTTCATTTTCTGTCCCTAGGTACAAGAAAAACCTGAAAGCACTCTATGTTGTGCATCCCACCAACTTCATAAAGATTCTGTGGAATATCTTTAAACCTCTCATAAGGTACTTCACAGTTTATTCAGCACTTTGTCTGTTTAAAGATGGTTTGTTCTGCAACAAATTGCTTTTAAAAAGCTTTGAGGTAAAATCTGTCTGCTAATGGCACAATGCCCATTTTATTTGTCATAAACTAATGGGTAAGGTGAGCTTAAGATTGTGTATGCCTAATAGGGTTCTTTCTAAGGAAAGGAAATAGTAATTCATTGTAGTGTTACTGGTATATTAACATAAATATCACTTTAAAACATGGTTATTCTGTGAGCTACCAATGGCTTTTTTTGTCCTCTTGACAGCACTTAACACAATAGAACTGGGTCCATGACTGGAGTGACTAGCTGGTCGAATAGAGAGAGTAACAAATGGTTAACCTTTGCTGTGATCTCAAGTGCTGAGATTGTGAATAGGGATGATATTATTTGTGTGTTCAAAGTTAATGCATAAGCCCTGAAGTGCCCATAAGAATTTGAGATGGAAGGTACAGTGGGGAAAGTGGATATATTTGCCTGGTGTGTTATTTTGGTTTGCATGGCAGAACTTGATGCCATTGACAAGGAAAGGACACCAGTGAGTAGATATGGCTAAGTGCTGGGATGGTTGGGCTTCTCAGTTTCTGCTCCTGACCTTCTGCTGTTTCCAAAGCAATCCTGGCATTGTGCAGATTCTAGTATGAATGTCCCTCAGGGCTGGAGGATTAAACAACTGAAAATCTCCACTACAGCAGCTTGCAGTTGATTCATTTTCTGACTGATAGCTGATTAATTACAAAGGGGAAGTTTAACCTGTTGACAGATCAAATCATGTAGGAAGCATGGTGACTCCACCACCTCCCTGGGCAGCACATGGCTAGCGACTCTATCTGTAAAGAGCTTTCTCCTCACCTCCAGCCTAAAAGTTGAGTTTGATGAGAACAGTTCCAAATAGGGGGAAAAATAAGAACCACAGTCCAGCCCTATTACTGATGTATTATTTCAGGTTTATACAATGTCTTGCAGACAAATGATCTGAAATCGGTTTGAATCCAGTGTCTCAGAAGCTACCTGTGCAGAAGAAAGCTTCAGACTCACAGTCAAGGCAGAATATGATGCTTCCTCTGGTCTCAGCTGTTGTGGCTCTGTGGTGTGTGCTGTCCTGCTAGCTCTGTAGTACTGTGTCCAGTTCTGGGCCCCTCCATTTATGAAGGACATTGAGACTCTTGAACGTGTCCAGAGAAGGGCAGCGAAGCTGGGGAGGGGTCTGGAGCACAGCCCTGTGGGGAGAGGCTGAGGGAGCTGGGGTTGCTTAGCCTGGAGAAGAGGAGGCTCAGAGGAGACCTCATTGCCCTCTACAACTACCTGAAAGGTGGTTGTAGCCAGGAAGGGGTTGGTCTTTTCTCCCAGGCAGCCAGCCCCAGAACAAGAGGACACAGTCTCAAGCTGTGCCAGGGGAGGTTTAGGCTTGAGGTGAGGAGAAAGTTCTTCACTGAGAGAGTCATTGGCCATTGGAATGTGCTGCCCAGGGAGGTGGTGGAGTCACCATCCCTGGAGGTGTTGAAGAGGGGATTGGACGTGGCACTTGGTGCCATGGTCTAGTCATGAGGTGTGTGGTGACAGGTTGGACTCGATGATCCTCGAGGTCTCTTCCAGCCTTGGTGATACTGTGAGACTGTATTTGAAAGCATTTAAGAAAATGTAAGTACTTGAAAGTGTTCAAGCTCCAAAAGTTAGTCCCAAAAGAGATGAGCAAGGAGGGAATTTGTAAAGGCAAATATATGTTCTCCAAACTGACTGCAGGAGTAGCACACTCCTGTGTGTGAGGTAGTGTGGGCAAAATGTGAGCGTAAGATACACCTTCAGGAGGCAATGGTGGTGATGTGCAGAGTTCTGTGTTAAGCCACGGCATAGGTAAGCTGTTGGGATCCCAGGCTGTTTTGAGTAAAAGACACACTGAAGAGGTCTGAAATGATAACGTGCCCAGACTGATATCTGTGCCTCATCACAAATCATTGGCCTGTCAGCCAAATTGCACTGATTTCAATTAAAAGCTTCTAACAGGCTGAAGTGACTTCTCGTTGTACCATCTCCCACTAGAGGGCGAGTGTGCATGTGTATTCGAAACCCTGGGATAAATCCCGTAATGCAAAAGAATTTCTCTCCTGTTTTCTTACCAGAGTAAGCTGTGGCAGAGTACACTTGTCAAAAACACCTACTGCTTTGCTTCATACTTCATTAGGGAACAGCTATTTCGTGTTGTGGAAAACCAGGGAATTATTTCAGACCATGTGTTGCTGATCTTTCCTTGAACACCTCAGCCTGTTCTAGCTGAAACTCAAGACCTAAGTAGTGATGCTTGGAGCTTCATAGTTTCATAGTTTCATAGTTTCATAGTTTCATTCAGGGTTGGAAGGGACCACAAGGATCATCTAGTTCCAACCCCCCTGCCATGGGCAGGGACACCCCACACTAGATCAGGCTAGACAGAGCCTCATCCAGCCTGCTCTTAAACACCCCCAGGGACGGGGCCTCGACCACCTCCCTGGACAACCCATTCCAGGGTTTCACCACTCTCATGGTGAAGAACCTCCTCCTCACATCCAGCCTGAATCTCCCCACCTCCAGCTTCATTCCATTCCCCCTAGTCCTATCACTACCTGATATCCTGAGAAGTCCTTCCCCAGCCTTCCTGTAGGCCCCCTTCAGATACTGGAAGGCGACAATTAGGTCACCTCGGAGCCTTCTCTTCTGCAGACTGTACAGCCCCAACTCCTTCAGTCTGTCCTCATAGGAGAGGTGCTCCAGCCCTCTGCTCATCCTCCTGGCCCTTCTCTGGACACGTTCCAGCACCTCCACATCCCTCTTGTAATAGGGGCTCCAGAACTGGACACAGTACTCCAGGTGGGGTCTCACCAGGGCTGAGTAGAGGGGGAGGATCACCTCCCTTGACCTGCTAGCCACACTTCTCCTGATGCAGCCCAGGATCTGATTGGCTTTGCGGGCTGCAAGTGCACACTGAGAGCTCATGTTGAGCTTTTTGTCCACCAGCACCCCCAAGTCTCTCTCCTCAGGGCTATCCTCCAGCCAGTCACTGCCCAGCCTGGATTTGTGCCTGGGATTGCCTCGACCCAGATGCAGGACCCTGCACTTGCTCTTATTGAACTTCATGAGGTTGGCCTGTGCCCACCTCTCCAGCCTGTCAAGGTCCCTCTGGATGGCCTCCCTTCCCTCCAGCATGTCTGCTGCACCACACAGCTTGGTGTCATCAGCAAACTTGCTGAGGGTGCACTCAATGCCACTGTCCATGTCCCCCACAAAGATGTTGAATAAGATAGGTCCCAGGACTGATCCCTGAGGGACTCCACTTGTCACTGGCCTCCACTGGGACATGGAGCCATTGACAGCCACTCTTTGGGTGCGGCCATCAAGCCAGTTCCTTATCCATCTAGTGGTCCACCAATCAAACCCATGTGTCACCAGTTTGGACACCAGGATGTGGTGTGGGACAGTGTCAAAGGCTTTGCTCAGGTCCAGGTAAACGACATCAGTTGCTTGCCCCTCATCTATTAATTTTGTCACCTGCTCATAGAAGGCCACCAGGTTGGTCAGGCAGGATTTGCCCTTGGCAAAGCCATGCTGACTGTTCCCAATCACCTCTTCACTATTCTTTTGAGCGAGAAACTTCATATTTGGAAGTCTTTTCCCTACATCTCGTAGGGCTGGTTTTGGGTAGCTTTGAAAGGTTATGTTTAGTCACTGACTCAGGAAAGAGTGTAAACATCTAGTGACTGAAGGAAGGAATTGGGCAGAATTTGGTTGGATGTGTTAAAATATTGTTTTGTTATTTGAGCTTGTTGTATGCCTTCATTACACACATGCCGGTAGAAAATAACCAATTAAGATGTGACTGATGTGCCTTCTGACAGACTCTAGAGCCTTGCTGTATAACATAACACAGGTCTTTGCCTGCTTACATCTTGTCCTGTGGAAGCTGTGCTCAGGGTGGTCGAACACCTGTACACCAACCCTATACTGCAACACCCTACTGTTCCTGGATGCTATCCAGCCCTTTTCACAACAGATAAAGCTGTTGGTCCAATAATTTGTAGTATCATAGTATCAGTCAGGGTTGGAAGGGACCACAAGGATCATCTAGTTCCAACCCCCCTGCCATGGGCAGGGACACCCCACACTACATCAGCCTGGCCAGAGCCTCAGCCAGCCTGCTCTTAAACACCCCCAGGGACGGGGCCTCAACCACCTCCCTGGACAACCCATTCCAGGGCTTCACCACTCTCATGGGGAAGAACCTCCTCCTTACATCCAGCCTGAATCTCCCCACCTCCAGTTTCATTCCATTCCCCCTAGTCCTATCACTACCTGAGATCCTGAGCAGTCCCTCCCCAGCCTTCCTGTAGCCCCCTTCAGATACTGGAAGGCCACAATTAGGTCACCTGGGAGCCTTCTCTTCTCCAGACTGAACAGCCCCAACTCCTTCAGTCTGTCCTCATAGGATAGGTGCTCCAGCCCTCTGATCATCCTTGTGGCCCTTCTCTGGACACCTTCCAGCACAATTCAAGGGACTATCCACACTTTGAGAATCTTACCCATCACTTATTACTTTGTAGTTGGTGTCTCCAGTCCCATTATTTTGTCTTTGGGTAGGGAGGAGTACCTAGATAGCACAAGCTTTGTTCCGGTGGCCAGGTAGTGTTTCCTCCTCGGCTAACAGTGCTTTTGGGGAGTTTTCTAATGCTGCATGAAGCCTGCTTTTCAGTGGCTTTTAAAGCAGTGTTTTTCATATCTATGCAAATCACAAAACATTGGGATGGAACTCAGTTATTTTTATTCAAATCAGACTCTCAGGCGTGCATTGTATATGTTTGATCATATGAAATGAAATACATCTTAACTCTCCTGCTGCTTCAATTACAGTCTAATTTTGAGTTGCATCAACACTTACATTTTTGTAATAGAAACTAAACCCTTTGTAAATGTTCCTCCCACACTGACTGTGATACTCCTTTGTGATTTCTGGTTTTTTCAATTGTTTTGTGGGTTTGTTTTTTTTCTTAATTTAGCCACAAGTTTGGGAAAAAGATCACCTACCTCAACTACCTGAGTGAGCTGAGGGAGCACCTCAAATACGACCAGCTGAACATTCCTCAAGAAGTCATCCGGTATGTGGAACGTTTCAATACATCATCTCACCTTTTAGAATAGGACAGAATTAACCAGGTTGGAAGAGACCTTTGAGATCATCAAGTCCAACCTATCACCCAACACCATCTGATCAACTAAACTATGGCACCAAGCACCCCATTCAGTCTCTTCCTAAACACCTCCAGTGATGGTGACTCCACCACCTCCCCCGGCAGCACATTCCAATGGGCAATCACTCTTTCTATGAACAACTTCTTCACAGTATCACAGTATCACTTAGGTTGGAAAGGACCTCAAGGATCATCGAGTCCAACCTATCAACACAGACCCCATGACTAGACCATGGCACCAAGTGCCACATCCAATCTCCTCCTGAACGCCTCCAGGGTCGATGACTCAACCACCTCCCTGGGCAGCCCGTTCCAATGACGAATGACTCACTCGGTGAAGAACTTCCTCCTCACCTCGAGTCTAAACCTCCCCTGGCGCAGCTTGAGACTGTGTCCTCTTGTTCTGGTGCTGGTTGCCTGGGAGAAGAGGCCAACCCCTTCCTGGCTACAGCCACCTTTCAGGTAGTTGTAGAGAGCAATGAGGTCACCCCTGAGCCTCCTCTTCTCCAGGCTAAACAATCCCAGCTCCCTCAGCCTCTCCTCATAGGGCTTATGTTCAAGGCCTCTCCCCAGCCTTGTTGCCCTTCTCTGGACGCATTCAAGTGTTTCAATGTCTTCCTAACATCCAGCCTAGAGTTGCCTCCTGTTCACTGTATTCCAAGCAGAACCTAATTCTCTTTCTTCAGTGATTAAAATTCTAATTTACCTGTTAGTGCTTGGCTGGATTTCACTCTGAAAGCTGCATCAAAGACGTGATGAAGCATGGGAGGTGCTTAAAGAGGAGAATGTGATATACTCCAAGTGCCGGGTGCTGCAGTTTGGCCACAGCTACCTCATGCAGTGCTACAGGCTGGGGTCAGAGTGGCTGGAGAGCTGCCAAACAGAGAGGGACCTGGGGGTGCTGATTGACAGCTGCCTAAACATGAGCCAGCAGTGTGCCCAGGTGGCCAAGAGGGCCGATGGCATCCTGGCCTGCATTAGGACTAGTGTGGCCAGCAGGAGCAGGGAGGTCGTTGTGCCCCTGTACTCTGCACTGGTTAGGTCACACCTTGAATACTGTGTCCAGCTCTGGGCCCCTCAGTTTAAGAAGGACATCGAGACACTTGAAGGTGTCCAGAGAAGGGCAACAAGGCTGGGGAGAGGCCTTGAGCACAGCCCTGTGAGGAGAGGCTGAGGGAGCTGGGATTGTTTAGCCTGGAGAAGAGGAGGCTCAGGGGTGACCTCATTGCCCTCTACAACTACCTGAAAGGTGGTTGTAGCCAGGAAGGGGTTGGTCTCTTCTCCCAGGCAACCAGCACCAGAACAAGAGGACACAGTCTCAAGCTGTGCCAGGGGAAGTTTAGGTTGGAGGAGAGGAGAAAGTTCTTCACTGAGAGAGTCATTGGCCATTGGAATGTGCTGCCCAGGGAGGTGGTGGAGTCACCATCCCTGGAGGTGTTGAAGAGGGGATTGGACGTGGCACTTGGTGCCATGGTCTAGTCATGAGGTCTGTGGTGACAGGTTGGACTCGATGATCCTCGAGGTCTCTTCCAACCTTAGTGATACTGTGATAGTTTTCTGCCGGTTTGGAACATCTCCCTCTCAGTTGTGGAGTGCGTTCTTATTGTGATTGCAGTTTCTGTGTGGGTGTTACAGCAGAGCCAATCCATATGTCATGATAAGCTTATGAGTAGTGTGTAATGTCCATGGACAGAAAAAGAAATCCTGACCTCCTTACTCTCATATTGTGACAGATTAAATTACTTCCTTTTGCTTAAAGTATTCCCAGCCAGCTAAGTGTTGATTGATTTTAAACTTTATGGGTACATCTCCTGTTAGCAGCTCCATTGCTTTTTTATTGTGTGTGTGTGTGTATGTGCTAGGGAGGGGTACTGGAGAATGGGCAGGAGCGAAAAACAGAGAGAAATGCATAGGGCTGGAATTGTCAAGTGCCAGTATTAGTATCAATAACAGTCTTTTAGACACAGCACTTTACATGGAAATGCTTTGATGTACTGACAGGAAGTGATTTTATGTCACTGCTGAATGAAAGTAACTGGAAGCTTTGATTATGACTGTTACTGATGCCTGGTGGGTTTTTACACACTTTTTGTGTAAATATGGAATAACATCAAATACCTTACAGCTCTAAGGTTATAAATTACATTGCATGGTTGCCAGAGAAGTGGAAGTTGTATTTTTGAGTAGCAAATGGGTTTGAATTTTGCTGTTAAATTGCAGTGTGTTCCTATTTTTTGGACCCATTTATTACTATGCTCCACTGACTGAAACAAAAGAGCTCCTCCTGTGTCTTGCTGAAGTGTTCTGCCCCAGATGCTACTTAACAATTTCCCTAATGTTTAAATTAAATACATTTTTTAAGACTTGCAGCATTTAAAGTATTATCAGGAGAGATCAGCTTCAGGAGCAGTACTGCTGGCTGTTCAAATGTACAGTCTGTCAGCCATGGTGAACAGAAAATCAATGATTTCTTGGTCTTTGCAGACATGATGAAAACCTTCGGAGGAAACAGAAGGGAGAGCTGCCACCTGTGGTGAAGGTTCCCCCGCCACGGCCACCCCTACCTACCCAGCAATTTGGAGTCAGCCTGCAATAGTAAGCCATGAGACTTCTTAAAGTACAAGGTTTCTCTGCCCTGCAGCCTCGCCAGACAGAATGCAGATGTTGTTTCTATTATAGGTTTGGTTTCTCATTCTTTCTGAAGGCCACACAGCTGTGAGGCTAGGCAATAGTTTTTGTGAATGCAGGACAGGTCTTGCAGTGCCAGTGACCTTCTTGGTCCTCATGTTTACAGTATCACAGTATCACTAAGGTGGGAAGAGATCTTAAAGATTATCAGGTCCAATCTGTCACCACAGACCTCATGACTAGACCATGGCACCAACTGCGACGTCCAATCTCCTCTTGAGCACCTCCAGGGATGGTGACTCCACCACCTCCCTGGGCAGCACATCCCAATGGCGAATGACTCTCTCGGTGAAGAACTTTCTCCTCACCTTGAGCCTAAACTTCCCCTGGCACAGCTTGAGACTGTGTCCTCTTGTTCTGGTGCTGGTTGCCTGGGAGAAGAGACCAACCCCTTCCTGGCTACAAACACGTTCCAGGTGGTTGTAGAGAGCAATGAGGTCTCCTCTGAGGCCCCTCTTCTCCAATTAGTTAGCAATGGTCTGGCTGCACAGCTGTGGTGGGTTGAAGGGCTGATCCTTCCCTACCTCCCACCAGGGCAAAAAATGAGACTCACAAAACAGATTGCAGAAGTGGTGGAAAGTTTAATGGAAAAGCAGTGAGTGAGAGAACCACAAGCACAGTGACCAAAGAGATCCCAAAGCATACCCAGGAGCCTCCCAGCACTCCTCTTTTTTCCCCACCTGAGGGTACACCCAAAACCCCCAGGGCTCTTTCTCCTCCACTGTTAGGCTAATCTCAGCTGGCCAGATCTGAGATTGCCCTTCCCTCTTCTCCTCCAGGCATTAGGCCTAGCCAGGCCCCAAGAGACCTTGAAGATGGCTCCCTCTCCATTACCTGATAGGGAGCATCTCCATAGGAGCGGTGAGGGAAGAAAGAGGAAGTGCAGGACTCTGCAGGTAGATTTAGAGGGAGCAGGACATTATGGGATGAAACACACAGCTTCCTGTGCCCACCCACTAGGCTGGACCCTCGGGACACTGGAGGTGTGTCTGATGTGGCAGCAGCAGGGGGGCACTCAGCCCAAACTGCTACAACAGCTTTTCTCCCACTGCTCAGAAGTTTGTTCATATGTGACAGAGCCCCAGCCTAAAGTGTTGCCTGCTGGATGCTGGCAGTGTGAAAATGGTTTTGAGAGACTTAGATGGTGGATAGCGAAGGCCAAAAGCAAAGCTTCAGTTTCCAAAATGGCTGCTCAAATGGATGGTTGAGCCTTTATGTATTGTTGGTTTGTTGCTCACATATTGCTCTGATGAGGGCTTTATGAAATGAATGAAATCACTCTCTTCCAGAAATGCCCTGGCAGCTGTTTCCACAGATTACAGCGCTGTGTGTGGTAGAAAAAACAATTTACTTTACACCAGGAAGGGGATGGCAGTAGTACTTGCTAGATTGAATTTTGGTTAAGGAAAGAAGCCTCCACAGAACAGAAATAACAAACCCACAAAACCTCCTAGCTTCCTGCCCACGCTCATTCCTGTCATCTTCCTGTGGCGTCCTTCCCCAGATCAGCTAAGGAATATTGGTCACATTCAGCAAAGGCAATGTAGGCATGTGTTGAATCTCCTCCCACCCTCACTCTACTTTTCTGGTCCTAATGATTCAGCTGTAAATGAGATATATAATATCATTTTCCCCTGGTTGAATGTTAAGCAGTATTCCTCTGTGGAAGGCCTGAAATTAGTACAATCAGTATCTATTGTGCAGGAGCTACTCTGACATTAACTTTTATGATACCTCTTTAGAGTTCAACCTAATGCTTGAAACATGGCTAACTGGCTTCCCTAATTCAGAGAATATCTGGGTGATATCAGTAGGTGATTAAAAAAGACAATGTTTTATGCCACTGCTGCCATAATGCTGCTGGAACGTGTCCAGAGAAGGGCCACAAGGATGGTCAGAGGGCTGGAGCACCTCTCCTGTGAGGACAGACTGAAGGAGTTGGGGCTGTTCAGTCTCCAGAAGAGAAGGCTCTGAGGTGACCTAATTGTGGCCTTCCAGTATCTGAAGGGGCCTACAGGAAGGCTGGGGAAGGACTTCTCAGGATCTCAGGCAGTGATAGGACTAGGGGGAATGGAATGAAGCTGGAGGTGGGGAGATTCAGGCTGGAGGTGAGGAGGAAGTTCTTCCCCATGAGAGTGGTGAAGCCCTGGAATGGGTTGTCCAGGGAGGTGGTCGAGGCCTCGTCCCTGGAGGTGTTTAAGCCCAGGCTGGCTGAGGCTCTGGGCAGGCTGATCTAGTGTGGGGTGTCCCTGCCCATGGCAGGGGGTTTGGAACTAGATGATCCTTGTGGTCCCTTCCAACCCTGAATGAAACTATGATACTATGATAGTAAAGCCAGGACTCATTGCAGGCACACTGTCACCTCCAGCCCAGCTTGACTATTCAAGTAGCTCTGTCAAACTTCTTGCAGACTTATGCAATCAGACAGCATGTTGTGTGCCACTCTTGCCATCTGCTAGTCATATTTTATTTCTCTGGCTGTGCCTGAACAGTAAACCTTGTTTTTCACTGGCCTGCACATGGTGAAGGTGTGGTGGTCACTCTTCCAGGATCTGCCACGTTCCATCTGTGTTAGTGTCATCAAATCATGTCCTTGCCACACGCCTTAGGCAAATCTAAGTATAAAAGGGGTGACTACTTCATGAAGAGCTTGGTTTTGGAGATCTGTGGGTGGAGAAACACTAGACAAGGCATTGCTACCATTTTTGACCAAGAGATTTAGTGCAAGCAATGGAGATGCTGACAGACAGATGCCTTCCATGTGTGGGTGCAGTTCACAGCACTCAGATGTCCAAAATGGGCATACATGGAGATATTTGTTCCTTCTCCTTGCCCCCCCTTGTCCAGATTTCCTCTTGCAGAAGAGATGTTGTGCCATTACCACTTAAAACTTACAGTTAAACAGGCCCCCTTCAACTTCTCAATAGAGATAAAGGAATTAATTTACACTGCGTGAAGAAAGGTAAAGTTAATGGAGGAGAGGGAAAGATACAGGTTGGGAGCTTTTAAAAGCTGAACCCCCCAAAAAGTATCAACTACTTTTTATCATGAATTAATTGCCTTTGCTAATATCCTCTCTTTTAATGCTCTCTATGGGCTGTAATGGCAAAATGGTGAGGCAGGTTTGAAGTTGTCTTCTAGGTGAGGCTTTCCCTTGAAAGGAAGAGAGGTACAGGGAGACTGATCTGTTTTCTCCAGGCTTATGGGAGTGTGTGCTGTGTATTTCCTTAGTTAGGGAAGAAAATGTGCTGTCTTTGGCTGTAGGCTTGAGGTTTCAACAGATTCAGGACTTCTGGGATAAGGATTTTTATTCAACCTGTAAAAGGGTGGCGAATGGGATTTGTTCAAAGCCCTCATAGGTGACATAGTTTTGCTAAGGTGTTTGATAATGGTATCCCAGTGACTTCTGGCTCTGGAAGGTGATAAAGCTGCAGCCTTTCAAATGCACCTTCCTGAAAGGAGCAGGCAGTGCTCCCTCTGGTAACACTTTCTCATGTAGCTTTCTTTCTCAGTTTATATTGGTTAACACCTTTGCTTTCCAGAACTGCAATTAAAAACTGTAAGAGTAAGAAGTGACTAAGCATTGGTTCAAAATACCTCACTTTTGTCCATCAGGCAGGGGGAAACCATTTTGTTAGCACAGCAAAACGAAGCTCAAAGCCGAAGGAAGTTTACATCTAGGCACTGATGAATGGGTCTCCTGGAGCAATCTGTTCAGTCATCAAGAGATTTTTAACCTTGTAGAGTCAGATTTTCAAATTTCCATAATGCAACATGGCATTTTACCATCATGGACAGTGGGTGAGAGTTTGGAGTAGAATTCTTTGAAGTGTAATCCAGACTGACTTTGGTTTAATGTAGAAGTGAGCTGAAGGACTTGTTATGGAGTTAGTTCAAAACGTTTCTTTCTTATGTCACTGCTGGCCTGCATCAGGAATAGTGTGGCCAGCAGGAGCAGGGAGGTCATTCTGCCCCTGTACACTGCACTGGTTAGGCCACACCTTGAGTCCTGTGTCCAGTTCTGGGCCCCTCAGTTTAAGAAGGACATCGAGATACTTGAACATGTCCAGAGAAGAGCAACAAGGCTGGGGAGAGGCCTTGGGCACAGCCCTGTGAGGAGAGGCTGAGGGAGCTGGGGTTGCTTAGCCTGGAGAAGAGGAGGCTCAGGGGACACCTCATTGCTCTCTACAACTAGCTGAAAGGTGGTTGTAGCCAGGAAGGGGTTGGTCCCTTCTCCCAGGCAGCCAGCACCAGAACAAGAGGACACAGTCTCAAGCTGTGCCAGGGGAGGTTTAGGCTGGAGGTGAGGAGAAAGTTCTTCACTGAGAGAGTGATTGCCCATTGGAGTGGGCTGCCTGGGGAGGTGGTGGAGTCCCCATCCCTGGAGGTGTTCAAGAGGGGATTGGATGTGGCACTTGGTGCCATGGTCTAGTCATGAGGTCTGTGGTGACAGGTTGGACTTGATGATCTCTGAGGTCTCTTCCAACCTTAGTGATACTGTGATACTGTATTGTGATGATACAGAAGCACTATTCTTCTGCTCTTCCAGTAATGCTACCTTCACACATAAAATGTAGAGCAGCAGAAACTGGCTACTTGGAATCTGTCTTTGCCAGTTTATACTGCATGCCGGGGTGAAAACCAAAATCTTTATGCTAAAACCCACTAGGAAAGATTTTATGTTACAAAAGGCAAGGAAAAAATTGGAGGACCCTCTGCTTGTGTTGATCAGATGAGTGCAGTTAACATGCATGAAAGAAGCTGCATGAATGTGCAGCACTTTGGAAGAGCTGCTAATTGATTGTGTGGACCAAGAGGTGTCATTGTCTTGTGCTGTGTGTTCAGCAAGCTCCTCTGAACCCCTGTTGTTGTACCTGCCTGCCTCTGTAATCAGGGAAGGCTACAGCTGAGCTCCAGCACCGAGCTGACCTTGACTGGCTATTGACATTGTTCTGGTGTCTCTGATAGGTTTTTAAAATCTAAAATGAGCTCTCTGTTGTGGGGAGACAGGAAATGTTTTGTTTTCTATCTGTTGCTGTGGATGGGGAGAGGGGGCAGGCAAAATGTGCAGGATTGCCACAACTCTGCAGCTTTTGCTTGTTGAATTGTTATCAGAAACCTTTCAGGGTGCTTTCCTTTTGGTCATAATCTTTCTGCTTGGGCATGCTGTGCGTGCATGAATGCATTCCAAACCAAACCTCAGCATGTCTCAGCAGGGGGAAAATGAAAAGGAAAGGAAAAGCAAAGAAAGAGAAAGATTATCAGCCCAGAATACTTAATGACACTTCAGAGCTGCACGTAAAGGCCTTCTCGTGCTATCTGTCTGCTGTCTAGAAGTGAGTAATTGGGCATCTAACATGTTGCAGTAACTAATCATACATCCTATAGCGAGGGGCACTCATTCTTTGTGGCTGCTATGTCTATCAGGATAGATCCTTCTGGAACCTGACATGTTGTTGCAATAAGATTTGGATCTGTGGATCAGTTGCAGAGAGCTGCACTGTGTGCACTGAGCAGAAAGAATAAGAGATCTCCCATTTCAAACTGCCCCTCAGAGTGCCTGATCTCCAGCGTCAGTTTGCATTGTCCATCCCAAAGCACAGCTGCTCAGCACATCATCCTGAACAAAGCAAGCAGAATGCAGAGTGCTGGACAGGGTCCACAAAGAGAGGACAGAGGTGTCATTTCATTGATCTCTGAGCTGGTCTGATTTACATGAGCTGCAGTAATGTCCTTACTGTTTTCTGTCACCTCAGGTGCAGGAAAGGGAACACAATGTCCCACGTTGTGGAGTGCTGTGAAAACCTGCATCCCAGCTTTCTCCAGCGCTGCAGAGCTAGAGCAGGCCTCTGCACGTGACTTTCAGTGAACATCCTCCTCTAATTTAAAATACCATTTATCTTGAGGACTTCTTTTATTGTCCTGGGAATCTTTCCTTCAGGGGAAGCAGGAACCCTGTGGGGAATGGCAGAAGTGCAGAAGTGGCTGTCTTTTTTCACCTAGAAAAAGGCAAATGATATATAGGTTATATTATTACAAATTATAGCCTAGTTATTTGTCTCACCTCCCTGACAGATAAACTAGTGCTTGGCAGGAGCAAGTGCTGTAAATAATCAGTTTGGTGTTTATGCACTGAGGTGACATACACATGTATGGGGAACAGTAATAATTAGAAAACATTCAGAGAAGCTGCTGTGTTCCTGTTTGGTGCCTCTGGAGTGAACAGCTCTCAGGAAGCAAAACCAATCAGTGCAGCTTCAGAGAGGGACTGAGAATGGGTTCCACGAGCTTCAGGTGTCCATAATGAAGGTGTGGCAGCTTCCAAGCAAATTAAAGTCCTGATGGTGTTTCCATTGAAGTGAATTAGGCCTACAACTAGTTTTACTAAAGGCTGCCCTGAATGTTTAGGCTACTGATCTGAATACATGAAACACAATTGTTTGACACAGAAGGAGGCTGTTATAATTCCCCTGTTAGAAAGGCTAAAAGAAATGGGGAATGGTGGGGAGGGAAGGAGAGTGTCCCATATCTTGATCTGCTGCAGGCTTTTCCTGTTATCCCTGGCACCCTTGATACTGACATCATCTCCCAGCCCCTTCTCTTGTTCAGTGCTGTGTAGGGAGGATATAATTTTACTGAGGATTTCTGCTGGGCATACTGTGCAAAGAACCACAGAATCACCTGGTTGTAACAGATTTTCAGATCATTAAGTCTTGCCATAACCTAAGAGCTCCTGTACACAACTGGTAGGCCATGTCCCTGAGCACCTCATCCAAAAGTCTTAAACACCTTCAGGGACAGTGTGAGTCCTCCCTGTGAGGAGGATGGAGTGGCTGAGGTGTGTGATGGAACTGACCACCACAGCCATTCCCTTGCCCCCTCTGCTGCAGAGTGGGAGGATGCAGAGGAATTAGAAGGGAAGTCTGGGAAGAAGGGAAGGGTCAGAGTAAGATGTCTTCAGATTTATTTGTGTTTTTCTCATTTCCCTACTCTAATTTGATTGGCAATACATTAATTTTGCCAAGCTGAGTCTATTCTGACCATGATGATTATTGCTGAGTGATCTCTCCCTGCCCTATCTTGACCCATGACCCTTTCAATATATTTTGTGTCCCCAGCCCAGCTGGGTAGAGGAGTGACAGAGCAGCTTTGGAGGGCACCTGGCTTCCAGCCAGAGTGACCTGAGCTAGAGGCAATAGGTTAAACCTATGTTTAGATGTTGTGTGATGCACTGCATGTATTTCTGTGGATCAACTGCAGTGTTTGAGGCCTCTTACAATGCAGTCACCTCTGTGCTGTTTTGTGCAGGTGCTTTAGAGTTTGTCAGTGGAGCTGATCACCTTTTAAATATCAAATGTGAAATTGTATACAAAAATATTTGTAATATACTACCAAATCTGAGCAGTTGTTGTTTATCAGTGTAAAACTGCAGCACAGTACTCAGGAGATACTGACCATGCCTTTGGTTAAAGTTATAAGCTGCCAAAGACTACTTCTTTCTTTTTTTTTTGAGTAATAATAATGAAAATAATTGGAGATTTTTTTTTCTGCTGTCTAGATCAAGAAAATTCTATATTTGATTTTGCCTCAACTGTTCCCTCATGAAAGAGAAAGAAATCTCATTTTCTGGGAATCATTCAAAGTGTTAATACTCTCACTGCTTCGCTTTGCCTTCTACATAAATAGTACAATATCCTTTTAATTATACATACACTGTGGCGTGAAAAGAGACAAGTGACAAAGGAAAATCTACATGATAAAAGGCTCCTAAACTTGCAGCATCCCTTGATCAAGATTTATTCTGAAGCATTTGCTGCATACTCCTCCTTTGTCTGCCTTTAAGCCGTCTTGAAACCCTGTTCCACCAACAGCATCCAACCAAATCCCATCGGAGTCGCCGCCACCCCCATCGCTGCGTCGTGGTTAAGCGCAGCCTTGCTGGGCCGTGCCAAGTGAAGGGAACAAAATTGGAGTGACAATAATCTCAGGCTGGGGCAAAGTTAGTCCTCACTATCATTCTGCTGCTCTGGCCTTGGCTCCCTTTCAGTTACAGTTAATAGCAGCACTTTTTTGTTACTCAAAGCTGTTGCTGTTCTACAGCTTTGCTCGTGTCCTGGATTGAGTTGAACCTGCTGCTGTTATTCATAACCATGCTGCAGTCACAGTATCACAGTATCACAGTATCGCCAAGGTTGGAAGAGACCTCAAGGATCATCGAGTCCAACCTGTCACCACAGACCCATGATTAGACCATGGCACCAAGTGCCACGTTCAATCCCCTCTTGAACACCTCCAGGGATAATGACTCCACCACCTCCCCAGGCAGCCCATTCCAATGACGAATGACTCTCTCGGTGAAGAACTTTCTCCTCACCTTGAGCCTAAACTTCCCCAGGTGCAGCTTGAGACTGTGTCATGCCAGCTTCAAACAATAAAAAGTGCTGTCTGCAGCAAACTGTTCTGGGCCTTGAAGTTCAGATTGCAGTTGCTGCTTCTGGGTTCTTGGGTGTGGATTTGGGTTGTTTTCTGCAGGCATGGCAGTGGAATGGGCAGCAGTTGGGTAGCTGCCAGTTTTGGTTTTCTGTTTCAGGCTGGTCTTTCCCCTGTATTTCACTGTGCTTTGTCTGCAAATAGGCTCAGTTAAGGTAACCATTCTTAGATTAATTCTTACTATTCTTAGATTATTCTTCTTAGATTATTCTTCTTAATTCTTCTATTCTTAGATTGATTAGATTACTAGCTAAGGCAATTGTGATTATGATATCTCATGTTATAGTGAACTTTTATCTCAACCCCAAGTTGTGTGTGTTTCCCACACTTCTGTGTTGGGGGAGCAGGCAGGTTAGCTCTTGTGCTAAACCATTGCAGCTGGCAAGAAGAAAGCATCTGGAATCTCTCTGAGTAGAGGTCCAGGTCCCCTGTTTCAGTGGCTGGTTCAGCACCTGTTAGGAGTTGTGGAGGACTTTTGGTTTTGGTGCAGGTACCAAGGCGCAGGCTCCTTCATTTGTAGGTTTTTAACATCTCCTTTCCAGTGTCTCTCAGGTTTTTGCTGAGACTGCTTTGTCTTGGCTTGAATTCCTTGTCTGTAAATGTCATCTAAAGGCTATTACTTTGTTTTTCTCTTTTCCTGTAACAGTATCAAGGACAAATACAAAGGCGAATTAATACCCCCAGTAATGAAGGAAACTGTATCCTACCTTAAAAGAAAAGGTGAGTTTTGTGTCACAAGGGGATGTGTCTGTCAGAACAAGGGCAAGAGTATGAAACTGTATAATACTCAGTGCCTGATTGATTGAGCAGTTTACAGCTGCACAGGATGTGATGAAATCCTGAAGACTTGAGTGGCAATTGGACACTGCCTTGAGATCTTTCATGGATTGGGAATGCTTAGCATCAGATTGTTGTCCCACCGTGGGGAGAAACAAAAAAGGCACAAAAATTGTTTGACTTTGGGATTAGATTAGGGAATAGCAAATGAAAGAATATGCCTCAAAATACACATCATCAGCTTGTATCATATCATAGAGTTGTTTTGGCTGGAAAAGTCCTCCAAGGTCATGGAGTCCAACTGTCAGCCTAAGACCACCATGGCCATTAAACCATGTCCCAAAGTGCCATGGCCACATGTTGGTTTTGAGTAGAACTCCCAGTAAGCATAAATGAGAACTTCTGTTTCATGGAATTAGTGGCCATAAAATCTCATTGAGAAACACCTGTTTTGCAGGAGTAACCCTTAAGCCCTCCCTTCACAAAATATTTTCATTGGCATTTGCAGACCCTTTGACTACTATATAATGTAACTATATAATGCATATTATATATGTATATCTATCTATAATGTAACTATAGTTACATTGCATAGGTATACAAACACCCATAGTTAAATGGGAAGCATCCACACCTGAGTTCCTTGTATTGCATGTGTGTATGGAGCAAAGAGAAGGCAGACTTAGAGCCTCTGTCTCTACCACAGAGCTCCCCAGTACAAACCTGACCTACATAAAGGATCAAATATCAAGTGCCATCTGTAGGGTATTTCCTACACAGTGACAAAGAGGAGGGAGGGAGAAATTCAGAGGTGTGCAGGGAGAAATTCAGAGGTAAGGCTGCAGTCTTTAAATTCCTTTCCAAGTGTCATGGATGTTGTGTGTTGATCCTTAATGTAAGGCAATCACAGCAATGTTTCCATAGCCCTTTGTGCTCCAAGGCTTCAGAATGTCACAAATGGCTGCTAACCAATCTGTAGCCTAAGAACACTTCTCTTACAGGTGACAGAACAGAAAGAGAGTAAAACTGAGTGATGTGGCTGGCACAACATGACACAGTGGTAGAACTCTGGGAATGATTCCTAAGATCCTTGAAAGGAAGAGTGTGAATTTTTTAATAGATGTGTGAAGTGAAGGCCTTTTTTCTGTTGTTTTGGGGGGAGGGGATTGTTGGGTTTTGTTTAAGAGGGAAGCCACTGGTGTTTAATATGTCATTAAGCTTGGTTAATGCTTAGGCAAATTTTGAGGAGCAGCATGATTTTTGTTACCATAAACACTGGACTCAGGTTTCTATATTGCTGTTAAGTTTGTTTTGTCTGAGGTTTTCCTCACTGAAAGAGCTATTTGTATTGGCAGCACACAAAATACAGAATGCAAATGTTGAGTGAAATATGTTCTTCTGTAGAAAGGAATTGTTTCGTGTTTGGGTTTCCTGTCTTGAGTGAAGCAGATCAATTGTATGCATGGAAGAATGGGAGAGATACCTCTTGTAGTGGATACCTGCTTACAGTCTGCAAGCAGTGGAACATGGCCTCTGTAAGGATGCTTCCATAGAGAGCTGCTAGCTCCTTACCTCTTGAAATTGCTGATTTCTCTTACAGCAGCCAAGGTCAAATACTGGAGTGGGGCCAGTTCTGCTATAAAAGCTACCTTCTGATCTAGAGTACATGAAGAGTTCCTAATAGACTTTAGTGAAGGCCTCTTGGTTCAAATACTGGATTTCTACCCAAGTCTTTGGGTGTGCTTTTCCAGACTGCTGCTGATAATGAAAACTTGGCAGATGTAGCTTGTGTATAATGTTATGATTGGATGCAGGGAATGCAAATAGTTCTCTACCAAGAATGTTGAATGCCATTGACTGGCAGCTTGAGACAATCCCTGTAATTGTAATTCTAAGTGGATAATTAAAGCTTGTCTAATGTACTGGTTCGTGCCCCATCTAGAGATGAAAGCCAGACTTTTGTGTTTCAAATTGTTGTGAAATAATCATACTTATATCTATAGGTTCTCTTAATCAGCTAATACCTCTTCTTCACTAACCACAGGAGTCAAGAGAGCTAAACTGAGGGTGAATGTGCACTAACAGCATTACTTCTTGCAGCTGTTATTATTTAGAAATTGAGTGAAAATTTAGCCAGTGAAATGTGAATTGATTTCAACTTTTGGCTGTGCTGAGAAAGAGACCTTTGCATACCTTGCAATTCCTTGAATCTATTAAAAACTTCTTGAGAGATCAGAGTTTTATGCCCATGGTACTGTGCTTGTGACTGCTAACCTAGTAATTCCTGCACTGATCTG
Source organism: Melanerpes formicivorus (assembly GCF_026170545.1). Lineage (NCBI taxonomy): Eukaryota > Metazoa > Chordata > Aves > Piciformes > Picidae > Melanerpes > Melanerpes formicivorus. The sequence continues at coordinate 41,002,702 of NW_027142355.1, read as the reverse complement.
ACACAAAACCCCCTCCATGGCTTGCATGTGTTCTTTCTGAGTGTTTTACCTCATCACTAGGGCACCAGTCTCAGACATTTCCCCCTCAACAACTGCTGAGTTCAGCTCAAATATCCTCAGTTCTCTGAAGCAGCAATGCCAGCTGCACAGTACAGTACAAATCTTAGCTCTCATGGTTGTGATAAAAGAAAAGGTTGGCTCAACTTTGTCATTGAAGAATTTCTCTTAGATGAAATGTTTGTAATTCTGAAGGCATTAATCATCCTTGGGTTGTCTCCAAACTTCATCTTCTTTGGCTAACAATTCATCTGTTTGGTGCAGTATCAGCACAGTTTGTAAAAGATGGTCTCTGAGGAAATGTAGTGGTATTTCTGAGCAAAGCCCTTCTCCTACTTTGTGACCATACCCACTCAGTGGCATGGTAGCACTGGCCACCAATAGGCAATCCAGCCCAGGCACTTGCTAGCCAGACTGTCTCATTTTTTCCCCAGCTCTCTGTCCTTCTATGCTTCCAGGAAAAAAAGGCAAGGGAGCTTTCAGTGTTGATCACTTCCAACCAGGCCCGGGTTTGCTCAGAGCTGTCATATTCCCTATCATAGGGAGATCTCCACAAACCAGATTTGTAAGGAGAGATGTCTTGTCAGGTAGAGTGTTTTCTGACATCCTCAGCCAGCTGATGCTTGAAAGCCAAGTGCCTGCCATGCCAAGGCTGCCAGGCAGTAGGTGATAGACATGCATTTTTTTGCACTTGATTAAAAGTGTGCAGGTATCTGTTGTACCTGCTGTCTGCTGTGATTTTAACTCTTTCTCTAAAATTGGAATGTCTCACTTCTGCTATCAACTGGAAGGAGTGTGGTTTCCTGTACTGAGAGCTCCAGGAGGCTGACTGGCAGCGTTCCTTGCACTCCAGACGCAGCCATGTGCACAGCGAGAGCTTCAGTTCATCGTCCGGAAGGGACAAAGATTCACTGTCACTACCTACCCTGTTCCTCTTGCCTTTGGCAGAGTTTCCAGCCTTGCAGAATGAGCAGGGAGTAGGATTGGGCTTTCACCCTAGCTTGCTACATTTTCCCATCTATGTACCTAAAAACCTTTTCTGTAACTCTGACTTAGACCACAAAATCTTCTGCAAAATCATTCTTCATCCACAGGGTTAAGAAGTCTTGGGAGATCAGAGACCCTGTGACACTCACTGAGTCTATTGCATAGTGCTGAGACTTACTTCATGAACAGCTTTGGTGCAGGAGCTGTGGTGGTATTCATGAGGAGAGGCTGAGGGAGCTGGGGTTGTTTAGCCTGGAGAAGAGGAGGCTCAGGGGAGACATTATCACTGTCTACAACTCCCTGAAGGGAGGTTGTAGCCAGGTGGGGGTTGGTCTCTTCTCCCAGGCAACCTGTGACAGAACAAGAGGACACACTCTCAAACTGTGCCAGGGGAAGTTTAAGCTTGAGGTGAGGAGAAAGTTCTTCCCAGAAAGAGTTGTTGGCCATTGGAATGTGCTGCCCAGGGAGGTGGTGGAGTCACCATCCCTGGAGGTGTTCAAAAAGGGATTGGATGTGGTATTTGAAGCCATTGTTTAGTTAGACATAATGTATTGGGTGACAGGTTGGACCTGATGATATTGAGGTCTTTTCCAACCTTATTGATTCTATGATTCTATGAATACCATGCTACCAGGCTAAAAAACTTCCAGGCTCTAAAGTTCCCCCATCCTTTTTCATCGCAGTGACTCCAATCCCTTTGACAGATTGCTCCACAGCATTTTTTCTTTTCCTTCTTGATCTTTAAATGTTCTGCCTCAGTTTCAGACAACACTGTTTGCAGAAGTGTTGTTTCCAGGGTGGAGGCATCCTTATCAGTGCAAATGAGCCAAATCTCCTTTTCCTGAACCGAGTCACTGCGTGGGCTCTGACGGCAGCGAGCGTGTCCTCATCCCCAGTGACCAAATTAACCTTCTAATAGTGAGTGTAGGTTTCTTCCTCATATGTTTATCCAACTGCATATGGAGATAGCTATTTCTGAGCAAGATGACTCTCACTGAATCAGTTAGTAAGTCACTCCCCTGCAGTGTGCCCAGGCAGCCAAGAGGGCCAATGGCATCCTGGCCTGCATCAGGAACAGTGTGGCCAGCAGGAGCAGGGAGGTCATTCTGCCCCTGTACTCTACACTGCTTAGGCCACACCTTGAGTCCTGAGTCCAGTTCTGGGCCCCTCAGTTTAGGAAGGAGGCTGACTTGCTGGAAGGTGTCCAGGGAAGGGCAACAAAGTTGGTGAGGGGTTTGGAACACAGCCCTGTGAGGAGAGGCTGGGGGAGCTGGGGTTGCTTAGCCTGGAGAAGAGGAGGCTCAGGGGAGACCTTATTGCCCTCTACAACTACCTGAAGGGAGGTTGTAGACAGGCAGAGGTTGGTCTCTTCTCCCAGGCAACCAGCACCAGAACAAGAGGACACAGTCTCAGGCTGTGCCAGGGGAGGTTCAGGCTGGAGGTTAGGAGGAAGTTTTAGAGGGAGTGATTGCCCATTGGAATGTGCTGCCCAGGGAGGTGGTGGAGTCCCCATCCCTGGAGGTGTTTAGGAAGAGCCTGAATGGGGTGCTTGGTGCCATGGTTTAGTTAATTAGGTGGTGGTGGGTTATAGGTTGGACACAATGATCTCAAAGGTCTCTTCCAACCTGGTCTATTCTATTCTATTCTACACCGTTATTTGTACTGGTCTGATGAAATATGTGGGTAGGATTACTATTTTTAAAGTATGTTAAGTTTTAGAGAGTATCCTCAAAGGTACAAGCCACATGTTTGTGTTCTGGACAAGTTAAAACCAAAGCTAAACTGCTGCTATTACTACCAAAATTTCTGAGGTTTAATAAACATTTTTGCTCTCAGGAGTGGCCAAATCAGGAAACAGCTAGCAAAAAACTAGAGAACTGATTACTGAAGAGACCATGTGAGATCAGCAGCAGCTCAGAAGTGATGGAACAATGAATTCACAGTGAACAAACTGCACTACAGAATTAGAAAGCAGGACAGATAACTGTTCCCTGTAGAAACATTATCCCACAGTCGCCCCTTTGCCGAGTCTGTCTCTTACCTCATCTCTTTTGTTGGCTGGAAGCACTTTGCAGCGCAGTTGTTGTTTGATGTGGTCCCTGGGTACCACATGAGAGTCCTAGGCAGTGACTAAGACTTCTAAATGAAACAGCAATAACAAAGTTTATGATAAAATAATAAATTTGCTGTGGTATGATTCTAGTAAAAACTACAGCTGTCCTTTATCTGTTCAGCAGCAGAAGCAGTGCTAAACGGTGATTAATCTTTCCTCCTCGTTCCTTCCGTGAAGCACAACAAATCCTGCTGATGGAGAAAGTTTTGGTTCCATTTTTTAATGTGAATGAATGCATCCTGCTGCTGATAGTCAGAATGGGTGGAGATGGATGGTTATGCATTCTGAATACATTTGGATTGCTGCAGCTTAGTGAATTTGCCTCCTGGCCTCTGGTTCTCGTGATCAATCAAGGAGCTTTTAAAAATGCAACGTTGGGAAGGCTTGACAGCGGCCACGGACACATTGCCGAGTACTTGGCTCCTTTGGTTTTGTATGAGCGTATTTACCTGGGGTTCACGGGGATGAAATAAATCCCAAGGCTGGTTTGTGTGCCATCAAATCAAAACAAGCCTTGCCATGAGCACAGTTTGTGGTTTTGGTGCTTGGGCACTGTAAATAAATTACATTCAGAGGAGCTAAATGTGAACTGAGAATATTCATTCATAAATCAGAGGCTAGAGACTGTGCCATTCATAACTAAGGACACAAATACACTGTGGGTTCTGGGGAGGTTGCACAGTTGTATGTTCTTGCTGCTGCTGTTCAGCTCTTTAACTGTCCCTTCTCTTTCCCTCTGCACTTCATCTGCTCCTTGCAGTGCACAGGCATTTGTGCAGACTGCAGGCATCATGCTGACTTGTTCTGTATCCACTGCACAGAGTCAAAGGGAAAGTTTGCTGATGACACCAAGCTGTGTGGTGCAGCAGACACGCTGGAGGGAAGGGAGGCCATCCAGAGGGACCTTGACAGGCTGGAGAGGTGGGCACAGGCCAACCTCATGAAGTTCAATAAGAGCAAGTGCAGGGTCCTGCATCTGGGTCGAGGCAATCCCAGGCACAAATACAGGCTGGGCAGTGACTGGCTGGAGGATAGCCCTGAGGAGAGAGACTTGGGGGTGCTGGTGGACAAAAAGCTCAACATGAGCTCTCAGTGTGCACTTGCAGCCCGCAAAGCCAATCAGATCCTGGGCTGCATCAGGAGAAGTGTGGCTAGCAGGTCGAGGGAGGTGATCCTCCCCCTCTACTCAGCCCTGGTGAGACCCCACCTGGAGTACTGTGTCCAGTTCTGGAGCCCCTATTACAAGAGGGATGTGGAGGTGCTGGAACGTGTCCAGAGAAGGGCCACGAGGATGATCAGAGGGCTGGAGCACCTCTCCTATGAGGACAGACTGAAGGAATTGGGGCTGTACAGTCTGCAGAAGAGAAGGCTCCGAGGTGACCTAATTGTCGCCTTCCAGTATCTGAAGGGGGCCTACAGGAAGGCTGGGGAAGGACTTCTCAGGATATCAGGTAGTGATAGGACTAGGGGGAATGGAATGAAGCTGGAGGTGGGGAGATTCAGGCTGGATGTGAGGAGGAGGTTCTTCACCATGAGAGTGGTGAAACCCTGGAATGGGTTGTCCAGGGAGGTGGTCGAGGCCCCGTCCCTGGGGGTGTTTAAGAGCAGGCTGGATGAGGCTCTGTCCAGCCTGATCTAGTGTGGGGTGTCCCTGCCCATGGCAGGGGGGTTGGAACTAGATGATCCTTGTGGTCCCTTCCAACCCTGAATGAAACTATGAAACTATGAAAGGAAGGCTGTGCAGTCTTCTCCCCAAAGTACTGTACTCTACCTTGATTTGTCTTGAGTGTAAAAATTCAGGGCTGCCCCACTTGGGATGTTTAAGATATTGGAGATTTGGACATTGAAGATGGACAACTAAAATATGCTATAAGCCTGGCAATACTGAGATTAGAAATGAGTTAATTCAAATGTTAAACAGGGAATGTTAATTGGAATCGGTTCATCTGCAAGGAGATGTCCAAATCAGCTGTATTAAAGAGAACAAAAACTGCTTCCTAATCAGGATGGACACTTCCTGAGAATTGGCAGGACTCCAGTCAAAAGAAACATTTCCAAACTCAATTTGGGACAGAAGGAATTCAGATGCTCACTCTTTGCTGTTTCCCCTCTGAAAGCAGACAAATTAACAAAGGATTTTGATGCCAGCAACCCTCAAATCAAGGATGATGGAAAGAAAGGGAGTATAATTTTCTCATCTCTGTTTCTCTGACAAGTTTGCAGCAATGTGACAGCATGTGTGGCTTTAATTTCTCTTTATCAGTTTTGATTTCTCTGTGTCTTTCCTGTGGGACAGCTGATCGGGGGGAGCGGAGCAGGGTTAAATATTAGCAGCAGCTTATGAATTCGGAATGTGACATAGTTGTGTCATTGCGCTGTGAAATTTTGTCTGCTGTGGTAAAAGCCATCTCATTTCAGTGTGGAATGAAGTGCCTGCTGTTTTCCTTTATGGTTACTGACATTTAAATAATTACTCGGTGAAGTTCTCCACTGCAGGCTGGCTTTTCATTGAGTGCAGATGGCTCCTTCACCAGTCACATCACCAGCATTCTTCTGTACAGCACTTAAGTTTTAAAGTAAACTTTTGTTCTTTCTGTGTAGTGCAGGGTAATAGAAGTTTACTGATCTCTGTATCTCTACACCTATCCATCTTTTCTGGAAAGGGGCAGTTTGCACTGAGTTATCTCAACAGAGACTCTGTAGCCTTGCTAAAATACCTGAGTGACGTGCAGCTGCGTGTTTATCAGAACTGGAGGTGTTCAAGAGGGGATTGGATGTGGCACTTGGTGTCATGGTCTAGTCATGAGGTCTGTGGTGACAGGTTGGACTCGATGATCCTCGAGGTCTCTTCCAACCTAGGTGATACTGTGATACTGTAACTGGAAAGCCCAGGCTAGCTGCCTGTGTCAGTCATTTCCTAGCAGTGTTCTCTCAAGTACTGCTGCTGCCAGGGTTGGTGTTCTGTATGGAGTGTGTTACCTCTGCTGTTAATGACAAAATAGTTCAGTTTCTGCACCAAAACAAAAATATTGATCTTTAAAGAGACAGCTGCCATGAGCCATGCTATTAATATGATTTGATTGAAGAATGCTACTACAAGAAGTTATGTAGGTTACTTAAGAACAAAACTGGATGCTTTGAGCTTCAGTGACCAGAACTTTCTTCAGCCAGTCTTGTTTCCTTGTCCCCATAGCTGCTGACATGTATTTTACCTGAAAAAAAGGAGAAAAGACAAAGTGATTAATCTAATTTTAGCGTGGGCACCATGGCTTGGCTTAACTATGGTAGTTCCAAGACCAGGGAATTTTTCTTCTAGTGTCTCAAAAGCAAGAGAAGAGTTTGTTGTGCTTCTTAACTGTGTACAAGGCTGCCTGTTTATCCATCATCCAGCCCAAACCTCCCCTGGCTCAGCTTGAGACTGTGTCCTCTTGTTCTGGTGCTGGCTGCCTGGGAGAAGAGACCAACCCCCACCTGGCTACAACCTCCCTTCAGGTAGTTGTAGAGAGCAATAAGGTCACCCCTGAGTCTCCTCTTCTCCAGGCTAAGCAACCCCAGCTCCCTCAGCCTCTCCTCACAGGGCTGTGCTCCAAACCCCTCCCCAGCTTCGTTGCCCTTCTCTGGACTCGTTCCAGCAAGTCAACCTCCTTCCTAAACTGAGGGGCCCAGAACTGGACACAGGACTCAAGGTGTGGCCTAACCAGTGCTGAGTACAGGGGCAGAATGACCTCCCTGCTCCTGCTGGCCACACTGTTCCTGATCCAGGCCAGGAGGACACTGGCCAGCCTGGGCACACTGCAGGCTCATGTTCAGCCTACCATCGACCAGTACCCCCAGGTCCCTCTCCACCTGGCCGCTCTCCAGCCACTCTGACCCCAGCCTGTAGCACTGCATGGGGTTGTTGTGGCCAATGTGCAGAACCTGGCACTTGAATTTGGACACGATGATCTTGAAGGTCTCTTCCAACCTGGTCTGGTCTGGTCTGGTCTGGTCTGGTCTGGTCTGGTCTGGTCTATTCTATTCTATTCTATTCTATTCTATTCTATTCTATTCTATTCTATTCTATTCTATTCTATTCTATTCTATTCTATTCCCGTGAGATCCCAAACAATGTACACCAGGTCCCTTTCCTTTCTCATCCCTTATTCTGGCTGGGGGCATATGGAGATGCTGGTCAGGCTGTGTGATGTGGGAATCACCGTTGTCCCCTGCGCTGTTTAATCACAAAGCACCAAGAGCAATGGATTGACATTCTTCTCAATTTGTGTGCATCACAGAAGTCAGAAAAATGTGTTGCAAGAGGGCTGCCTGTGTGCCCAGACTCACCATTTCTCCCGTTCAGTAGCACAGCTGCTGTTGACTCACGTTTCTCTTTACCGCTAGGCCAAAGTTGTGACCCGTGCTTTATTTTAAAATTGCTGTAGTCTGTTATTTTCTGCTCCAAGCATCTTTTATGCACAAAAATATGTAGTCCTTTTGCTGTTGCAGTTGTTTTACTTCAGGAGAATGCAGAGCTAACGCACTAACCTACATTTAATTAGTGTCAAGTCATTTGAATAGGTTTCCTGCAGATGTAGGAAGGACTGGAGATACCTTTGGTGGTTGGCTTGTTGCCACCTGTGATCAAACAAATTGCTGTCTATTGATTCAGTTTCAGTTGACCTGGTAAATGAATTCAGAAATAAGCACAGATAACTTCCATATCCCAGATTTCTGCAGATGAGGGTAAAGATTGCTTCCCCATCCCCCTGCAAAAAAACACCCGCCAAGAGCTTAGTGTTATGTGGCATTGCAGTAGCATTGATGGGAGGCAGGGCCCAACAAGTACAGCTGCTGTCTGCACTACAGATTAATGTCTTTAATTAGACTCTTGATAGCTTAGCCAATAAAGGCATAAGCATGTTAAAAATTGATATTTATTACATTGTAGCTTGTACAGTGAAATTCACATCAGATTAAAGCAGTAACCATTAAACCAATTCCTGCAAATTGTATTGCAAGCATTTATGATGTCCATTCTCTGAAAGACTTCTTTCTGCAGAAAGCCTCTAGTCCACTGACAGCCAGCATAAAAATGCCACAGATTCTCAGGAAATTATTGTATTTCCTTTTTTGCAGAGGGCAGTGCCTTGATGAGCATGATAGTTACAGCTGCCACTTCCAAAAACGTGTATTTCGAGGGGCTGTGCTATAAATCTGGTAGAACAGTTTTGCTGTGGTGATGCTATTTGCTAGAACTTTACTCAGCTGAAACATGACCTGGTCAGGAATAAAGCAAGCAATCAAGTAGGACATAATTGCTGTCCATTTGTTTCCTTTGGTAAAGATGCATGTCCCTCATCTATTGTAGTTTGAAATATGAATGGAATGGAATTAACCAAATTGGAAAAGACCTTTGAGATTATCATGTCCAATCCACCACCCAACACTATCTAATCAATTAAACCATGGCACCAAGCACCCCATCCAGTCTCTTCCTAAACACCTCCAAGGATGGTGACTCCACCACCTCCCTGGGCAGCACACTCCAATGGGCAATCTCTCTTTCTGTGAAGAACTTCTTCCTAACATCCAGCCTAAACCTCCCCTGGCACAGCCTGAGACTGTGTCCTCTTGTTCTGGTGCTGGCTGCCTGGGAGAAGAGACCAACCTCTGCCTGTCTACAACCTCCCTTCAGGTAGTTGTAGAGAGCAATAAGGTCTCCCCTGAGTCTCCTTCTCTCCAGGCTAAGCAACCCCAGCTCCCTCAATCTCTCCTCATAGGGCTTGTGTTCCAAACCCCTCCCCATCTTTCTTGCCCTTCTCTGGACATGCTCCAGCAAGTCAACTTCCTTCCTAAACTGAGGGGCCCAGAACTGGACACAGTGCTGAGAGCATGGGCTAAAGTTTCAATACTCAACCTGTAAGTCAACAAACAAGTACATAAATTCTTAGAAAGTTACTAGGAACTGTACCCATCTAAACTCCAGCTAAGCCTCCTACATCTAGTCAGTGAAGCACTTTCAAGGAGAGCTTGGGCTGCTTCACAAAAGCCTCTGAATCCTGTCTTCTTCAATAGCACATTATCAATTCTTTTAGTGTCCTGTTCTGAAGCCATCTGATGAATGCTAAATGCAGTTCTGTAAGGAATGAATTCGTTAAGGGGTTTTGTATTAATTTGCTAATTTTCCACGTCCAGAATACACAGCCTGGGTGAATGGAGCAAGAGTGACTCATCTTTCATTAATAAAGGACTCAAAAGTATTCTGGAACGCCAGAGAGATTCTTGATCATGCAAATAGATGCGTCCCTACTTCAGCTGAAATACAGAAACGTTGATTTCAGTCTGCCTGCTTCCCTTGCTGGGAAGATAAGCATGAGAAAGAAAGAAGAAAGTCAAGGCAATTTGCCACACTTGCGTAAGCATACAGCAGTCCCTCCAAGGCAGCAGGTGGCCTGCCACTGTTCTCAAAATGTTAGCAATTTCATGTGTGGGCAGACTAGTGTAGGCTAATATTTTAGGTTACTCTGCTTCCAGTAGGAATCTCCACTTCAGACTGCACGTGGGCCAGTTGCATTGCCTGCTGGTTGGAAGGAAAGAGAGAAGCAGATGAGGATTTCTACCAAACTGAAATGCAAGAAGTACCACAAGTCCCAGGAAAAGGAACACTTCTTGTCCCCATCCTGCTTTAAATAGTAATTCAGATAAATAATGTCTTGAAAGTTGTGGTCCAAATTAGCTCCTGAATAGAATAGAATAGAATAGACCAGACCAGACCAGGTTGGAAGAGACCTTCAAGGTCATTGTGTCCAACCTATCACCCAACACCACCTAATCAAGTAAACCATGGCACCAAGCACCCCATCAAGTCTCCTCCTGAACACCTCCAGTGCTGGTGACTCCACCACCTCTCCAAGCAGCCCATTCCAATGGGCAATCACTCTCTCTGTGTAAAACTTCCTCCTAACCTCCAGCCTAAACCTCCCCTGCTGCATCCTGAGACTGTGTCCTCTGGTTTGTTTGTTTGTTGGATGCATTTTATTGACATTTTTCCTCTGCAGCTGAAGCCAGGTTTTGGTTACTCCACCACATTAAAGCGAATTAGATAGATCCCCGTCAGGAGAGTTATGATAAACATTTCAGAAGTGCCTCAAGACTAGAAACAGGTGTTCCAAATACTATTGGCAAGCAGAGTGTTAAGTCCTACTGAGATTCAGAAAGAGGTGGAAGGATCCATAGAAACAATAAGGTTGGAAAAGACCTCAGAGATCATCAAGCCCTACCTGTCACCCAACACCTTCTGACTAACCAAACCATGGCTCCAAGTTCCACATCCAGTCCTTTTTTGAACACATCCAGGGATGGGGACTCCACCACCCCCCTGGGCAGCACATTCCAATGGCCAATTATTATTTCTGTGAAGAACCTTTTCCTCACCTCCAGTCTAAACTTCCCCTGGCACAGCTTGAGACTGTGGCCTGCAATGGTCTGCCTTCAAACCACCTTTAAGCTGAAGAGGCCAGCATCACTACAACAGTAAAAATACACTCCTCCATCCAAAGATCCTGTGAAATGTTCCCCAGCCTGAGTCACCATCACTGGAGGTGTTTGAGACTGGATGAGGCACTTGTTGCCGTGGTTTATTTGCTTAGGTGGTGCTGGGTGGTAGGTTGGACTTGATGGTCTGGAAGGTCTTTTCCAACCCGGTTGGTTCTATTCTGATGAATCCTGTCTCACCCATTAACAGTCGAGGGAGTTCAGTGAGTCTTTGCACATGCCCTCTTAAAGCCTGGTAAAGGTTCAAGGCGTTTAAAAGGAGACTAGCAGATTTGCAGGCACAGTTTGTGGGTGTGCTCAGTGTGAGTGGGTACATAAGCAGCCTGCTGAAAGTAAGTCTCCTGCTTCTATGTCATTAGGTGCAACTGAATGCTACTTTCAAAGAAAGATGACGGTTTGCAAGACTCTCTAAAGCACTCAAGGAGAGGTCGCAGTAGTTCCGTGAGACACATTAAAGACGGCGCTGTAGGCGCTGTTGTGACACTGTGTGATTGTACTTTCTTTTCTCAAGGATTTAATTTCCAAAAATGAGTGTATCGAGTGGGTTTGGTCCAGAACCTTCTGCCTCTGCTCTGTTTTCACTTGGACCTGTAGGGAAAAAACAAGGGAGTAGCAGCTCTTACAGACCAGACCTGCACTAATTGTTTTTTCAGGACTGCAAGTGGAGGGCCTCTTCAGAAGATCAGCCAGCATCCAGACTATCAAAGATGTTCAGAAACTCTACAATCAGGGTAAGCTGTTGTCATACCATTGCCAGTAACAGTGTGAGGGCTTTGTTGATCTGGCTTTTGTTTGTGAAGCAGAAGCACAAGCGTTCTTATAACTATTTAATCACAGAGCCATTTGTAACATGGAATAACAAGGGTACAGCAACCTCAAAGGTAGCAACAGGCACTTAGTGCTTACAGAATAGCAGGTATTCAGCTGGTGTCAGACCAGAGCTTATAAAATTTGTAGCTGGTAATGAATGATAAGGTTTGAGTCAAAAATGGTCTGTGTTTTCATAAACATTTGTATTACCTCTATGTGCTTTATTATAGTTATGAAGTGCAATGCCTCTGTGTCGTTGCCTGCATTAGGAATAGTGTGGCCAGCAGGAGCAGGGAAGTCATTGTGCCCTGTACTCTGCATTGGTTAGGCCACACCTTGAGTCCTGTGTCCAGTTCTGGGCTTCTCAATTTGAGAAGGGCATTGAGACACTTGAAGGTGTCCAGAGAAGGGCAACAAGGCTGGGGAGAGGCCTTGAGCACAGCCCTGTGAGGAGAGGCTGAGGGAGCTGGGGTTGTTTAGCCTGGAGAAGAGGAGGCTCAGGGGAGACCTCATTGCTCTCTGCAACTACCTGAAAGGTGGCTGTAGCCAGGAAGGGGTTGGTCTCTTCTCCCAGGCACCCAGCACCAGAACAAGAGGACACAGTCTCAAGCTGCACCAGGGGAGGTTTAGGCTGGAGGTGAGGAGAAAGTTCTTCACTGAGTTGTTTGCCATTGGGATGTGCTGCCCAGGGAGGTGGTGGAGTCCCCGTCCCTGGAGGTGTTGAAGAGGAGATTGGACGTGGCACTTGGTGCCATGGTCTAGTCATGAGGTCTGTGTTGATAGGTTGGACTTGATGATCCTCGAGGTCTCTTCCAACCTTAGTTATACTGTGATACTGTTGTTCCTCTGCTGCTTTTTCCGCAGTTATGGCAAAGAAAGAGAATTTTACCTAGCAATCTATGAAATGCACTGAGGCCATCTAGGAAGTCCCTGACTTCCCTGGGAAATCATTGGATGAAATACATTCCTGGGGAGACTCTCTTGTCCCAAGACTGATGAAATCCCGTGCAAGATAAAATCTAGAAAAATGCCAGGAGTTAGCAGCAGCAACCCCAGGCATTTTCTGTCCAAAAGGAGCATGGAACAGTTTTTAAGCAGAAGTTTCAATAAGAAGTAGAACACAGGATTAAATACATATTTTTTCTTCTTTTTCTGCTTGCAGGCAAGTCTGTGAATTTTGATGATTATCAGGATATCCACGTGCCTGCCGTTATCCTGAAGACTTTCCTCAGGGAGCTCCCACAGCCACTGCTAACGTTTGAATGTTATGATCATATCCTTGGGATCACCAGTGAGTACACAGGACTCTTACAAAAATGTGTGCAGCAAGGTAACTGCCCGTGCCTGATTCATAACCACTACGCTTTCCTAGCTATGAAGCAGTTACAGGCCGAGCCCAGAGAGTGGTGGTGAATGGTGCCACTGCCAGCTGGCAGCCAGGCACCAGTGGTGTGCCCCAGGGATCAGTGCTGGGCCCTGTGCTCTTTAACATCTTCATTGATGATCTGGATGAGGGCATTGAGCCCATCATCAGTAAGTTTGCAGATGACACCAAGCTGGGGATGGGTGTTGATCTGTTAAAGGGAGGAGAGATCTGCAGAGGCACCTTGCCAGGCTGGACAGATGGGCAGAATACAACGGCATGAGATTGAACACATCCAAGTGCCAGGTTCTGCACATTGGCCACAACAACCCCATGCAGAGCTACAGGCTGGGATCAGAGTGGCTGAGAGCAGCCAGGCAGAAAGGGACCTAGGGGTACTGGTAGGTGGTAGGCTGAACATGAGCCTGCAGTGTTCCCAGGTGGCCAAGAAGGCCAGTGGCCTCCTGGCCTGCATCAGGAACAGTGTGGCCAGCAGGAGCAGGGAGGTCATTCTGCCCCTGTACACTGCACTGGTTAGGCCACACCTTGAGTCCTGTGTCCAGTTCTGGGCCCCTCAGCTTGGGAAAGATGTTGAGTTGCTGGAATGTGTCCAGAGAAGGGCAACAAAGCTGGGGAGGGGTCTGGAGCACAGCCCTGTGAGGAGAGGCTGAGGGAGCTGGGGTTGCTTAGCCTGGAGAAGAGGAAGCTCAGGGGTGACCTTATTGCTCTCTACAACTCCCTGAAGGGAGGTTGTAGACAGGTGGGGGTTGGTCTCTTCTCCCAGGCAATCAGCACCAGAACAAGAGGACACAGTCTTAGGTTGCACCAGGGGAGGTTTAGGCTGGATGTTAGGAAGAAGTTCTTCACAGAAAGAGAGATTGGCCATTGGAATGGGCTGCCCAGGGAGGTGGTGGAGTCACCATCCCTGGAGGTGTTTAGGAAGAGACTGGATGGGGTGCTTGGTTGCATAGTTTAGTTGATTAGATGGTGTTGGGTGGTAGGTGATGATCTCAAAGGTCTCTTCCATTCCATTCCATTCCATTCCATTCCATTCCATTCCATTCCATTCCATTCCATTCCATTCCATTCCATTCCATTCCATTCCATTCCATTCCATATTGTTAGTTCTTCATTGTGGTCATGAGTGGACAGCCTCCTAATCTGTACCTGAGCAAAGCTGTCAGAACTGCTGAGACACTCTGCATTTTACAAAGTTTTCTGATTCTTCTATATATCCTATTGTATTATTAAGAACTAAATCCCACTCCTCATTCTCTGGGCTCCATTTCTATGGCATGGCACATCCCTGAGTCAGTCTGTGATACCACTTAGGTCAAGGCAGCTTTAGTTTTAGCAGCACCATTGGCAGATTTGTGGGAACTAAATTTAGCTGATCATTTGTACACTGTTTTCCTTCCTCCCCCCCTCCTCCCCCCATTTATTTTTATGGTGAGGAGATTGTTTTTGTTGGAACTGTTCCCATGGGCTAGAATACTGGGGAAGAAAGGCTCTGAAGCCATTAGAAGACATTGATTATCAATTTCTTGCACTACGTGAAATTATGAATTATGCAACTTTAATTATGTGGCCTTTGTCAGGAACTAGGAGCTTATGGTACTGGCAAGACAACTTCCTGATAGATGGAGGGTGAGTATCTGAGATCCCAGAGTGTCTGAGATCTCAGTAGAGTAGAATTAAACAGGTTGGAAGAGACCTCAAAGATCATCCAACCTATCATCCAACACTTTCTAATCATCTAAACCATGGCACTAAGTGCCCCATCCAGTCCTTTTTTAACACCTCCAGTGATGGTGACTCCACCACCTCCCTGGGCAGCACATTCCAATGGCAAATCACTTTTTCTGTGAAGAACTTCTTCCTAACCTCCAGCCTAAACCTCCCCTGGCACAGCTTGAGACTGTGTCCTCTTCTTCTGGTGCTGGTCGCCTGGGAGAGGCGACCAAACCCCACCTGGCTTATGGAGACTGGTGTTTTGCCATCCAGGCTGTAGTCAATCCAGGAGGAAACTGTGGTAGAGCTTCCAGTAACAAGTCACAGGCACACATTTTCTCAACACTTGATTGTTGAGGAAGTTATTGATCTCTGTATAGATACAATAATGGAGTATGGCTTCCACACGAGTCTGTTAACACACCTCTGGTAGCCACACACTGCTGCTGTTGTGAAATGTGGGTTATCATCACTGTCATGACTGTTGCAGTGAGGCAGGTCACTGAATAATTCAGACTGGGGACAGCTCTCAGTTGCTGAATGTTTGTAAAGCACAGAAGTACAAAGAGTTTGATGTACTTTTGGGCCATCTGTATAAATGAGTTACAGTATCACTAAGGTTGGAAGAGACCTCGAGGATCATCCAGTTCATCTGTAGAAAATTCTTACCCACCCAAGTGGCTGTCTTACAGATTTTGGCTAAGACAGAGGAGTTTCCTACAGAATCACAAAAGTGTTATTAAAGTGAGTAGAGTGCCAACAAGAATATTTTGGGCCAAACTGTCTCTTAGCAAGAATAAAATCAGAGCACATAAAGTAGATGTCTGGATTCAATGTGTGGAGAGAGGATGAAATTCAAATCAAGACCTTTGAAAGTCTTCCCCAGCAAAGAAATTATTTAGGCTGTTTGAGTGAATGGAGAAAATGCTCTTCAAGTTACTGTAACCACTTATATGATAATGCAAAGTGTGATAGGGACATTGAGAAGGTTAACCCTAACTGCTGCTGTGGTCATGAAGGTCAGTAGAGCTGAATTTTCTGATGGGTTTTGCAGGTGGATATCTGAAGTAATTCCAGCCACGATGATCCTGGCCTGCATCAGGAAGAGTGTGGCCAGCAGGAGCAGGGAGGTCATTCTGCCCCTGTACACTGCACTGGTTAGGCCACACCTTGAGTCCTGTGTCCAGTTCTGGGCCCCTCAGTTTAGGAGGGATGTTGACTTGCTGGAATGTGTCCAGAGAAGGGCAACAAAGGTGGTGAGGAGTTTGGAGCACAAGCCCTGTGAGGAGAGGCTGAGGGAGCTGGGGTTGCTTAGCCTGCAGAAGAAGAGGCTCAAGGCAGACCTTATTGCTTTCTATAACTACCTGAAGGGAGTTTGTAGCTAAGTGGGGTTTGGTCTGTTCTCCCAGGCAGCCAGCACCAGAGCAATAGGACACAGTCTCAGGCTGTGCCAGGGGAGGTCTAGACTGGATGTTAGGAAATTCTCCATAGAAAGAGTGATTTGCCATTGGAATGTGCTGCCCAGGGAGGTGGTGGAGTCACCATCACTGGCGGTGTTTAGGAGGAGACTTGATAGGGTGCTTGGTTGCAAGTTTTAGTTGATTAGGTGGTGTTGGATGTTAGGTTGGACACGATGATCTTGAAGGTCTTTTCCAACCTGGTCTGGTCTAGTCTAGCCTATGGTGTTGGATGACAGGTTGGACTTGATCTTGAAGGTCTTTTCCAACCTGGTTAGTTCTGTTCTGTTCTATTCTATTCTATTCTATTCTGTTCTGTTCTGTTCTGTTCTATTCTATTCTGTTCTATTCTGTTCTGTTCACATTATTTCTTGGTAACATTTTGAGGTTTTGGAGTTGACACTGACTTTGGCATTACAGGTGTGGAGAGCAGTTTACGAGTTACCAGATGTAAGCAAATCGTTCACGGGCTTCCTGAGCAGAATTACGCTGTTCTGAAATACCTGATATGCTTCCTCCATATGGTGAGTATCGGCAAAAGTTCCAAAAGCATGGCATTTTCTTTTTTCTCTCTAAATCTGTTCTTATTAATTAAACATTTCCTGTCTCCACAGAAAATGAAATGGAATAATTCAGTGTGGTGAGGTGGTTGTGCAGTAAATGAGTGTCATTTGAGACAATATTAACGAGCTCCAGAACAACAGCAGCAAAATGTTGTGTATTAAATCTTTTAAAGTATCATTTTCCTGCCTTTCATTCTTTAGTTTGCTACAGTTAAATGGTAAACCTTGAATGTCCCATTTTGCAGGAATTTGTGGCTTGCTTCAGGAGAAAAGAAATCACATGTCTTTTTGTACAGGCTTCTGGATTTGGCGATTCTTTTTAATCCATTTTGGAATCCCCACAAGTGTGAGGGCTTGGGAACATCCAGTATAAATACTACAGTTAGCCTAGTGGAATGTTTTGGTTGTGAAAGTTTATGTGCAGGTAAGGACAGTAATAGTGTAAATTCCCCTTCTGTCTGCCTTACCCAGTGCCTTGTCTTTTCCAGATGGCATTTTTCAAAGCCAGGTGGGGATTATGGTGATGCTGACACCTAGAGAACATCATCAGAATTCCTAAGATTCCCACCACAGCAGTTGCACTTATGGAATGATGATGATTTTCAGCAGTGAAGGAATTAGCCCTCAGTAATTGTTCTTGTTTGACATATTCTAGCCAGCAGCACATTTCAGAAACAAGTGCATTTAATCCCTTTTTCTACCAAAACACTGGAGAAAAGCAAGATTAGAAGAGACAGAGTGAGGCAGCCGCACTCAGCCTGCACTCGCAAGGTTCTTGTAATGCCCCCACGGTCGTTTGCTGTGACTTAGCTAAACTCTAATGCCATTGAGGAAATCCTCCTATCATTTGCTGTTATTTTAGCAATTGATACCTCTTCCTCAGTGCTATGGACTGGGGAAGTGACTTTGTTCCCATAATAGATGCACCATCTCTGCACGCTTCTTAAGAGCTGAGCACCTGAGGTGTTAATGAGGTGTGCAAAAGCACTGCATAGTGGTTCCTGTAATTGGGCAACTGAACATAGCTTTATTTTGGAGTGTGCCTTGTTATGTAAAGCACAGAGTCAAGTTAATAGTAGCTCTCAGGGCTGCAATTTTTGCTGATCTGTGGCTTTTCCTCTTTAATGTCTCAGGGCATATTTGCATTTGGAAAGGTCAAGGGAACATAAAACCATCTAGGAGCTAGAGATTTCTATTCACTGCAGATTGGTGTGCTGCACAAGGTGCTACAGTTCAAACTTCTATAGAGTTCTCTACCAATAATCTTCTTTTTTACCTGCAAGCATCAACCTTCTTACATGTAAGAGGCAATTTAATTCTTCCATGAGCTCAGCCTTGAGTAGTGCAAGAGGTACTTGTGGTAATTTCATGAAGTGGGATGAACTGTCATCACTAGATACAGGTTTTGAACACTCTAGGCTTGTGGATAGAGTCTCAACCCCCTTACTTAATGAAACAGCTCCAAGGGTGCTACAGTAAGAGAGTGCAATTCCTACAGAAGTCACAGGTTTGGGTTTCAAAAATGGGTCTAAACCCTGAAACCTCAGACTAGCAGTGATTGTGGCAGCAATGAGCCCAGTGTGCTGTGAAAGGGATAAGCTGTCCATCTTCACTCTGCAGTGTTACCTGGCTACCAAGAGGGATTGGCAGGGTCCCCTTGGAGTTGCAGTGAACTGAGGTCCCTTGGCAGAATTGGGCAGCCAGGAGCAAGAGGGAAAACAAAGACTCTTTTCACAAGTCTGTCTCTGACTTATGTACGTAAAGAATGCCTGTGCTTGCTCAACTGATCTCACAAGAAATGACTCAGGTGGTTTTGTTCCACAGGCTTTGTGTTGCACATGCAGTGGAGTGGATCTATGAATGCACATACAAGCTTAAAGGACTAGAGAAGTCTTCTTGCAGACTACTTGGCAAAGGACACTGATGGCAGGAGTGACCTAGTTCTGAAGTCAGAAACCATTAATAGAAAATTACAGTTGTAGTCTTCTGTGACAATCAGCAGAGGTTGCAGAAGCAATAAGACCATCTAGGTTGTGTTTTTATAACCATATCTTTGGGCTTGGTACCAGCTGAAACACTCCCCTCTCTGTACCTAGACACTTTCCCTCCCTGCTGTTTATTTCTGTCCTTACAGCCATCATGCCTGATGCAGGGGAGGGGAGGCTGACTTGGCTGGGAGAACCCTTGCAGAAACCTGCCAAATGCAAAAGACATGAGTGTGGGGCCAAGCAGAAAAAACAGACAAGGATTTAGGGCCCATGAGCTATGCCTCAGATCTGTAACTGAAAGAGTAAAGTTAAAGCAAGTACAGGCTGGGAAGAAAAACCTGCTCCAAATGAATGTTATGTCTCAATTGCTTATCTAGTTGAAAATGCCATTAGCCCCAGCAAAGCTTGGGGGTGGGGTGGCTGTTGATGATGGGACACATTGGGAAGGAGTAGATGACTCAGCCTTGTGGAGCAGATACAAGCAGTTGGCACATCTGAAAGGTAGCTGAGAGGGGGGAGGTAGAAGCTTATATTTCCAGGAAGCTTGTGGGAGTGTTTTAATGGCTATTAAATGGCTTCTGAAAATGTTTTGTGCACTTCTGTTCACCATTGTGGGTAAGCAACCAAAGAGATGGGCATGTTCTTATATTCATATTTTTTTGATGTGGTGGTAATTGGCTGTTTCAGCCCTCTGTATGTCACTGTTAAAGTTCATTAGAATATAGAATAGAATAAACCAGGTTGGAAGAGACCTTTAAGATCGAGTCCAACCTATCACCCAACACCATCTAATCAACTAAACCATGGCACCAAGCACCCCATCCAGTCTCCTCCTAAACACCTCCAGTGATGGGGACTCCACCACCTCCCTGGGCAGCACATTCCAATGGGCAATCTCTCTTTCGGTGAAGAGCTTCTTCCTAACATCCATCCTAGACCTCCCCTGCTGCAGCTTGAGACTGTGTCCTCTTGTTCTGGTGCTGGTTGCCTGGGAGAAGAGACCAACCTCTGCCTGGCTACAACCTCCCTTCAGGTATTTGTAGACATCAATAAGGTCTCCTCTGAGCCTCCTCTTCTCCAGGCTAAGCAACCCCAGCTCCTTCAGCCTCTCCTCACAGGGCTTGTGCTCCAAACCCCTCCCCAGCTTTGTTGCCCTTCTCTGGACACACTCCAGCAAGTCAACCTCCTTCCTAAACTGAGGGGCCCAGAACTGGACACAGGACTCAAGGCATGGCCTAACCAGTGCAGTGTATAGGGGGAGAATAACCTCCCTACATAGTGTAGTTGGCTAGCTGGTTTCACCCCTGCAGGATCCATAAGGATTCTGGGCTGTAAGCATGTGGAAACCCCAAACCCATCACAATTTTCCTGGGGCAAGCTGGGTGTTTGTTCTGGGGCAGTGACGATGTGCATTTTGCATTTGATGTGGCACTGATCTTCAGTCTTTATTCACAGTGGTGAGTTTTGCTATGTGCAAGTTTTATCTTTCTAGAGGGTTTCCTCTCAATATAGGTTGTTATTGCTGAATGATTTATCTACTTCTATGCATGTTCCAGTGGCAGGGAGGGTGGAATCAACCGACTGGAGCTGTGTAGTTCTTTATTGTGATAAATTTCTGTGGCGCTCAAATAATTCCTTCAAAAAGACAGTCTGGGTCCTTGGAGAATTGTCTTTTATTAGCCTGTCAAATTGACACAGCAAATGCATTTTGACTTCAACAGGGGTGATGCTTCCTGACTTTTGGGGGGAATCAAAGAAGGAGTCCAATTGCTGAAGGTGTAATTTGTGTTTCATGAGCAGAATGTAGCTTTGGGGCGCAGTTGTTTAGAGGGGTGGGCTGTAAAGGGTTTAGCTGACTGCATGCTGCCTGTACATGGTCTAGTGGTGGAAGAAAACATCAGCTGGGATAATGATGGTTTAGGTGACGTGGATGTGTTCATGTCATTTGGAAAAGAAGCCTGCCCTTGGAGTGGTGAAGGTGTTGAGGAGGCATGAGGCCTGATTTCCCTCGGGGAGGGATAAAGCCATTAGCACCAGTGTGACAAGGCTTCCTGGCTTGCAGCTCTCTGTGAGCCAGCAAAAATTGTTGTACAGAGAGCTGATTTCAGTTGCACACTTGTTCTTGGATCTGCTGAGGAAGGGATTGCTGTGCATTTTGAAGTGAAGAAACATGTCATGTCTCCCTTGCATTCTCAAGCATCAGCTTCATTGATGACTCACAGATAAGGTTTTCTGTAGCTCTGCCTCATGATATAATCAGTGTTTCATTTTACCTTAGGGATTTTCTCTCTCAGGGAAGGGGTGGTGGGATGGGTATTTTTGTTGATCTTTTCAAACATTGACTTTCTCCTTGAGGTGTTCCCAAAGTGGTGGGCAGATGGGGAGAGGTGGTTTCATCTTGGAGTTAGAAATGTCCTTTGCAATAGTTGGCCTAAAGAAAGTTACAGTAGTGTTGCCTTGAGTGGAAACCTTAGTCTTCAAAGGCAGGGGTCAAATTAAGCTGGGTGTGTTTTGACTAGCACATGAAGACAGCACCTGTACAATGACTTGTGGGATGGAGTGTGTTAGGGAGCACTCCCCAAAAGCCAGGGAAGACAACAACAGGTTGTGCTCCAGTACTATACCACATGCTTCTGTGCCATCACAGAGTACCTGCCCTGTATAGACTTAAGCTACTTGCCTAAGGACAGATATACAGCAGACATCTCTGGCTTTGTGCTATAGAAAACACAATGTGATGGGCCCAAGCTCTTTTATTGTTTTAGAGTCTTCCAACTGAGAGAAACACCCAAAAATAATTTGTTCTCAGTCCACAAGGGTTTCACACAGACAGCATCCTGCAGTGTGGATGCAGCCTGCATGAGCCACTTGACCCAAGGGCCAGAACACATTGCCTAGCCTTGTTATATTTATTAACATGCAAACACAGTGTTCATTGTCCAGCTGCCTTGTCCAGGTAGGTAGGACATACATGTAGTATAATGTAATGCAGTACATGTTACCCTACCCCACCCCATGCAGGCTGGGGAGAGAGTGGCTGGAGAGCAGCCAGGCAGAAAGGGACCTGGGGGTACTGATTGATAGTAGGTGGAACATGAGCCAGCACTGTGCCCAGGCAGCCAAGAGGGCCAATGGCATCCTGGCCTGCATCAGGAACAGTGTGGCCAGCAGGAGCAGGGAGGGCATTCTGCCCCTGTACTCTACACTGCTGAGGCCACACCTTGAGTCCTGTGTCCAGTTCTGGGCCCCTCAGTTTAGGAAAGATGTTGAGTTGCTGGAAGGTGTCCAGAGAAGGGCAACAAAGCTGGGGAGGGGTTTGGAGCACAGCCCTGTGAGGAGAGGCTGAGGGAGCTGGGGTTGCTTAGCCTGGAGAAGAGGAGGCTTAGGGGAGACCTCATTGCTCTCTCCAACTCCCTGAAGGGAGGTTGTAGCCAGGTGGGGGTTGGTCTCTTCTCCCAGGCAGCCAGCACCAGAACAAGAGGACACAGTCTCAAGCTGCAGCAGGGGAGGTTTAGGCTGGATGTTAGGAAGAAGTTCTTCACAGAAAGAGTGATTGGCCATTGGAATGGGCTGCCTGGGGAGGTGGTGGAGTCACCATCACTGGAAGTGTTTAAAAAGAGCCTGGATGGGGTGCTTGGTGCCATGGTTTAGTTGATTAGGTGGTGTTGGATGATAGGTTGGACTTGATGATCTCGAAGGTCTTTTCCAACCTGGTTAATTCTGTATTCAGTATTCTATCCTGTAATAGAGTATAGAATAATATGATATAGTATAATATAATGCTGTATAGTATAGTATAATACAGTATTCTGCTGTGTAGTACAGTACCTAGGTCTGTGTCTCCTTGTTAACAGGCTACTGATCTTTGGCCCTAATTGTTTTCTCTCATCAGTTATTTGGTAACAGTTTAGATTTGCTATGCTGCTGTAGTATAATGAAGTTTTCTTTGAGCTGATCTGACCTCAAGAAGATGAAATGAATGAGATGGGCTTGTTGGTTTTTCTGTAGAGTTAACTAGTGCATTGAGAGCAGTATGTGAAGGTCAGCAGGTTAATCTCTAGAGAGAATGGTGTGGATTTTGCATAAGGTCGTGAGGCAGGCAGGCATTGCCACTTAGTCTGGTAACTTTTTATTCTCATGTTAGTATCATAGTATCAGTCAGGGTTGGAAGGGACCACAAGGATCATCTAGTTCCAACCCCCCTGCCATGGGCAGGGACACCCCACACTAGATCAGCCTGGCCAGAGCCTCATCCAGCCTGGGCTTAAACACCTCCAGGGACAGGGCCTCAACCACCTCCCTGGACAACCCATTCCAGGGCTTCACCACTCTCATGGGGAAGAACTTCCTCCTCACCTCCGGCCTGAATCTCCCCACCTCCAGCTTCATTCCATTCCCCCTAGTCTTATCACTCCCTGAGATCCTGAGCAGTCCTTCCCCAGCCTTCCTGTAGCCCCCTTCAGATACTGGAAGGCCACAATGAGGTCACCTTGGAGCCTTCTCTTCTCCAGACTGAACAGCCCCAACTCCTTCAGCCTGTCCTCTGTTCTGAAGGCAGTCCTTTGCAAAGGTGGTTATGGCACCAGTGCCTCTACCCAGCCCTGCTTCATGACCTTAAAAACAGTTGATAAAACAGTATTTGTAGCCAAAGTAGCATCGTGGTAACTGATGTCCCAGAAGGTTGAGGCAGAGAATGAAGGGAAAATTAGTACACGTGATTGGAACAATTAATGTGGTTGGAAAGAAAATCCTGTGCTTTCAGGCATCAAAGTGCTGCTTCATGTTCCCAGAGGAAGATGCTTCCCTCCTACACAATGAGTGTAAAAGTCACTGTAGCAAACAGCCTCCTTGCTAGGTAAAACACCAGAACAGGCAGGACTGTGATGCAGAGGATAGAGGGGAATGAAACCTGTGCTACCAGGCAGAGGGCAACTGGAATTGATGCATGCTCTAAGAAGTGCTTCCATGGTCATGCCTTTTAGATCTTCCTCTAGTGCCCTCATTTTTTTCCATAGTAGTACAGAACTACCTTTTCAGAAGGCTTTATAAGAAGACAGAAATGGAGGGACACTGAGAAGCAGAAATTTTGCTTTCCTATTGCACTTGAAATTATATCAGGAAAAACACCCAGGAGTTTTTGCCCACTGATTCCTTGTTCTGGTTTGTGATGCCAGCTTCAGAGTAACCTGTACATGGTAGTGTGTGCCTGCATGGTCTTCCCATGGCAGCTGCAACCAGCAGCCTGAGGACAGCTGACTGAATTACCTACATCAGGAGGAATCAAGAGCACTTCCAGATTATTGGCCTTTGACAGTAACAGAGAACTAACTGGTCATACTGCCACGCTGGGCTTCAGATAACAGCCATGTAATGCAGGAGAGCAAAGCACACACAGATTCCATACCCACTTACAGAGAGCTATGCAGTTCTAGGCAGACCTTGACAGACAGAAGTAGGTCACATCATCCTGTTGCATTACAGATTTCAGTGCTGTGTGTTTTACCTGCAGCCCATTTTCACCTCCATTGCTTCAGGGGATCTGGGTAGATGTGGAAGTACATAGAAGTGAAGTCATGCATCAGTGGGAGAAAGAGGAAAAAGAATCAACTTTTCTAAACCCTTGCAAACAACTTCAGAAGTTCTCAAGGTTTATAATGCAGAGAACTCAGGACTGAGGCAGATGGGATAGCAGTTTGTTTGTGCTGTCCTTCTCTGCCCCCCAGCAGAGATAACAATACTTACCGTATGGAAGGATTGAAAAGAATTCATTTTCCTGGCAGAAGGGAACAACTCAGCCTTTTTGTTTGGCTTCCTGACATCTTATCTTGTACTTGTGGGACACAGACTCCAGTGGCCACACAGCTCTAGGCTGCATAGGCAGCCCTGAGGTTGTTAAGGAACTAGTGATGTACCTGTGGTGAGGATCTACTCCCATCACCAGTTTGTCCCCAGTGCAGGATGGTGTCTTGGCTCTTACTCTCTGGGGCACAGGTCTGCATATACCTCTTCATGTTTATGTTTTCCCAGGTCTCACAGGAAAGCATATACAATAGAATGACTGCATCCAGCCTTGCCTGTGTCTTTGGTCTTAATCTGATCTGGCCATCGAGAGGAACAGCCTCACTGAGTGCTCTGGTACCTCTGAATCTCTTCACTGAGCTGCTGATAGATTTCTACACCACAATATTCAACTCCCGAACAGTGCCTGGCGAGACCTTACCTTAACGCTCCCAGAAGGGAAGATGAAGTACAGCTGCCTGAGGGACAGGCCTCTGTGCCTCAGCTAGAGGGATCTTTACATTCGAGCCTCTCTCCTGTGAAGAAAACTTTCACTACAGAGTGAAGCTTCTACAGCACATACCAAATATGTTGGCAGATGGGCACTGCCCTTATGTGTTCTTACCACGTCAGGGGAAATGTGAACGGTCAAAGCCCAATAGGCCAAGGTGAGTCCCTTCATTAGACTGGAGAGTCTGGCAAAGGTGCCATGCCAACAGAAGAGTTTGTGACACTACCTGCCAGTCTGTGTTTGCTTTGGGTATCTGGAGGCCTTCCTGTGTGGCATTATTTTCTGCGTGGGCAGAGCTGAGTTCTGGACCACTCCTGACTGTACACTATTTTATTGCTTTATCTGAATACCAGTTTGGTAGAAATTTCCCTAGTAAGTTAATAAAGGTGAAGTCAGTTTTTCAGATACTTGAATTTCTGAGCTATTTGTCCATATACCCAAGTGTCTTGTTTCACAGGACCACAGGATGTTAGGGGTTGTAAGGGACCTCCAGAGATCAAGTCCAATGCCCCTTCCAGAGCAGGACCATAGGATCTAGGGCAGGTCACAAAGGAATGCATCCAGATGGATCCTGAAAGTCTGCAGAGAAGGAGACTCCACAACCTCTCTGGGGATCGTGTTCCAGTGCTCTGTCACCCTCATGTTCCTCCTCCTGTTGAAGTGGAGCCTCCTGTGCTGTAGTTTCATAGTTTCATAGTTTCATTCAGGGTTGGAAGGGACCACAAGGATCCTCTAGTTCCAACCCCCCTGCCATGGGCAGGGACACCCCACACTAGATCAGGCTGGACAGAGCCTCATCCAGCCTGCTCTTAAACACCCCCAGGGATGGGGCCTCAACCACCTCCCTGGACAACACATTCCAGGGTTTCACCACTCTCATGGTGAAGAACAGTTGTCCTATCCCAGGGTACAATTGAGCAGAGCCTGCTCCCTCCCTCTTAATAATAATAATAATAAACCAGGTTGGAAGAGACCTTCAAGATCACCGTGTCCAACCCATCAACCAATCCAACCCACCTAAACAACTAACCCATGGCACCAAGCACCCCATCAAGTCTCCTCCTGAACACCTCCAGTGATGGTGACTCCACCACCTCCCTGGGCAGCCCATTCCAATGGGCAATCACTCTCTCTGTGTAGAACTTCTTCCTAACATCCAGCCTGAGCCTCCCCTGCTGCAGCCTGAGACTGTGTCTTCTTATTTTGGTGCTGGCTACCTGGGAGAAGAGACCAACATCTGCCTGCCTACAACCTCCCTTCAGGTAGTTGTAGAGAGCAATAAGGTCACCCCTGAGTCTTGACCCCCAGCTCTCAGATATTTATAAACATTGATTAAATCCCCTCTCAGTCTTCTCTTCTCCAGACTAATCAGCCCCAGGGCTCTCAGCCTCTCCTCACAGGGCAGTGCTCCAGTCCTTCAGTCATCCTGGTAGCCCTCTGTTGGGCTCCCTGCAGCAGATCCCTGTCCCTCTTCAACTGGGGAGCGCAGGACTGGACGGAATATTCCAGGTGAGGTCTCACCAGGGCAGCTTCACAGAAAAAGGTGTGGGCAGTTGTGACACACCAGGTTACCGAGGAGGAGAAAGTGTTTCCTGGGTGATTTGAATTGTGCAGACAGCTAGCTAATTATGCTTGCAAATGTCTAATGCCTCCAGTTAATCACTGTAGCTGCACGTGCAAAGTGCGTGGAAGCTTGCTTTCCTTCTTAAAAGTTCGAATGGGGAGCAATAATCTTCTGGGTTTAGTTCTCTGAATGCTTGGAATGTTCATCAGTGGGGATCTATCAGTAAGTGAGTAATAGAGAGTATAGGCTAACTTTGAGAAGAGCACCCCTCAGGTTTGGGCTGTGCATGCTTTTGCAATTTGAGTTAATAGAAGTTTGCTCTTCAGATCAGTTGCTCTGGAAAGCAATAAGAGCAACAACTTGGATAATCTACCTAATATCATTTTTTATACATTGAAAGTCTGTTATTAGTCCCAATGTGAATAATTAGCCAACACAAAGGGAGAATTTTCAGTGCTTGCTTTCTACCAGTGCTATTAATATTGCTTGCCTTTGATGAACTCTAGCTGCTGTTTCATTGTTTAACATTGATTGGTAGTGGGGCAGTGTAATGAAATCACCATCACAGTTCCCTGCAAAGCAAAAGCAAATTAACCTGTGATAAGGGAAAAAAAAAAGGTAAGTGGTATTTTTCTTAATGCTCTGCTCTTCCCCCTTCTGTGGGAAAAGCTAACAAAGCAGAGGAGCTACCTGGACTGCAGTAAAAAGGAATGAGGATGATTTCGGCATTCCCCTTCCCTGCACACACAGAGCCCCATTTCATCCCGTAGGTGCTGGCAAGCTGAGGCTCTCCCCTTCCTCTTAGCAGTTCCATGACAGAGTATTCAGAAGGCTGTGGAATGCTGGATATGCCAGGCTATCGTTTGCCCAGTAGGTGTCATCTACAGCATTGGGTAATGACTACCATTTGAAAGATACAGAGGCTTTAGGACAGGATGTGTTAGGACCAACTTTTCACGTCACAGCTGTGTGTTTTCCGCTGATCCTTCAGCATCTCAAAGACAACTCTTTGGCTTCTGAGTGTCTGTAAGCAGTAACCACCTGTGACTCCCATTTAGATATAAAGCCTTACACAATACAGAGAGAAGCACTAGCAAGCACTAATGATGGCTGCACTGCTGCAAGCTGGGATTGCCAAACTGATACAGCTCTGGGCTGCGACTCCCCGGTTTTACACCTGGGTTACCAGTGACAGCATTCTAGCCTTCTTGTATTGTGAAAATCAAACCTAATCACCCTTTGAGCTGCACAGCAACTTGGTGACGTGATTTTAGGCATCAGCACCCTGTTCTTACAGGGAAGGAACTTCCCCCTTGGCAATTAACCAAACCTCAGTGTTTGGCTGCTCTCTGACCTCGGTCAAAATACACATGCCTTAGTTTTACTGTCTGTAGAGACATGCACCAGGTATTAAAGCAGTCCTTTGGGATTAAATGCTGGTAAGTCCTATAAAATGGTGGCTTTCCATTTCCCCATGTCTTCTTCCAAAGCTCCAGCAACATCAAATGGCAGCTAGTCTTCAGGCTGCGCTGCGTAATAGGAATGTGAGTCCTGGATAGTTTTAGAGCTGTGAGATGCCACAGCCCTGTGGGGTAAGGTCCTGAGTTCATGACAGTCAGGTTTCCTCAGAAAGTCCCAAGAGTCTCAGGAGGGCAGCACATCATAGATTTAGTTCTCCACCTCATGCTAGATGGGGAGAGAGCAGGAATTTGGCAGCAGCAGTCATGCTGGTGAAGCAAGCTCTCAGAGCACAGCTGCCTCTGATCCCTTCACTTTCACAAGGAAAAAGTACAAGCTTCTCTTCAGCCAATTTGCCTGCCTGTACACACAGAGGATGATAGCTACAACTGGACTCGTTATTTGGGTGCCAAACTGCAGGTCTTCCTCCCAGTGCTTTGTAAGCTACCATTTCCCAGCAATTTATAGTTCTTCTCTTTTAGTGTCTGAAGAACAAAATGGTGTTTGGTGTTCTTATCTCAAGTTGCCTTCTTCCTGTAAAGAATGAGTAACATCTGCTGTCTGCCAGTGCAGATAGTTTGATGCTGCTTAAGAAAAGAAGAGGCTCTGGTTTTGATTTCCATTAGCACTTGTGGGAGCAGAGTAAGGTATTGGGGTGGGAGTTGCAGAATCATAGAATGGTTTGGGCTGGAAGAGACCTCCAAAGGTCATCTGCAGTCAGCAGGGACATCCACAACTAGACCAGGTTGCCCAGGGCCTTGTCAAGCCTCACCTTGAATGCCTTGAGGGAGGGAGTCTCTTGCTCCCCTTTACCTTCTTGCAGCCCCAAGCTGAGACAGACATAAGGATGGTATTCATCTCCACCCCAGCCTTTCCCTGCAAGGCACCTGGATAGCAAAACCCTCCTAGTGACAAGACTGCAGCTCTGTCCCCACCACCCCATAGAACTGGTGAAATAATACTCCATCTAGAGCAGAAATCCCCACTCTCTGTCCTGAGTGCCAGACTTAACTATGACATTAAATCAGCTCTCATGAATTATTCAGAGGGGTTTGGAGTGAAATTCATGTTAAAGAAATATATGTTTCAAATTTCCTGACTCTAAGAGGAGTCCTGAAGGTGTCCCCTGCAGTTACTTTGATAACAGTTTCTCTTTACAAATGATAATTGCATGATTCGAGCTTTTGTACAGTGTGGCCTTGTGAACTCTTCTCTCATATCAAAGAACAATTTTCAGATCATTTCCATAGCAAAAGGGAAGTGATTATGGAGATAATCTGTTGGAAACACATGCTGGATTTCAGTTTAAAACAATAAAATGCAGCCATGGAATGAGAAACCAAGTGTTACCTAGTGACAGTACAGAGAGAATAAATTGCCTGTGCATTTTAGTTTACTGAGCTGTTAGGAGTTGGAAATTGGTCCCAAGGTTAGTCTGATTATCAGGATGCCTCTAGCAACAAGCACCAAAGGGGGAAGGTAATACTTTCCTACCCTGAGTCTATGAAGAAATGTAAGAAGATTGAACAGTGTCATTAACCAAGGGAGGTCTCTACAGTTCTTACAAGAAGACTTCCATAAATGAGTATCACTTTCTTGTGTGCAGATGATCTGTGTGCCGCACGCTCTGAGCAGCAGCCGGTGCAGAGGCGCAGAGCCTTACAAACTTTCATATGTTCATCCGCTCATGAAGAGATTAACTAATCATAGAACAGCCCCAGATATTGTATTCACATGTTCAGTGTGTTCTTTGGCAACAGGTTGAACTTTCAAGGCATTTGATGGTGCAGTCACACATAGCCCCCTCCCTTCAGGCTGGATGTGAGGAAGAGGTTCTTCACCATGAGAGTGGTGAAGCCCTGGAATGGGTTGTCCAGGGAGGTGGTTGGGGCCCCATCCCTGGGGGTGTTTAAGACCAGGCTGGATGAGGCTCTGTCCAGGCTGATCTAGAATAGAATAGAATAGAATAGAATAGAATAGAATAGAATAGAATAGAATAGAATAGAATAGAATAGAATAGAATAGAATAGACCAGACCAGACCAGACCAGACCAGACCAGACCAGACCAGACCAGACCAGACCAGACCAGGTTGGAAGAGACCTTCAAGATCATTGTGTCCAACCTATCACCCAACACCACCTAATCAACTAACCCATGGCACCAAGCACCCCATCAAGTCTCCTCCTGAGCACCTCCAGTGACGGCGACTCCACCACCTCCCCGGGCAGCCCATTCCAATGGGCAATCACTCTCTCTGTGTAAAACTTCCTCCTGACCTCCAGCCTGAACTTCCCCTGGTGCAGCCTGAGACTGTGTCCTCTTGTTCTGGTGCTGGCTGCCTGGGAGAAGAGACCAACCTCTGCCTGTTTACAACCCCCCTTCAGGTAGTTGTAGAGAGCAATAAGGTCACCCCTGAGTCTCCTCCTCTCCAGGCTAAGCAGCCCCAGCTCCCTCAGCGTCTCCTCACAGGGCTGTGTTCCAAGCCCCTCACTAACTTCATTGCCATTCTCTGGACTTGTTCCAGCAAGTCAACCTCCTTCCTAAACTGAGGGGCCCAGAACTGGACACAGGACTCAAGGTGTGGCCTAACCAGTGCAGTGTGGGGTGTCCCTGCCCATGGCAGGGGGGTTGGAACTAGATGATCCTTGTGGTCCCTTCCAACCCTGACTGATACTATGATACTATTTCCTGAATAATTTGTCTTCACAACCCTGGCAAATGTGGGTTTGCCAACACTCCTCCTTGTCAAGTGACCCTGGGTTGCTGTCAGCACCTGTGCTCTCTGCAGTGAGAAGCTCCTGTTCAATTAGAGCTTTACTGGCCAGTCACACCCTTTCACATACTCCATTAATTTCTAACACATTTTTACCTAGAAAGAGGAGTCAAGAGCAAACATACGCTGCTCTAAGGAGGCACATCTCCTCCGAAGCCAAAGATATGGCTGTGAGGAGTATGTAAATCCCTTGTTAAATGATACCTACAGCTGGCACGTGACAGGCTTTCCACCTTTCCCAGTGGGGTAATACCAGTTTTCACTTTCTGAAGAGTTTGATTTTGTCTTTATCTGTGCACATCCTGGAAAGCCATTTCAGTGTACTGCACCTAAAGCAGCAAAGGGTTCCAGCGTCCTCAGCAGCAGCTGAGAGCAGCGGAGGGTTGTAATGGGGTGCTACAAATGCTGTCGTCTCCCTTGCAGTCTGGAAGGCATGAGGAAGGACTGCCTTCACCAGTGAGATTTCTTTGGGGCTGTGTTGGGAATTTGGACAGTGAAGAGGTTTAAGAGACTTGGAGCCTTAAGGAGGAAACTTGCAAATACCAGCAGCCCTTTTCCACAGTGAACCAATCACACCTGAAAAACCCTTACCCACAGTGATCACCCTGAGGGAAAGGAGTCTTGGTTTGCCTCTCTGAGCTGGAGATACACAAACCCACAGTGGTTCTTCTGTTTCTTCCTAACTGGGATCTGCTGCTTAATAGTGCTAGGAGTTGGTAACTGCACATGGCTGACTGTAGCCCTCTTCTCTGTAGAACAGCTGGCAGAAGTTCAGCCTTTAAAATTATTAACTGATGGGAAAAATGCTTCTGCTGGAAGGTATCAGTTCAAAAAACCCCAGGAAAACATATTGTTGAAAAGCTTGGGGTTTGGTGCCGTTCCTTCAGAAATTGTGACTTTTTTCCAGGTGCCTGCATGCCTCCAGGCATACCCAGGGCCCAGATCCAGCTCCTCTGGCCACTGTGGTGCTCTCCAGTGGGGGTGAATGAGCTTTGCTGCTTCCCATTCATGATCTCTTTTGAGATGGCATCTCCTTTCCACGTGCAGCATTGCAATTATTGCCAGAGGTAAGGGGGGAATTCTGCTGGAGCCAGGGGAGATGACACACATAGCTGACTGATCATTAAAGCTGAGGTTTTTTGTCTGGGGCCCTGATGTCTCCATGGTGCAGTAACTGCTTTCCTGACTGGCAGTGTGTCCCCAGAGCATGAGCTTGTCATTCACGGGCTTCGGGCTTGCGCCTGTAGTTGGGAGCAGCTGGTCTGCTGCCTGGCCCAAATGCTTGAGGGGCAAAACTACAGGCTGTAAACATGGAAACATGCTTCTCTGAAACACAGCTGAGTCTGCTACCTGCTCCATTTTCTTTAGCCCTGCTTTTCACAGATTTACACATCTGAGCTACTGCTGGCCCAGGCACTAAGGCCAACCTCCTCATACCTACTGTGAACTCAGGATTTCTGTGTATTTGGTTTTACTTCTCTGTTACGTGGATTGTGTTCCCCAGGACTGAATTATACTCTCAGATTATTTCTGCACTTCAAGCTTTAATTGCCAACAAAAGCAGTTTACAGCCTCTCACTCTTCTGCCATGAAAATTATCCCCTTAATGGGACAATAAAAGGCAACTGTAAAATGCACCAAACTGGATAATCTTTAGTGTCCCAACTGGATCTCTGCAGAACTCATGGCAGAGTCTTCCAATGGGTGGATTTTCAAGGCTTCACTCAGAAATTTCTTGACCCAAAGCTCTAAAAATAGGAAGGGCTGTAGAGAGTTACTTGGGTTTTGCATTTCAGATGCTTCCAGAGATGAAATTCTCCCCCTGCTTCACCTGCCTGTCTTGTCCTTTTCTTTAACTATGTATTTCCCACCCTTTCAAAGCTCCATCAGCTGCCTGTTGCCATTCACATCCTTCTGCAGTCTGTATGAAGTCTGTGTAAGCCCTCCACTGTGGTTTTTAGCAGGGATAGGAATGGTCCAAGGCTCTCATGGCAATTCTGAAGCTGGATGTACTGAGCTGGAACTAGAAGAGGTTTGATTCTGCTAGCGATTTGCAGATTGCAGTTGGAGTGAGTGGAGTTGCCCAAACCATGCTTCCCTCATCTCTGAAGCAGAGTGATGGGTAACCAGATTGAGCAAAAGCTCAATCCACCCCCTAGTTTACTCTAAGTTTATATGCAATAACCCAGCACTTGTTGTGATGGAGGGGCAAAGAAGTTAGGAAGATCTTTGCCTTTACTTGTCTCACCACTCCTAGCCTTCCTCATCAGCCTCTGCCTGTTGAAAAAACTGCTCTATTGGTGCATTCATGAAATGCAGCCACAGCCACTGTCCAGTAAAGCTAACACTGTATTCAATAACCATGCCCAGCATAGAAACAGCACCTCATCAGGCTGCATAGGGCTGAGCAAGCCAAGGGCTGGTGCTGCTCATGTCTGCCTTGTTCCATGTTAGAGGTCATGGAGGGGACTTGGTTTCCCTTTCTCCCCAGGGAGCTGGGGTTGATTAGCCTGGAGAGGAGGAGACTCAGGGGTGACCTTATTGCTCTCTACAACTACCTGAAGGGAGGTTGTAGACAGGTGGGGGTTGGTCTCTTCTCCCAGGCAGCCAGCACCAGACCAAGAGGACACAGTCTCAGGCTGCACCAGGGGAGGTTTAGGTTGGATGTTAGGACAAAGTTCTACACAGAGAGAGTGATTGCCCATTGCAATGGGCTGCCTGGGGAGGTGGTGGAGTCACCATCATTGGAGGTGTTCAGGAGGAGACTTGATGGGGTGCTTGGTGCCATGGGTTAGCTGTTTGGGTGGGTTGGATTGGTTGATGGGTTGGACACGATGATCTTGAAGGTCTCTTCCAACCTGGTCTATTCTATTCTATTCTATTCTATTCTATTCTATTCTATTCTATTCTATTCTATTCTATTCTATTCTATTCTATTCTATTCTATTCTCTCAGCACAGGAGATCACTCACACTCACTAGGCTACCAAATGTGGCAGCAGCCACTTAGCCACTTAGGTGAGAGTCCCATCTGCATGGAGTACTTAATGCCGTTGCAAAACAGTTACACAAGCAAGATGTTGAAGTATCACAAACCACTTCCACCTTCGTAGAAGGCTTAGCAGACCTGCATTCTGTTCCCATCCTCACATTCTATTCTGAGGCTTGAATAAGTCTTTCTCTCTTATCTTTGGCTCATGGCTGATCTCCCAAGCAATGCTGCAGCAAAAGCCTTCCAGGGTGCAGAGTGCGCGCTTGCCAGCTGTGGTACATTGAGTGACCACAGTGCAAGGACAAAACAAACCCATTCCATCACAAGGTAACATTAAAATTCAGTAAGATAATATCACTGTCTTCTGCACCAAAAGAGCCTTTACAAAACAATATCAATGAGAGGATGAAAATAATGAGAGCTTTTGTAGAGCTCTCTCAGGAGCCCTGACACCCGGCGTGCTCCTGCGAGGCAGGCAATAAACACCCCATTCTCTGTGTGTCACAGTATCACAACTTCTCCATATAATTACCACTTGAAAGTTAATAGGACTCTGCTCCCAGCATGACAGCTCTATTTCCTGTAGTCGCTGCATGTCCTGTGTCCACAGCCATCACTGGGGACCTAGCTGTGGAAGCACCATCTTGGGCGGACACGGTGTTTGAGGCTGCCTCAGAAATGAGTGATTTTGCCACAGAAAACCACACTGCACTGGGACACCAAAGGTGATGGACAGTGCAGAAATGGAGAGGCAGTGCCTCCTCCTCACAAGCGTCACGACGGACACCAGCGGTGAAGATACAGAAAGGATGGGGCAGGTAAGGAAAGCAAAGCCACCAAGCATCATGATTTTGCTGGGACAGTGCTCCTCCAACTGTGCTAACAGCCAGTGTGTGGGTTCTGATAGTTCAAGAGCAGCCAGCTTCAGGTTTGGTGCTTCAAAACCTGCCTCAATCGAAATTCTTGATGTTCAACATGGCTTTGGGCACCAGGGCCTTTGGGAGCCCCCACTGCTGAGAACCACCAAAGCTGGGGAGCAGCAGCCCAGGCTCTTGTGTTAGCACCCAGTTATTTGCTGCACTACTGTCTTTGAAGATGCACACCTAGGGCACCACTGGTGCTGCTGGTATGCTCTGGTTACACATGGGATGCTGTGGGGTTTTTTCCACTTTAATAGGATGTAGAGTGTGATTTATTTTTTAGCCTGTTAGCTGAGTTCAGAAACAAGGCTTGTCCAGCCTGCTCCTGTCTGATGCAACCATGTCCCAAAATCCCATGTTTAGATGTTGTTTTTCAACACATCCAGGGATGGTGTCTCCACCACCTCCCTGGGCAATCCATTCCAACACCTGCCCCCTCTTTCAGTAAAGAAATTTTTCCTTACATCTAATCTAAACCTCCCATGGCCCAACCTGGGGCTATTTCTTCTCATTCTGTTACTGTTTATTAGGGAGAAGAGGCCAACACCCATCTCACTACAACCTCCCCTTACCAGGTTTCCCCTCAGTCTCCTTTGCCCCAGGCTAAACAGCCCCACCTCCATCTGCCACTCTCAGAAGACTTGTTCTCCAGACCTTTCACCAGTCTTGCTGTCCTCTGGACACACTCCAGCACCTCGGTGTCTTTCTTGTAGGGAGGGGCCCCAAACTGAAGCCAGTGTTTGAGGTGTGGCCTCACCAGTGCTGGGTACAGGGGAACAAGCACTGCTCTGGTCCCCACTATTCCTGATACAAGCCAGGATGCTGTTGACTTTCTTGGCCATGTAGGCACTCTGCTGGCTCACATTCAGCTGGCTGTCAACCAGCACCCCTGGTCTTCCACTGGCAGGCAGCTTTCCAGCCATTCTGCCCCAAGCCTGCAACATGGCATGGGGTTGTTGTGACCCAAGTGCAATGCCCAGCACTTGTCGCTGTTGAATCTCACAGGATTGGCCTCAACCCTTTGCTCCAGC
The DNA here is from genome assembly GCF_026170545.1 of Melanerpes formicivorus. Classification (NCBI taxonomy): domain Eukaryota; kingdom Metazoa; phylum Chordata; class Aves; order Piciformes; family Picidae; genus Melanerpes; species Melanerpes formicivorus. The sequence goes on along the minus strand of NW_027142355.1, from coordinate 40,967,072 downwards.
CTGTCCAGGTTCCTCTGCAGAGCCTTCCTACCTTCAAGTGCTCTTTTGTGACTGAGGAGCAGAATTTGATGACCAGGTAAAAGAGGAAGACTGGCAAACCACCTCCTGTGAAAGCCCAGCAGTTTCCACCTTCATCTGGAGCAAGAGAGGACTGACACAGGCTGAGCACCACAGGAGTGAGTGCCCAGCCCATGGCACACTGGGGCTGGCACCACATTTCAGTTATAAACCTCATGAACCCACTTGTGCCTAGCAGAGAGCCCAGAGGGGGAGGCTTGTGCTGGCATTCTACCACAGAAATTAATGTCTCTGTTACTTGCTAATACTTCATCTTGCCAGAACGTGGAGCCTCGATGACATTTGCGCAGGGATTTATTGGTGTTTACACTTCTGGAGCACTGACCTGGCACTGGAAACCCTTACCCAGCTCTGCAGTGCTTTTACATTTCCCTGGCTGGTTTTGCCACAGCAAAACTTGCTGCTGCTTTCCCGCTGCAGGTCTCTGCTTCTGAAGGCAAAGGCACATTTGTGGAGTAAATGCAAATGGGGAACTGCGGAGTGGAGACCCCTGGAGGCAGTGACATCTGTCTGTCTTTGATAAGGATTTCTGAGAGTGAGAGTAAAGCACTTAGAGTGAAATTAAAAGCTTTGATCTGGTTTTTTGTTTCATTATTATTTCATGTCTGAGGCCTTTACGTGTTCCTTTCCAATCCTATTAGGCTGTGATGTTTGGGTATTGCTCCAGCAAGACGTGGGCAGGGCAGGAGCCAGCAGCCACCTGGCAGGTGATGGCCATGGCCAGGACTCACCTCCCAGCTCAGGTCTGAGCCTGGTTAAATGAAAAAGGTCACAGACATGCAAGGCAGAGCTGCTCTGCATCCACAAAGTGCCCCTCTGGCCCCAGCACTTTTAGTGGCTCTATATGAGGAACCCTCATGGCAGTCCCACATGCCCAGGGCACAGGTGGTGGAATCACAGAATCATTTAGATTGGAAAAGACCTCAAAAGAAAGAAGACTTTAAAAGAAGCATGGCCAGCAGAGCAAAAGAGGTGATTCTGCCACTGTACTCTGGTAGGACCTTGCCTGGAGTGGTGCCCTCAACACAAAAAGGACTAGGACCTGATGGAGCAGGTTCAGAGGAGGGCCACAGAGATGATCAAGGAGTTGGAACACCTCTCCTACAAGGACAGGATGAGAGCTGGGATTGTTCAAGGGGAGAGAAGACTCCAGGGATACCTAATAGCAGCCTTCCAATACCTGACGGGAGCCTCCAAGAAGGCTGCAGAGGGACTGTTTACAAAGGCCTGTAGGGATAGGACAAGGGGCAACGGTTTGAAATTAGAGAAGAGTAGACTTAGGTTGAACATTAGGAGGAAGTTCTTTACCATGGGGGTGGTGGAACACTAGAACAGGTTGTCCAGGGCTGGGTGATAGGTTGGACTGGATGATCTTTGAGGTCTCTTCCACCCTGGTTGATTCTATGATTCTATGTGGAGAGAGGAGTTTAGGTTTGTTTCTAAAGATCTCTTAACTCCTTTCATAATGTAGAGGTGGTCTGTCCTTGGCTACCGAGGGAGGAGCGCTGCCCAGCACCTGTCACTTGCAGGCTTGGAGATTTGTTCACCCGTGTGCATGGAGACCAAGTCCTTTCTAGGGGCTGTGTGCATCTCCTGCTCCCCCCTGTGCTGCTGCAGCAGCAAACCTTCCCACTTTGGGAAATGAGGAGTGTGTGTAGAGAGGGAGCAAGATGTAATTTTTAATGACATATTGGGCTCACTCCTGAAATGATTGTTTCAAGCCTCCTCAAGCAGAAAGTAATGAACCTCGCATCAGTCTGATTTTCAGGGCAATGCCTTAGCCATGATTCTCATGCGGCACCCTGGGCTCTCCTTGCATTTCCCTTCAGCAGCTTGAGAGGGAGGTAAGCGTGTGGGAGTTGAAGAGCGCAATGAGTGAGCCTGAGTGCGCCAGACCCCCCGCCCGTGGGGCCGGCCCACCGCCCCAGCAGGTGATGGAGAGCTGCAATCACAGCACCACTCCTGCTCTGCAGTCTAGCCACAACCCTAGCGGGGGGCAGGAGGCTACATGATCAACGACCTAGAGCCATTCCCACGTGGCAGGGACAAAGCACAAGCGCTGAGGTGTCTGCAGCGAGGTTTACTTGTCACCAGCTGGAAGATTGCTTTGTCAACAGCAACTGGGCTGCCGGTCAGCCGTGTCTCCCGCGCAGATACTGAGGGGGAAGGCTCGCTATTGCTGCATCCCAAGCCCGAAGTTGAGATGCAAAAGCAAACTGGATTTTCCTGCAGTAGCTGTTTAATGAGCAAGGCTGATCATCAGCTGCTGGGGGGGAGCAAGGCTGCTGCATTTAAACAGCACAGAAGTCATCTGCAGTCCAGCGGGACAAATGCAAACAACAGCTTCAAAGGGCAACAGCATCTTTGCTCCCCTCCCCCCTCTCTCTGGCTGGAATCTCTCTGTGCAGGTGTATGCTTTGTAGCATTTTTTCAATCTTGACTATTTACATTTTTCTTTGGCCTTGGTTTGTTTGTTTGTTTTGTTTTTTCAAAGGGAGGAAACCCCCCACCCTTTAGCTTTCATGGGATTCACCATGGTGAACCCAGAGGGACCTGGACAGGCTGGAGAGGTGGGCACAAGCCAACCTCATGAGCTTCAACAAGACCAAGTGCAGGGTCCTGCATCTGGGTCGAGGCAACCCCAGGCACAAATCCAGGCTGGGCAGTGACTGGCTGGAAAGCAGCCCTGAGGAGAGAGACTTGAGGGTGCTGGGGGAGGAGAAGCTCAACAGGAGCTCTCAGTGTGCACTTGCAGCCCGCAAAGCCAATCAGATCCTGGGCTGCAGCAGAAGTGTGGCCAGCAGGGCAAGGGAGGTGATCCTCCCCCTCTGCTCAGCTCTGGGGAGACCCCACCTGGAGTACTGCCTCCAGTTCTGGAGCCCCTATTGCAAGAGGGATGTGGAGGTGCTGGAAGGTGTCCAGAGAAGGGCCAGGAGGATGAGCAGAGGGCTGGAGCTGCTCTGCTATCAGGACAGACTGAAGGAGTTGGGGCTGTTCAGTCTGGAGAAGAGAAGGTTCTGAGGTGACCTCATTGTGGCCTTCCAGGATCTGAAGGGGGCTACAGAAAGGCTGGGGAGGGACTGCTCAGGATCTCAGGTAGTGATAGGACTAGGGGGAATGGAATGAAGCTGGAGGTGGGGAGATTCAGGCTGGAGGTGAGGATGAGGTTCTTCCCCATGAGAGTGGTGAAGCCCTGGAATGGGTTGTCCAGGGAGGTGGTTGAGGCCCCATCCCTGGGGGTGTTTAAGATCAGGCTGGCTGAGGCTCTGGCCAGGCTGATCTAGTGTGGGGTGTCCCTGCCCATGGCAGGGGGGTTGGAACTAGATGATCCTTGTGGTCCCTTCCAACCCTGACTGATACTATGATACTATGATTTTTATCTGATGTGACTTTGCCACTCCTATGTCTCTTTTCAGCTACAGAGGACCTGCAGAACACAGAACAAGGAGTATGCACCAGGTTAAAATGCACTCCTCTCAAACTTTAAGTGTTCCTAACAGGCCCTCAGGCTGCTAGGAAACCAGTGTGTGATGGGTATGTCTGCATGCAGAATGAACTCCTAATATAGCTGTTGTAGAGCTTGTGCAGTCTTCGTTACACAGAGGTCTGTAAGAGAAGGTTCTAGCTGGACTGACACTACAATAAAATCTATGACACAAAAATCCCTGCCAGCCACCACAAACTGAATATTGTTAACATCCAGAGGTCTTAACTTTGCTCCCTGAGCTTTTAGCCTTTAGGAAACAGTGAATCATTTGTGGCTGCTTCCCCTAAGAGTACAAAGCCCCAAACCATCCATGGTTTAGCTGATGGCGTGGTGTTAGGTCAGAGGCTGGACTTGGTGATCTCAGAGGTCTTTTCCAGTCTCAGTTATCCTGTGAGATCTTGACGCAAACAAGCTGTGACAGTTTTAGGCTGTGCCTTTAAGGAAAAAGACAGCTACAGGATTCTCTAGCTGAATGCTGTGGTGTAAAGAGGGAAACAAAGATAATTCTAAATGAATGTCATTGGTAGATCAGTAGGACTGTGAGGTTGAGGTTTTACTCACAGTCTCAAGCTGCGCCAGGGGAGGTTTAGACTCGAGGTGAGGAGGAAGTTCTTCACCGAGCGAGTCATTCGTCATTGGAACCGGTTGCCCAGGGAGGTGGTTGAGTCACCGTCCCTGGAGGCGTTCAAGGGGAGATTGGACGTGGCACTTGGTGCCATGGTCTAGTCATGGGGTCTGTGTTGATAGGTTGGACTCGATGATCCTCGAGGTCCTTTCCAACCTTAGTGAAACTGTGATACTGTGATACTGTGATACTCTGAGCTCAGTCTGTTTGGCTGTTTCCTGTGCTGTGCAGTTTCTTTCTGTTCTTGGCCAGTGCCAGTGCTGACCTTGGACTAATGAGATAAGAAACTAACTTTTTTTCCCCTTCCTCCCTTAACAACTGCTTTGAACTAACAGAATCTCCCTCAATATCCATTTTCTCTCTCTAATCCTTTTTGGGGAAAAAGAAGGAAGGAGGAAAAAGGGGAGGGGGGTGTGTGGGGGGGGAACCCTCCTCCATCAGGAGGGAGTTTCCCATGTTACATTCTTTCCTGTGTATTTGTGTATATACTGCAAATACTGTGTGTTTTGTATGTATTCACTGCATTTCATTCTGCTTGTAAAAATACAGCATTCTCCATTTGCTTCTCTGCGTTAGCTGTGGTTTGGGTGAGCTGTGGTTGGGGGAGAGGGTGGGGGGGCAGAATTGAACCTTTTCTCGCTCCCGCACAAGCTATGCCAGTATTCCTCATTCTGCTCCCTGGGACGGGCTAGCACTGCTCCGTGCTGCTTCCCACCAGACAGAAGTCTGTGAGACTCATTGCATCACACACTATCACAGTATCACCAAGGTTGGAAGAGACCTCAAAGATCATCAAGTCCAACCTGTCACCACAGACCTCATGACTAGACCATGGCACCAAGTGCCACATCCAATCCCCTCTTGAATGCCTCCAGGGATGGGGACTCCATCACCTCCCTGGGCAGCACATTCCAATGGCGAATGACTCTCTCAGTGAAGAACTTTCTCCTCACCTCCAGCCTAAACTTCCCCTGACACAGCTTGAGACTGTGTCCCCTTGTTCTGGTGCTGGTTGCTAGACAGAAGAGACCAACCCCTTCCTGGCTGCAACCTCTCTTCAGGTAGTGGTAGACAGCAATAAGGTCTCCTCTGAGCCTCCTCTTCTCCAGGCTAAACAACCCCAGCTCCCTCAGCCTCTCCTCACAGGGCTGTGCTCAAGGCCTCTCCCCAGCCTTGTTGCCCTTCTCTGGACACCTTCAAGTGTTTCAATGTCCTTCTTAAACTGAGGGGCCCAGAACTGGACACAGGACTCAAGGTGTGGCCTAACCAATGCAGAGTACAGGGGCACAATGACTTCCCTGCTCCTGCTGGCCACACTATTCCTAATGCAGGCCAGGATGCCATTGGCCTTCTTGGCCACCTGGGCACACTGCTGGCTCATGTTTAGGTGGCTGTCAATCAGCACCCCCAGATCCCTCTCTGTTTGGCAGCTCTCCAGCCACTCTGACCCCAGCCTGTAGCTCTGCATGGGGTTGTTGTGGCCAAAGTGCAGCACCTGGCACTTGGACTTGTTGAATGCCATCCTGTTGGACTCCGCCCATCTGTCCAGTCGGTCGAGGTCCCTCTGCCTACTCTTCCTTTTCCACTCATTTCTGAGAAAGGAGAATCAGTGAGGGAAGGGACAGCAGCCAAATTCCATTTGAAGAGGTGCAAATATAAAACTGGCAGGCTGGAGGACACCACATTTCATCTAAATGGCTATTTGCAGAGCAGCTCCTCTGCCCGGTACCTAGTGGCACCTGCGAAGGTTCTCCACACCGAAAGCAATCGATCACGTTAAAATAAAGAGCTCTGCAGCTGTGGTCTGGCACAGCTGTAAAGATAACTTTTGCTTGGGAAGGAAGTCCGAGAACCCCACGGCTCCCAGCTCTTTTCAAAGACAATGCCCAGCGTCACAGCAAGAAACACAAAGGCTGCCCTGGCCCCAACAAAACTGTAATTGAAATTGCTATTGCAGATCAAAGGCTGGTGTCAGCCTGCGCGCCCGTGCTGCCACATTCATTATTGAGGCAACATGCAGAGCTCTGTAATTGGCTCCTGTCTGTTAGCACGCTGCTGAGTTTACAGGTTAGGGTGGTGGCAGAAGGGTGATGATGATTACATACAATGTCTGTGTTTGTTGGTTTGGGGGAGAAGGGTCTGCTAAAAATGGAAGCACTGTTAGGAAAAATCAGGGTGCCCTTCCCATAACAGAGGCCAGGAGGGAGGAGGGGGGAAGCAAGGATGCAGTGCTGGGCTCCCCTTGCTAACTGCAGCCCTAAATCAGGTAGTGATAGGACTAGGGGGAATGGAATGAAGCTGGAGGTGGGGAGATTCAGGCTGGAGGTGAGGAGGAGGTTCTTCCCCATGAGAGTGGTGAAGCCCTGGAATGGGTTTTCCAGGGAGGTGGTTGAGGCCCTGTCCCAGGAGGTGTTTAAGGGCAGGCTGACTGAGGCTCTGTCCAGGCTGATCTAGTGTGGGGTGTCCCTGCCCATGGCAGAGGGGTTGGAACTAAATGATCCTTGTGGTCCCTTCCAACCCTGACTGATACTATGGTACTATGAAATTAAATGGTGCCGTTGCCAGGAAGTGAAGACAAGGCCTCCCCAAACAAACAAACAAACAAACAAGTGTCTTTTGCACCTACCCAAACCAACCAAACCACAAAAACAACCACCCTGCTGCTGCTCTGCATAAGCATTAGCCATTGTGGTAGGTTTTATGTAGCTGTGGCATTCTCTTGCTTTCATTTGGTTGATTTTGTAAGTGAAGGTCAGGTTTGTGATGATCTGAAGAACTTTTGAGTGTACAAGTCCATGGGACCTGGTGGGGTACACCCTTGGGTATCGAAGGAATTGGCAGATGAGGTCACTAAACCACTCCCTATTATATTCCAACCATTGTGGCAGTCCAGGGAGGTCAGCAAACTCCTGGCCAAGCTGTCAGCTCGTGGCTTGGATGGGAGCACACTGCAATGGGTTAGGAACTGGCTGGAGGCTGAGCCCAGAGAGTGGTGGTGAATGGTGCCACATCCAGCTGGCGGCCAGGCACCAGTGGCATCCCCCAGGGATCAGTGCTGGGCCCCAGCCTCTTCAATATCTTCAATGATGATCTGGATAAGGGGATTGAGTCCATCATCAGTAAATTTGCGGATGACACCAAGTTGGGAGCAGGTGTTGATCTGTTAGAAGAAAGAAGGGCTCTGCAGAGGGACCTCGACAGACTGGACAGATGGGCAGAGTCTAACAGGATGGCATTCAACAAGTCCAAGTGCCGAGTGCTGCACTTTGGCCACAACAACCCCATGGAGAGCTACAGGCTGGGGTTGGAGCAGCTGAGAGCTGCCAAACAGAAAGGGCCCTGGGGGTGCTGATTGATAGTAGGCTGAACATGAGCCAGCAGTGTGCCCAGGTGGCTAAGAAAGAAAGGGTTGGTTTCTTCTCCCAGGCAACCAGCACCAGAACAAGGGGACACAGCCTCAAGCTGCGCCAGGGGAAGTTTGGGCTGGAGGTGAGGAGAAAGTTCTTCACTGAGTTTTTCATCATTGGAATGTGCTGCCCAGGGAGGTGGTGGAGTCACCATCCCTGGAGGTGTTCAAGAAGGGATTGGACGTGGCACTTTGTGCCATGGTCTAGTCATGAGGTCTGTGGTGACAGGTTGGACTTGATGATCCTCGAGGTCTCTTCCAACCTTGGTGATTCTGTGATTCTGATTCTGTAAAATACAGGTTTGATGGATGGACCACTTGGTGGATAAGGAACTGGCTTGCTGGCTGCACCCAAGGAGTGGCTGTCAATGGGCCCCTGTCCAAGTGGAGGCCAGTGACAAGTGGAGTCCCTCAGGGATCAGTCCTGGGACCAGTATTGCTTAACGTCTTTGTTGGCAACATGGGCAGTGGCATTGAGTGCACCCTCAGTGGGTTTGCTGATGACACCAAGCTGTGTGGTGCAGCAGACACAAAAGATGCAGGAGAAAAAGGGAGAGATCTGTGGTACCATCAACATCTATGCATACAGAGGGAGGGGTGTGACAGGAAATTAGTCTTAGAAGTGGGAAGCTAAGAAAGGGAGAGACATGGTGGCCTCAAGGAAGAGCCATGATGGCCTCAAGGAAGAGAGCATCTTCTCTTCCTGGAAGAAGGAAAGCAGGCAGTATTGGAGTGATCCTGGCATTGTTTACATTTGAGAGCTGAAGCAAGCAGTGGAGCAATCAGCAGCAATCACTTTTTTCCCCACCATGCCAGAGTCTCACTAGCTGGCAGAGGAGGGGGAGGGAGTCACAGCAGCAGGACCCGGGCAGGCCGCGTCACGTTCCCTCAGCAGCAGATATCACCACAAGGCCAACACCATGAAATTGTCAATCAAGTTTAATGCATCATAAAGAAGTAAAACTACATTGGCATATTTAAGACAAACACTTTGTTTTTTTCATTTCCTATGCACACTATCCACTGGACAGTCCCCTTTTCAAAATAACTACTTGAAACAGTCCAAAGACACTTCAGAACTTCTTCACATATTCAACCTTCCACACTTTTCCTCTTTTTTTTTTTACTTTTTTTACCTTTATTATGTTTTTTTTTTTTGCCTTAAATTTGTCTGAGAAGGCAAAAAAAATAATAATAAATGATAAAAATCATTAAACCTGAAAACATCTACATTGCAAGCCACGTCAGGATGCATGATTGGCAATATGATAACCAAGGTATAACAATTGTGTTTTTTACTCACTTAGTTCACTTTGTTCATCCATAAAAGAATATAAAAATCTTGTTCAACTGAGTGTTGTGTATTAAAATAGATTTGTATAGTACTGCACAGTTTCTCCCGGAGTTGTGACAATGGTTGAAGAAGGGACCGTGCGCTGCTAGTGATGGGCGACGGGAAAAAGAACACAAAGCCAAGCCAGTCCCTTGTGTGGTTTTCTGTTGTGTTGTTTGGTTTGGTTTGGTTTCTTTAGCTAGTTAGTTATTCATTTATAAAAGACACGCTGTTTCGGCACCATGTGATACGCTGATGTGAGAGACACAGCCTGGTCTCCTGCTCTGGTGGCTCCTCGCGTCCCGTAAGGATCTGTTGTGCTATTGACGGAGAACTCATAGAAGACAGAGCTGATGGCATCTGGTGGGGGGGTGTGTGTGTGGTGTGTCTGTGAGGTGTTGAGAACCACTGGGTTGCCCATCACTGCCTTCCCGGGCAGGTCGCAGGGTGACAAGGTGGGGCTGTGGCCTACAGGGCTTGGGGGGCAGGTGGACCCTTGCAGCATCAGGAAGACTAGCTAGTGAAACAAGCAGGTGCACTGGGATTATTGTCAGGCTAGTGCTAAACACTTCCCAAACGTGCTAAAAATCCAACAAAATATTACAAAGGAATCAAGTCTCCAAAAAAAACCCACCCCAAAATCAACCCCAAAACCCAAACCCAAACCCTTTATATTTTTCATGACCTGTCCCTCCCCTGGAAGTCTTGAGAGTGTCCAGGATGAGAAACAACCCCTAGAAGCATTTTTCCCCCCCTGGACCACTTCAGCAGATGTTTCTGCAAGCAAAAAAAAACAACAACAAAGAAACATAATCATGATTAAAAAAACAAACAATAAAGAGTCACATGAGATACTCTGACCAATAAAAACAAAAATGCAAAGTTATCTTCTTTTGGGGTTTTTTTTGGCATATTATCTGTACTGGCAAGAAACAAAACCCAGAATATTTATTTGTTTTTTTCTGGTTTTTTTTTCCCCCTTAAAAAAAAACAAACACCTTCCAAAAATAACCAAAAAGGGAAAAAAAAGGAAAAAAAAAAAAAGAAATCCAACAAACAAAAAAGAAGAAAAACCCCAAAATAATCTCTGGGGAAAAAAAAATTAAACCCAACCAAAAAAGAAACCAAAACCAAACAACAAAATAATCTCTCTAAAAAAGAAAACAAGGAAAAACTCCAAAATAATCTCTCTCACAACAAAAATAATGAAACCCAACCCAAAGAGAAAGAATAACCCCAAAATAATCTCAAATAAAGAGAAACCCACCCAAAAAAATAAAATAAAATCTCCAAAATAATCTCTCTCAAAAAAAAAAAAAAAATGAAACCCAACCAAGAAAAAAGAAAAGCCCCAAAATAATCTCTCAGAAAAAGGGGGAAACCTCCAAAATAATCTCTCTTTCAAAAAAACCACAATGAAACCCAGCCCAAAAAAGGAAAGAATAACCCCAAAATAATCTCAAAAAAGACAAAACCCAACCAAAAAATAAAAGAAAAACATCAAAATAATCTGAAAAAAAGGAAAAGCTCCAAAAGAATCTCACAACAAAAATAATGAAACCCAACCCAAAGAGAAAGAACAACCCCAAAATAATCTCAAAAAAAGAGAAAGCCAACCAAAAAAATAACAGAAAACCTCCCAAATAATCTCTCTCAAAAAATAACGAAGCCCAACCCAAAAAGAAAGAACAACCCCAAAATAATCTCAAAAACAAAGAACCCCAAGCAAAAAGAATAGAATCCCCCCCAAAATAATCCCTCTGAAATAAACGAGAAAGCAGTGAAGCCCAAGCTGCCCAAGCTCTCCACTGTTCTGGTTTGTGCTGACTCTTGCACAAAAAAACCCCTCCATGAGGCAAGTGCACCGAGAGCAAACTAAGTCAAAAGGAGCTGCAAGGAAGGAGGGAGTCTGACAGTCAGCCCCCTCTGCAATCCTTGGAACGCATATACAGCAGCGTCAGCGTGGAAATACTTCGATGTGTCACTAGAAATGCTAGCTTCATACAGTTTCTTTATTTAAATATCTGCAATTCTCAACTCTAATAATACTGGGGAAAAAAATTATTTGTGGTTTTTTCTTCCTCTTTTTTTTGTTTGTTGTTTTTTTTTTTCCCTTTTGTTTGTTTTTTTTGATCTTTATTTCAAGGCTCTGTGAGTGTCCGTGACGGGTCAGGCCAGCCCCATCTCCAGGTCACCTGAATCAACGGGGCCAACATTGTTCCTTTGATCAGAGTTCATCTCTAGTCCTAAGCAGTTTCTGGTTAGCTCACCAATTTCCCTCCCACGCACAGCTCTCAGCCCAAACTACTTCTCTACTACCTCACTAACTCTTTGCATTGAAAACCTTCGCCTTTCAAGGAGAACCGGGAGCCTGTCTGCTCCCCGCAAGAGGACAGTCCGCTTCCCACCAGCCATCCTGTTCCTGCTCATCCTCAGTCATAAATACATTAAGGCCAACATAACAGAACAACAAAAATCTCTTAAGCACTGAAGGTCTTGGCAAATACAAAACCGCAGCACCACCCGCTCCGTGGGAACCTGCTGCCACAGTGACCTACAAACTGGACTGCTTGGTTTGCAAGTTTCTATGAGTATCAAAGCTTAAGATTGCTCCTTCCCTCCTTTGTCTCAGGTTAACCTCTCCATCGCGCTCGTGGATAAAGTTTTTTCCCCGTTCCTTCCTTCGCACGCAGCCGACGCTGTCAGTTGTTACCCTGCGATTGCTGCAAGGCTTTGTGCATGGCAGCAGAGGCAGGGGAGGGTTTGATCCAGGGGACAGTTAGCAGGGAGGAGGTGGTGGTGGTCGTCATGGTAACCTGAATCATCTGCTCGTTTTGTATCAGTCTAATGAGGGTTTTGAGACGTTCCAGTGATGACTGAGTCCCTTTCTGCTGGGCCAACAGGCTGGTTTTTAGCTCTAAGCATTTCTGTCAAATAAAGAGAAGGGGAAAGAGAAGAGAAGACTGAGAATATATTCAAATTGGTGTCAAACATATCTTGAAACATCCTTTTGTGTCTTGAGTGAACATCCTGCTCAAATGAAGTATATTCTCCTTTGGGGATAGCAAAACCACAGCTTAACGAATGGAATAATCACTGGTGCTGCACACGCTGCAGCAGCTGTCTGAGGTAACAATACTCATCCCGGACCAAATACATTCAGAGGACATTTCCTACCTCATCCTGTAGACAGCCTGGCAGTAATGCTTTCTACACTCCAAAGAGATTATTGGCATGGGATTGTAATAGCTGCATTACTGGAAAGTACCCAAGGCATCAGTGAGCTCTCCAAATCCTACCAGAAGGCATTGTTAAACACCATTGCATCACCGTGATGCATTTTGTGTGTGCCACACGTTTTAGGGACTCAGCACTATGAAGATGATCTCTCTAGTCATCACATCAACATTGTGTGACAGAACACTTGACCTGAGACACCACCCTTGTACCACTGCAGTCACAAGAAAGTCTTTTTCTTATGAAGTGACCAAACTGCACCCCACAGTCACTTGAAACACTGCATACCAGCCTACATGAAAGCAAGCATGAACCAAACTAAGGCATCCCTGCTCTCTCTCTTCTCCAAAAAGAGGTAAGGAAGAATCAGCAGTTCTCCTTTCCTTCCTCAACTGCATACTGCTGTAGCTAACATCCCATCCTTCGTGCTATCAGCTGGCCTGCAAGGGGCTACGTGACAGACCAAAATGTTGAGTCTATCCACGAGACAGAAGGAGGCAATGGTCTCTCTTATCTGAAACCTACTGTTTGCCTTCTCCTAGTGGGTCCAGAGGCCTGGCAAAACAGATTATTTGTCTGCAGAATGCTCCTCTTTGGCTGCCATCTAAACTGCCTGGAGTAATGGGGGGATTCTCCAGTTCGGGGGAAACAGGATAACCTCACTTGAAAGTCATGTTGTTTGAAAAGCAACAGTGTAGAGCAGCTGAGAGGTTGCATTAGATAGATGAAATCTCATGCTCTGTTTTTACCCAATACTACCCTTCCACCTCTGGAAGAGTGCACTCTTTAATGTACATCACTGGCAAACACCAGAAACGGAATTGCTCTGTGCCACAACACCTTTCGTTGCTTTTCTCCTTCCAACTGTATCTTGGAAGGATCTATATCTGTATCTATATCATCTGTATCTATATCATCTACATATCTGCCAAACAGAGAGGGACCTGGAGGTGATGATTGACAGCTGCCTAAACATAAGCCAGCAGTGTGCCCAGGTGGCCAAGAAGGCCAACAGCATCCTGGCCTGCATCAAGAATAGTGTGGCCAGCAGGAGCAGGGAGGTCATTGTGCCCCTGCACTCAGCACTGGTTAGGCCACACCTTGAGTCCTGTGTCCAGTTCTGGGCCCCTCAGTTTAAGAAGGACATTGAGACACTTGAAGGTGTCCAGAGAAGGGCAACGAGGCTGAGGAGAGGCCTTGAGCACAGCCCTGTGAGGAGAGGCTGAGGGAGCTGGGGTTGCTTAGCCTGGAGAAGAGGAGGCACAGGGGTGACCTCATTGCTCTCTATAACTACCTGAAGGGAGGTTGTAGCCAGGAAGGGGTTGGTCTCTTCTCCCAGGCAACCAGCACCAGAACAAGAGGACACAGTCTCAAGCTGTGCCAGGGGGAGTTTAGGCTCAAGGTGAGGAGAAAGTTCTCACTGAGAGAGTCATTCGTCATGGGGATGTGCTGCCCAGGGAGGTGGTGGAGTCCCCATCCCTGGAGGTGTTCAAGAGGGGATTGGATGTGGCACTTGGTGCCATGGTCTAGTCATGAGGTCTGTGGTGACAGGTTGGACTCGATGGTCTTTGAGGTCTCTTCCAACCTTGGTGATACTGTGATACTGTGATCTATGACCATCACCTCACACTACTATTTAAAGACCAAAGTGTTGTCCCCTGGAAGAGCCTGATTTTGCCGAGAGAGAAATCTTACTGAGGCTGACAGCCCTGACACACAGCTGGTAGCTCACTGTACCCCCAGATGTTTTTCTGAAGTCCTCATTCCTTCTCCCACCTACCAAAGATACTCTGTACCCCAGAGTCACCTCTTCATACATACATGTTTAGTGCTGATGGTGGCTGTACACATAGGGAATATTCCCCACTGTGATGTCTCTTAGTAAGTTATTGGTTCTCCTTCCACTCTGCTTTAAATGTGATTAATATTTTGACATGTCTCCTCTGGATAACTGTAGTGTTAAAACAAACAGTGACCAGTTACTCCTGCAGCTGCCACTTTGATTTCTCCAGGGTAAGGAAGTTTCAAATATGTATTGAGACTGCCATGAAAGCTAACAGGTGTCCCTGAAGAGTGGGCTTGAGGTGAGGTAGTCCCAAGTAAGTTCCTTCAGCTATGAAGGATAGGAGCTAAGGCGTTGAACTCATCCCATTCATTACTGCCAGAGACAGGTCCTCATTCCGTGGTATGTGTGGGAGGCACCTCCAGCCAGCATTGAGCTTTGAAACAAGTTTATGGAGAACTCATTTCCAGACACAAAGAGACTGTTAGAATGTTCAGCTCCTAAGAAAAATAAAGATGGTTATTTCTAACTACGAAAGAGTCTTGAGCTTATGGACAAGCAGCTACCACTGGAGGACATACCTGTGATTAAACTTTTAACCTGGAGAATAGGAGTGCCTTAAAATCACTAGGGAGATTACAGCTGGTTATGGCACCACTAGGAAGGCAGCCATGACTGCTGGGGTTGTGGGGTGGTTGTGTGCAACAGGAATTCCTAAGGAAAAACGTTTTCATTGTGAAGGTGACAGAGCACTGGAGCAGGCTGCCCAGAGAGGTTGTGGAGTCTCCTTCTCTGGGGACATTCAAAACCCACCTGGACGTATTCCTGTGTGACCTGCTCTAGGTGATCCTGCTCTGGCAGGGGGTTGGACTGGATGATCTTTTGAGGTCCCTTCCAACCCCTAACACTCTGTGATTCTGAGATTTCTCCTCCTCAGCCTACCAAAGCAGCTTGCTTTGGTGTGAGACGTAAATCCATGTGGTTTTCCTCAGAGAACTACATTCACGCTTGGAACGCCTGTAGCTTAGCCCCAAAATAGCCTTCTTTTTTCAGGCATAAATTCTTGATAAACTTCTCTGCAGGAGACTCTGTGTCCCCAGTTCAGGTGTCCTACCTTCACTGCATTGTTGAGAAGTCGATCTTTTTCTTCTAACTGTCTATGCTCACTCTTCAGCTCGCTGCTTCTCTTTAACAACTTCCGCTTCTCTTCCTCTTTGACTGTGGAACAATAAGATTAAAGATGAGAGAAGTTAAGAAAAGGGCACTCAGCAAAACGGTGTGCTTGACAACAGAGGGCAGAAGCAGGGATTCTGAGTGATTAGTTTCAGGTCTTGTTAGCCTTTTGGTAGCAGGTACACCCAAACAGACCTGGAGTTTCTGCTTGCACGTGTCTATGTCAACAGCTAGCACACAGGACAGCCCAAAAGCTACAGCACAGGTTTGAGCTGAATTAAAATGAATCCTTCACCACATGTGGTTCTGAAGGTCCCCAGGAAAGAGGTGAATGGTACTGAGGAGCAGGTGAGCTGCCCAGAACAGCAATAGTCAGTGATCCTGCCTGAAAAGCATGATCACAACAGCTCCACGTCTCTGCAAAACTTGCAGATACAATCTCATGCCCCCAATGGCCTGAATAGTGAGCTGAAAAAAGAGTCATGGTGAATACACAAATATCTAATGATTGTGATACTAAATAATACCAAAGCAATTAGGAACTGATACTGCTGTAGCATCTGAGACAAGAGTTTGGCCTTGTGCTACATAGCCAAATACATGGCTCAGGTCTAGCCTGACTGTCTCTCTCTGCCTCTCAGCCTGACACATTTCTGCCTCAAAAGCCCATTTTCAACCCTGTTCCCAGGAAGGCACCATTTGAATGATAGCCTCCTCTACAGAATGAAGTTCCAGAGAGATAAATCTCAGCTTCCTTAAAGAGAGAAGACAGTGAAGGAGCAGACTGAGGGGGAAAGAAAGTGACCTGCTGCTCCCAGTCACAGCCCCTTAGGGCTCTTTGTTTAATAATGCCACCATATCTGGTAGCATTACATCACTGCATCCATAAAAGCGGTAAGAAAGACTCAACTGGCAGCACCAGTCATGAGGTGGGAGTTCCTTGTCAACAGCTGTGTCAATCCCTACCTGTTTTGTGAGTAACATAGGAGTGAACAATAGCCAGAGTTCCAGTCCATGGCACATTATCATCTTTCTTTAACACCTGTAAGCCCAGGAAACAATAAAAAGTTAGGACTCCACAAAGACCCACACCAATGTTTTCCTTCCTCCAGCCTCAAAGCTCTGCAGGACCAGACGTAGGGTCCTTGTCTCAGAATTCACAAGCTGAAAAGTAACAAGAGAATAATTTGAGCAGCCATCTCCATTGGGGCTTACTCCTTTACACATCACTATAAAGAGCATCACAGTGCTAAAAGGGGGTTACAAATCCTCTGTTGCTTGCTGCCGTGGCCAGAAGGCACCCTTCAGCCCTTGACAAGCAGGCTTGCACCCTGTCAGGAGTGTTGTGCACCCTACATAGAAGACATTGCTGGTCCATATGAAAACACGACTGAGGATCTAATCCTGGGCTGCCCTGCTCTCTGCAGCTGCACACTAGAACTTCCCCTTGACATTTTCAAAGGAGCATAACAGTGATCTCCAAGCTAAACACAATGAACTCTAAGGCACAAAATCTAAGCCTCCACTCTATATTTCAGTGACACTGCACTGTTTTAGTGATTGTTCTCCTGTTCATGCAATCAGCATTATTCACAGCAACTAGACAAATTAGCATTTCTGACATGACTGTGATCAATAGTTGTGTGTAATAAACACCATTTAAAGAAGAGGAAGTGTTCTCACAGCTTTCAGATCCTCTGGTTAACAGTGTCTCTTTCTGACACTGTCTCCCTCATTATAAGATTTACATTACTCCTCTGGCAACCTTACATGCTGCTGGCTTCACAGTGAAGGAGGGAAGAAAGAAAATGAGGAGACATTTTAAAGGGGCAGACTTCAGCAGATGCAATTACAGGGAAGCTAAGGCACTCAGTGTATGTTCTAACTCCAGGTCAATGAAAATACCAGAAACAAATGCTGCAAAACTCTACTGAAAGCCTCTCAGCATTACTTTAGCTAATGCAGCCCCCTAAGCTGTGACCATAGGTTAGATCATTTTAGTGGTACACAAATGTGAGGTTTCTCCCACTGTCTCTCCTTGGCATGGTGTGCTCCATGCAGCTTACCTTCTGTTGGCACTTTGGACAGACCCAAACCCCTTTGGGGGCAGTTTTGAGGGGTGGATCCAAGCAGTTGAGGTGATATGCTCTGGGACACGTACCACAGGGCTGCAAGTTAACGCCACGCTTGCAAGCAGTGCAGTGTTCATCATGGTGGATCTCATTCTGCAAGAGAAGAAGGAAGGCCTGGGTAAAGGCAATCCATTGAGAACTCCTCCCTCTACAGTATTCAAGCCCCTCTTGGAGCAGACAAGGTCATTCAAACACAAAAATCTGTCAAAATGACTCTGGCTGCTGTAGAGACAACAGAAATAATGGTGTGTGATGGCAAGAAATACAAACACACGAGCCAGAAGCCACTTCATTAACTGAAACAACCAAAAAAGCTAACCCCCAACTAATCAAACACACGAGGGAGCTGACTAATATGGCCAGCTTCTGGTGCACTTGATGCACCCCAACACATCTATCATCACACACAGCTCTATTCTGAAGTCCTGCAAGTCCAAAGCAGAGGGAAGCAAGTGAAAAACAGTGTCTGGGGAGAAAGCAGAGCTTCATGGTTTGTGTCCACTGCCTGAAAGAGCAGCTAGAAAAACCAGTGTGCTCAAGGACAACCTTTTGCTGTGTACCCTCTAATGGCAACTCCTCTAGAGGGCTCCTCTGGCCCTGTTTTCTCCCTGGCACTAATTGTTCCTTCTTCAGACTTGCCCTGACAACCTTCCTGCTCCAAGACTGATTAGTACTTTATCTGAAGCAAGACATAAAATGAACTGAGACTCATCAACAAAGTTAAAATGTCATGTAGTAAATTGCTGTGTTAATCTGGTAGCAATGTTAATTACTCTTTGTATAATTAAGTGCGTTTTAATAAAGGAGACGCTGATTTTGAAACTCTCATGGCTTGTGAACCATTATAAAAACCCCTACAACCCTAAATTTTCCCTGTGCTTTTCCAGGAAGTAGAACAACAATCCTGTACCTCTGCTACTTCCAAAAGCATAATTTCATTTTTATGGATATTAATTAGAATGTTTCAGGACAGTTTAAGTCAGGTTTGTATCTTCAATGCTAACTCAAACCTGTCAAAAAAAAACCAACCCCAAATCATTCTCCTGCTCCAAAGGTCTTCATTTTAACCTAAATGCAAAGAGGTTTAATCCAGAATTTCATCTGGAATGGCTCCTACTTTTTCTTTTAAGCCACAAATCTGGACTAGCAATTTCTCGATCAGAGGAGTCTACAAAGGGATTTAAACCTGAGCCTTGCACATGAAAGCCCAAGAGTTCATTCATCTCTTTGAAATTCTAACTTCAAAGCTCAAAGATTTAGTTAAGTGGGAAATGTTTCACTCAAGCAGTATGAAAGGCAAGGAGAGTTTTGTACCGGTATGGAAAGTACAATAATCAGAAGCAAGCACGGTGATGAAAAGGACACTGGGAATGCAATTTTTCTACACATACCTTCCAGAATGGATCCTCATTTGCTAGCATATGAAAGAGGGGCAGAGAACAGATTAGTGGGGAATACATTGCTGCAGTGAATGCTAGTTCTCAGCTATGGGAAGCTGTGACACGGACAACCTCGCCAGCAGGAAGGCAGGCAGGAGAGAATGCACCAGCACTCAATGCAACTGGCATCTGAGAGTTTGAAGTTTACATGGGAGGAATCTCATGCCCAAAGGTCTGATGCTAAAATGTCAGAGCATGAGAAGCACATTCTGTTTCCAATTGTCACACATTTTCCTGCAGAGCTCCTCTCCACGTGACAGGAGTCTGAAAGTCTCTCTTAAGGACTTGAGCCTGCTGGGTGATGAACAGTCTGGCCATGAACCATCAAGGCCCTTAAGCAGGCGCTTAACTTGGGAGTATGAAATTGGTGCCACTGACTTACTGTTACACACACATTTGAATGTCCAGCTGATTCACAGCCAAAACGGTCAGCTACTTGTAGGAGTGAGCTTCAGGTAACCATCAACTCTTTATCATCAAACTACTCCCACCCAAAAAGCCAAGATTTTCTGACCTTTTGGTGAACCCAGTCTGCAGCGATTGCATTCGCAGCCTGGTAAGAACAATAACCACCACAGCTCACGGGAAAGCAGGACAAGCTCTTTGCAAAAGTATTTGTGAAATTCATCACACTTTGGTCCAAAAATAAAAAGCCAGAAAATGTTAACAGCTTTATGGAAACCATGCTGCAGCTTCTAATTTTTGCTGCCAGTTTGCATGAGGCTGGTGCACGCTTGCTGTCTCAGTCCCAAACAGCTGATGGAAAAGCCTTCATTTGGATTAAAGTGGACACAACCACACTGACATCTCTGTCCTTCTGTCCTTCTTCAGCTCCCTCTCTGATCACAACGGGAGCATAGCTGTCCCAGTGACATCTTTCACATACAGACCCACCTGGGAGCTGCTTCCTGCTGTTAGGCATCTATTTTATACACTGATTCATGCAGACTTGTGAAGATGCAGACACATTCAGGCCTCACACCCAGGTAGAAAGAGGAACATAAGACTGAAGGAACAGCTTCACCTAAGACAGACCAAAGGCTAGGGAGGTGGTGGAGTCACTGTCCCTGGAGGTGTTCAAGAGGGGATTGGACGTGGCACTTGTGCCATGGTCTAGTCATGGGGTCTGTGTTGATAGGTTGGACTCGATGATCCTCGAGGTCCTGTCCAACCTTAGTTATACTGTGATACTATAAAGACCAGGCTCTTTGCTAACAGCATCCAGTGCTGCCACACATGCACAGGGTGCAAGAACAAGGCAAGCACAGAATAAATTTGCCCACTCCAGAAGTCTCTTTCTAGAGAGCAGCAGTTTATGGTGTCCCCCACCTGGAGTCTGCATCTTCTTTTTCCATATTTAACAGCCTTAGACAGATCTTTTTTTCCCCTTCCATAAATTTGCCTACTTTTCCCAACAATTTAGCCTCCTTCACCAATGACTTCCATAATGATCACAGATTTGTGCAATCTGCAGATGTCACTTCCTATACCTAAATACACAGGCAGAGATCCACCACAATATGACACCACGTTTACTCAGGGGATATAAATGTTATTCAGACAAACAGAGCCTTGATAATTGAAGAGTCTTTGTCTTTCTACAAACGATACATGTCAGGGGATGTGACCTCATTTCAGGTAAAACATTTTCAGCTAAATGAATCCTGATTAATTGACACTTTGCTCAAAATTGACAAGAATTCTTCTCCCTTTCTGGAAGTGGCAGCTCTTGCTGGCACTTCATATGGATTTTTTTTTCTTTCATTTCATTTCCTTTTTTAGTTTGCTTATTTCTCTTTTCAGCCCACTCTTCTTCACAAGCTTTAAACATACTTTAAAATATTTCCCCTTCTGCCTCCTAGCTGATGAAAAATAAAATAAACCAAGGAGAAGTTTTCTGAAGGGCTGTTTTATAGGAGAAAGGGCAGTCAGCTCTGCACTGAAGGTAGACAACTACATCACTGCAATGCCAGACTGTCTGGGATAACATCTGTCTCCAGCATCTGTCTTCAGTTCAGAGCTTGCACAGCATCTAGCACAAGAGTGCCCTGGTGCATGCAGCTAACAAACCCCTACAGAGGTGCTGAGTTCTCCTCTAAAGGAGCCCAGCTTACAATTGTCAGAGCATGCAGAATCCCAGCACAGGGTCATGCAGATACAAGACTGGAAGAGGAGTTAAGGTTTTGATAGAGTACTAGGAGAAATTTCTTTCCTGAAAGGCTGGTTAGGCATTGGAATGTGCTGCCCAGGGAGGTGGTGGAGTCACCATCCCTGAAGATGTTCAAAAACCATGCAGACATGGCACTTAGGGACATGGTTCAAAGGCCATGGTGATGTTAGGTTGATGGTTGCATTAGATAATCTGGGAGGTCTTTTCCAACAATAATGATTCTGTGATTCTCTTCTATGACTAACAACTAACTACAGAGAGTGCTGGTTTCCAAGTGGCTCAGGGAGAGCTGCAACAGTAGGGCTCTGGCACTTGCCTACTTCCTTGCAAGGAAAATGGGAAGTGTGGTGAAAATAAAGTCAGAGATACCAAAACCTAAGTTGAATGAAATCCCCCCAGGGCCCAACAGCACGGCTTGCTAACACTGCCATTCTCCCCTGGGTTCTTCCCTCTGTGTTTACATGGGGAAAAGAAGTGCTATGGTAAGACAAATAATAAATTATCATCTTAATTTTGAAAATAAAACTAAACCAGGTATAATGTTCTTTCCACTGGGGCTCACATAAGCATGGGCTCCTGTCATCAGAGCTGTTTACTATGTAATAACCTCTCTTGCTCTCTGAGACCCTGTGTGTTAGAGGTGGATGGTAAGTAGGACAATTGTCTGCATCAAGCATGTGAAGTTTCGAAGGCAGAGAGAAGCACCACTGCATTTCAGATGGTGATCCTGTGGCACAGGAATCCAAGGCAGGACCAGAAAGGTGAATCCCCAGCACTAAACATGACATTTGATAAGGATATCAAGCAAACACTGAAAACACTGTCAAAACTTCGTGTTCTAAATGGAATTGCTGCTGTAAATACCCTTAATACTGACAGAATATGTGGCTTAGAAAAACATCTTTCTTCCCTCACCTCTAATGCACTACAGCAGGTTCTAAATTACAAAGGCAACTAGGGCAAGGACACAATCACATTTGGTTATCGGTTTTCTCTCCTCTTCTGAAATGTAACTCAAGCTTCTTACTTTCTCTCTTAAAATCCTACATGGGCCTCATCTTGAGAGTTAAAACTCTACTCAGTGCTCTTCCTGTTGCACCTTGCAACTCTTGGCCTGTATATTGCACGTTTGTCTTCACATGAGCTAACCATCATCATCATCATCATCCCCAAATGGCTTTTCTGAGTTGCTCATTCTCAAAGCCTTTACTATGAAATTTTCAGCATCTGAACTTCTTATAAATACAAAATGGGAAGGCATCTTCAAGGCTATCAAATCTAGACTTATGGCTCCTGCTCTTGGAGTCAGACAAATTGTGTGGGTTTCAGACATTGTTGTTGAAGTAAAAGGTATGGCAAATTTCTGCCCCTTGAAGGTGGACAGCCATTTCCTAAAGCTGATGAAAAGAGGCAAACAAATAGCCCATAACAGTAATAAAAAATAAATGATTAAAATCTTCCTTTTTGAGTATATATCTTTTAAGCACTTGGGATTGGCAGCGGTGCCTTCTTCGGCCACAGAATCATAGAATCAGTAAGGCTGGAAAAGGCCTCAAAGATCATCAAGTCCAACCTGTCACCCAAGACCTCATGACTACAGTCGACTGACTGACTCTCTGTGTTGGTGCTTACAATACTATGGATTGGATTTTCTCTCTGATATCAGAGACTTTGGATCTGTTTCTATACAGTTTTGACCTTTAGCCTTATCCTTCGATTGTTTGTGCAGGGAAACCGTCCACTTCCACTGCACGCTAGAAAGTAATGCCCTGTGGTACCCTAGCCGTCATGTATATGAAATCCTACTAATAAATATTTCACATGTCATTAGAACAGCAGTATATTCATTTTAAAAAGTGCTTACCTCTTGTTGAAAGGAACAAGGGGTTATTCAAATAATTTGATGCAAGGCGTTTCCGCTACAAGGGAAAGAATCGAACCACAGTGTCACCGAAAAGCGCTCTGGTTGTCTCCTGCCGTTTCATAGTACAAATCACCCTCCCTCACACATCACCAGCTATCCAGGTGCTAGTTCTGTGGCTTAGAATGTTCGTTGCTAACCCGAGAGAGCCACTGTTTACCTCTCTAACAGTTCTTCACAGAGCAATTGGCTGTGCATTAGATTTCACTAACAAGAGAGAAATGCAGATTTTGACTTTTAATGATTAGGTTGCAGGATATGTTGCAGGAGTGGGTTAAGAGCAAGGCAGCAGTAACTGCGAGCCTAGCAGACAAACAACCTTCAGAAGAGAAAACCTGTAATAAATTGTTGCTGTGAGGTAACATCTTTATTTGCCTATACAGACAAGGTGATGGACTTCCCACCTGCAGAAAAACATCATTACCTTCTGCGACACTTGCCTACAGTTCACAGGAACGTATTTTCCTTGCAAGCAATGCCTTAGGGCCTCAGCAAAGTATTTCTGCTCCAGAAGCGCATGACCTCTAGGAGCTCTCAAGCGATTTCAGTCTCCTGAGGTCAACAAAGATTTTCAAACTTACAAATACTGATTATTGGAAACCTGACTGAGATGTTTAACTAATTTAATGCAGGGCATTGCCAACTTGTCAGATGGTAAAAGCTGTTGGTCCATAGCAAGCCAGGCTTCAGTAACAGCCTATATTGTTCCTCTGAGCCATCCAATACTTGTACAGCAGAACTGGAAACAGTACCATTTTCCTCCATTAGATGCTGTTAGACTCTGCTTGCAGGAAAATTAGAGAGGTTTTGCTAATACATGATTTATTCTGTGGTGAGTATCCTGTTCTCTTTTACACAAGTGTCTGCCAGTCTACCAATGAATTTTCAGTAGGCGTTTCTTCCAAAAATACACAGCCTAACACTCAACCCTTTCCTGAGAATAGAAAAAAGAGAAAGAGAGAGAGAGAGAGAGAGAGAGAGAGAAAGGGAAAGGGAAAGGGAAAGGGAAAGGGAAAGGGAAAGGGAAAGGGAAAGGGAAAGGGAAAAGAAGTGAAAGAGAAAGAGAGAAAGAGAAAGAGAAAGAAAGAGAGAGAGAGAGAGAGAGAGAGAGAGAAAGAGAGAGAGAGAGAGAGAGAGAGAGAGAGAAAGAGAGAGAGAAAGAGAGAGAGAGAGAGAGAAAGAGAGAGAGAGAAAGAGAGAGAGAGAAAGAGAGAGAGAGAGAGAGAGAAAGGAGAGAGAGAGAAAGAGAGAGAGAGAAAGAGAGAGAGAAAGAGAGAGAGAAAGAGAGAGAGAGAGAGAAGAGGAGAGAGAGAAAGAGAGAAGAGAGAGAGAAAGTGAGAGAGAGAAAGAGAGAAAGAGAAAGAGAGAAAGAGAGAGAGAAAGTAGAAGACGAAAGAGAAAAGAGAAAGAGAAGAGAAGAGAAAGA